>NC_041231.1:83392747-83393075 GCF_002837175.3 Physeter macrocephalus | reverse complement strand
ATGTAAAGTGATGAAAGGGAAGAACCTACAACCAAGATTACTCTACGCGGCAAGGATCTCATTCAGATTCGACAGAGAAATCAAACGCTTTACAGACAAGCAAAAGCTAAGAGAATTCAGCACCACCAAACCAGCTCTACAACAAATTCTAAAGGAACTTCTCTAAGTGGGAATATGCTGTCTACAAGAGACCCACTTCAGACCTAGAGAAACAGACAGACTGAAAGTGAGGGGATAGAAAAAATATTCCATGCAAATGGAAATCAAAAGAAAGCTGGAGCAGCAATACTCATATCAGATAAAATAGACTTAAAATAAAGAATGTTAC
>NC_041231.1:83391155-83392077 GCF_002837175.3 Physeter macrocephalus | reverse complement strand
ACAAGAAAAATCTCAAATAAACAATCTAACCTTACACCTAAAGGAACTAGAGAAAGAAGAACAAACAAAACCCAAAGTTAGTAGAAGGAAAGAAATACAGATCAGAGCAGAAATAAGTGAAATAGAAACAAAGAAAACAAGAGCAAAGATCAATAAAACTAAAAGCTAGTTCTTTGAGAAGATAAACAAAATTGACAAACCTTTAGCCAGACTCATCAAGAAAAAGAGGGAGAGGACTCAAATCAATAAAATTAGAAGTGAAAAAGAAGTTACAATGGACACCGCAGAAATACAAAGCATCGTAAGAGACTACTGCGAGCAACTCTATGCCAATAAAATAGACAACCTGGAAGAAATGGACAAATTCTTAGAAAGGTATATACCCTTCCAAGACTGAACCAGGAAGGAATAGAAAATATGAACAGACCAATCGCAAGTAATGAAATTGAAACTGTGATTAAAAACCTTCCAACAAACAAAAGTCCAGGACCAGATGGCTTCACAGGTGAATTCTATCAAACATTTAGAGAAGAGCTAACACCCATCCTTCTCAAACTCTTCCAAAAAATTGCAGAGGAAGGAACACTCCCAAACTCATTCTAACTCATCACCCTGATACCAAAACTAGACAAAGATTCTACAAAAAAAGAAAATTACTGACCAATATCACTGATGAGTATAGATGCAAAAATCCTCATCAAAATACTAGCAAACAGAATCCAACAGCACATTAAAAGGATCATACACCGTGATCAAGTGGGATTTATCCCAGGGATGCAAGGATTCTTCAATATGCTCAAATCAATCAATGTGATACACCATATTAACAAACTGAAGGAAAAAAAACCATATGATCATCTCAATAGATGCAGAAAAACCTTTTGACAAAATTCAACACCCATTTATGATAAAAACTCTCCAG
>NC_041231.1:83389887-83390333 GCF_002837175.3 Physeter macrocephalus | reverse complement strand
ACATATGGTCACCTTATTTTTGATAAAGGAGGCAAGAATATACAATGGAGGAAAGACAGCCTCTTCAATAAGTGGTGCTGGGAAAACTGGACAGCTACATGTAAAAGAATGAAATTAGAACACTCCCTAACACCATACACAAAAATAAACTCAAAATGGATTAGAGACCTAAATTTAAGACCGGACACTATAAAACTCTTAGAGGAAAACATAGGAAGAACACTCTTTGACATTAATCACAGCAAGATCTTTTTTGATCTACTTCCTAGAGTAATGGAAATAGAGACAAAAATAAACAAATGGGACCTAAGGAAACTTAAAAGCTTTTGCAAAGCAAAGGAAACTACAAACAAGATGAAAAGACAGGGCTTCCCTGGTGGCGCAGTGGTTGAGAATCCGCCTGCCGATGCAGGGGACACGGGTTCGTGCCCCGGTCCGGGAAGATC
>NC_041231.1:83381987-83389877 GCF_002837175.3 Physeter macrocephalus | reverse complement strand
ATTAAAAAAACAAACAACCCAATCCAAAAATGGGCAGAAGACCTAAATACACATTTCTCCAAAGCAGACATGCAGATGGCCAAGAAGCACATGAAAAGATGCTCAACATCACTAATTATTAGAGAAATGCAAATCAAAACTACAATGACGTATCACCTCACACCAGTTAGAAAGGGCATCGTCAGAAAATCTACAAACAAGAAATGCTGGAGAGGGTGTGGAGAAAAGAGAACTCTCTTGCACTGTTGGTGGGAATGTAAATTGATAAACCACTATGGAGAACAGCATGAAGGTTCCTTAAAAAACTAAAAATAGAACTACCATATGACCCAGCAACCCACTACTGGGCATATACCCAGAGAAAGCGATAATTCAGAAAGACACATGCACCCCAGTGTTAACTGCAACGCTATTTACAATAGCCAGGTCATGGAAGCAACCTAAATGCCCATTGACAGACGAATGGATAAAGAAGTTGTGGTACATATATACAATGGAATATTACTCAGTCATAAAAAGGAACGAAATTGGGTCATTTATAGAGATGTGGATGGATCTAGAGAGTGTCATACAGAGCGAAGTAAGTCAGAAAGAGAAAAACAAATATCGTATATTAACGCATATATGTGGAACCTAAAAAAATGGTACAGATGAACCGGTTTGCAGGGCAGAAATAGAGACACAGATGTAGAGAACAAACGTATGGACACCAAGAGGGAAAGTGGCAGGTGGGGTGGTGGTGGTGGTGGTGTGATGAATTGGGCGATTGGGATTGACATGTATACACTAATATGTATAAAACAGATAACTAATAAGAACCTGCTGTATTAAAAATAAATAAAATAAAATTCAAAAGAAAAAAATATGCCACCTTACAATGTTCACTCTTTCCGTACATTTACTTTAGTTTTCTTATTTAAGTTTTAACCCATCTGTTATGTTTGTCAGCAGCATTTCAAAGCTTTCTTCACATTTCTTCATACTCTTGAATTGTTCTTGTCAGGATTGTTTCCAGATATTGTATTTTTTATGTTGCTATTGTATGTTGGCTCTTCTTCAACGTTATTCTTTAACTTAGAAGTTTATTGTAGTCTTGTCCTGAATCTTAAGGGCATGTTTATATATTTAACTTCAGGGTAATATTCCATCTAGTCACATGCTCCTGCAAAAGTTTCATCAGGTTGTATAAGTTTCCTTTCTCACCCTGACACATTTGGGAATGACAACCTTGCTTCTGTGGCCTCTCCCCACTGGCATGGGATATGTGTCTCTGTTTGGTGGCTTCACTGCCTCTCTTATATCCGTTTCTGCAAAGATGGCAGACCAGAATCGTTGCTCATCAACAATAAGTGGGCTTCCTGTCCATCAGCTGGATCAAGGGCTGCTCCTCCAAATGGTATTGTGTGCCGTGATATCAGTGCGATTGGTGCCATTCCTCCTCTTACTGATGTTTGTGATGAGGAGATGGGGGTTTCTGTGGTTGCTTCTCCTCAGTGGTCAGTACAGAAGTCCTGGTGGCACTTGGTGACAATGACAGTCACTTCTATATCATCATGGCGACCAGAACATAGTCTGTGGTATCGAATCACAAAGCTGGAAGGGTTAAGGCTGTCATTTAAAGATGAGGGAGTGGGAATTCCCTGGTGGTCTGGTGGTTAGGACTCTGTGCTCTCACTGCTGAGGGCTGGGTTCAATCCCTGGTCGGGGAACTAAGATCCTGCAAGCCGAGTGGCGTGGCCAAAAAAAAAAAAAAAAAAAAAAAGATGAGGGAGATGAGGACCAGTGAACTCAGGGACAAGAATGCAAATGATCCGCTCTAAGTGGTAGAGCAGTCTATAGCCCTGACTCTGGGCCCCCTGCTCTATCTACTGTCTTATACTTGTTCTCTTATACTGGTTTCTTGGGAAAAGAGTATGTTTTATAGAATTGGCAGGGATGATGTTCAAAAATCTACAGCAGAAGCAGTTTCCAGTGACCATCTATTGATACTTTACTTCTCTGTTCCATGGCCATGCTTTATCTCTATGTTTTAGTCTTAAATATCTCCTTCTCTCTGCCCTTCAGTCACTGTATCTCCCATCTTATTTAGTAGTTTATATATATATATATATATATATATATATTTTTTTTTTTTTTTTTTTTTGTGGTACGGGGGCCTCCCTCTGCTGCGGCCTCTTCCCGTTGCGGAGCACAGGCTCCGGAGGCGCAGGCTCAGCGGCCATGGCTCACGGGCCCAGCTGCTCCGCGGCACGTGGGATCCTCCCGGACCGGGGCGCAAACCCGGTTCCCCTGCATCGGCAGGCGGACGCGCAACCACTGCGCCACCAGGGAAGCCCAGTAGTTTATATTTTTAACTTCAGTCTTTTTCTGCAGTTTGAACATGCCTTGTGTTTTGACTAAGGAGTTTCATATTTTGATTTCATTTATTTCTCTTGTGGATAATTAATTGTTGTCTATCTGTATGGCTGTGTGTCCTATCTGAAAATGCTGCTTTTGTACAGGAGGGCTCTGGGCCACCATCCGAGGCTCTAGTTTGGAAGATGTTAGCCTGGTTTTATTTGGATCCCAGTTTTGTGCCATTAATGTCACCACAAGCAATTCACGAAGAATTCAATGCAAAGTTCCACCCAAGGTAAGTGGAATCTTTTGGCATCTCCTTTCTGAGTGAGTGACCATTGTTAACGTGTAGTGTAAGGTTCTCAGTGAATCGTTTCTTAGAACTAAGTTAACTGACATGACGTTTTCATCATGAGAGCATGCTTATGTTGCTTACATGGAAGCACTTCTATTATGAATTGGGAAGCTGACCCCGCCAATGGGGCTTGTAATTAGCATCAGTTAATTTCTTTTAAAAGAAGACAACCAGGCAGTCCCAGTCCATACTCTTAATGAATATTAGTGCCACAGAGTAAATATATTTACCTAGTGCACATTCTGAGTGTTGGTTTGCAAGCCATATATCTTAGAATCTCGCTTCTTTCTCAAGTATACAAATAACTTAGTTTTCATTAGCAATTTTGTTTTCTGGCATGGATGGGACTGGTGGAACTTGGAATCCTATAGAATGTCTGGTTCCTATGAAACAGCTTCCTAGTTAGTCCCTACTGCTTCCCTTGTTTCTTAGAAACAAGTCCCTTAGCTTTCCCATCCCTCTTCAGCTGGTGCTATCCCAAAAATGGCATAAGAGATTTTGGTCCAGACCCTTGCCTGGTGCTGTGGGCGAGAGTCATGCTCACAGCTGAAACTGAACTTCCTATTCAGAGTTCACTTCAGTGCCATCAAGATTCCTAGCATATCCATGACCCCCAAAGAAGGCTGTCTGCTGAACAATAAAGATCTCTGGAAGAAGAGAGGGTTCAGAGTAATCTTTGATCTCTGGTCCCATATTTTTATCTCATCCAGTTATTCAAATATTATGAAATGTTAGCTTATATATATAAACTGCATGCAATTCTAATATGTTTGTGTTGTAATTTGTATATTTCCCATTATTGGACATTTAGATAATTTCCAAAATTTCCTATTTCCTATATTTACTGTGTACTTACTATGTGCCAACAATAACAGCACAGAGATATAAAGCTATTGACATGGATATCCAGTTGTCTGAAACTCTTTTTAAATAATACTCTCACCATCGCTGTGTGGGTGTCTGATTTCTGGTGCCTTGGCCAACATTGAGTATCAGCACTTTAGCATATATTTACCATTTTAATGGGTAAAATTTGTACTGTTTGAATTTCTTTTACTAGAGAGAATAAAAATTAGGAAAGCCAACTTTTAATTGAACAAAGCAATACATGCAAAGTTCAAAAGAAAATAGTAAGACAATCATACTCTCTTGTACCCACTTCCCCATTCTTCAGTCCCCCTTTCTGAAACAACCACTTTAAATTCCTTTGAATATAATTACAGTGTCATTTGTTGGTTAAATCAATAAACCATATTTACATTATTAAACTATTTGAATGATACTGAGAGAATCAGGCAATATATATTTTTTATAGTTTGTCTTTTTCTTAGAGTTTTCTTTTTTACTTTATAAATTTATTTATTTATTTGTTTGTTTTTGGCTGTGTTGGGTCTTCGTTGCTGTGTGTGGGCTTTCTTTAGTTGTGGTGAACGGGGGCTACTCTTCGTTGTGGTGTGTGAGCTTCTCGTTGTGGTGGCTTCTCTTGTTGCGGAGCACAGGCTCTAGGCGCGTGGGCCTTAGTAGTTGTGGCACGCGGGCTCAGTAGTTGTGGCTCTCGAGCTCTAGAGCGTAGGCTCAGTAGTTGTGATGTATGGGCTTAGTTGCTCCACGGCATGTGGGATCTTCCTGGACCAGGGCTCAAACCTGTGTCCCCTGCATTGGCAGGCGGATTCTTAACCACTGTGCCACCAAGGAAGTCCCTAGAGTTTTTTTTTTACATGTCTTCCTTATTATAAAAATCCTTTATCTTTAAAAAAATTTCATTATATCAGTTGCTCTTTTTTCTTGAAGCTCCCTCTTCTGCTTCAATCTAACTTGGTGTTTTCTAGATTTATTCTATAGGTTTCTTCCTAGTATTTCCCTTGACAGCTCTCCTGAGTAGCTTCACTGTTTCTTGGAGTTTTTTTTCTCTTTTTTTGGTTATTGCTTATTTTATAAGATAATAGCCTTAAGAAATATCCCAAGAAAGAAAATGTGGGAGGGAAGTTTTCTGAGTACTTAAATATCTCAAAGTACTCTCACACTTGATGGATAGTTTAGCTAGATGTTTATTTGAAATTGCGTTTTTTTTTGCAGAACCAATTGGTGTGTTAATTGCAAATGATTCTTTTTTACTCTTTAATCTGTTGGATGAGGCACTTGCCTATTCTAAGCACTTGTCACTCTGTGTGTGTGTGCATGTGAGAGAGACAGAGACAGAGACACACAGAGAGAGACTTCAAAGTAGCAAATATATTCTTTAAAAACAATTTTCTTGAACTTAACCCTTTAATTCTATATGGACTTTGCTCAACTCAGTCTTATTTACAGAGTTTTATTTTATTTTTTAAAAATATTTATTTATTTTCCTTATTTTTTTGGCTGTGTCGGGTCTTAGTTGTGGCACACGGGATCTTCGCTGAGGCATGTGGGACCTTTTGTTATGGCATGTGGTCTCTTCGTTGCGGCACCTGGGCTTCTCTCTAGTTGTGGCATGTGGGTTTTCTCTCTTTAGTTGTGGTGCAAGGGCTCCAGGGTGAGTGGGCTTGTAGTTTGCAGCACACAGGCTCTCTTGTTGAGGTGCGAGAGCTCAATAGTTGTGGCGCGGGGGCTTAGTTGTGCCGTGGCATGTGGGATCTTAGTTCCCCGACCAGGGATCGAACCCGTGTCCCCTGCATTGGAAGGTGGATTCTTTACCACTGGACCACCAGCGGAGTCCCCAGAGTTTTGATTTTAAAAATTAATTTTTCAGGGGGAAGATGGACCTACAGTGAATGTGACTGTGATCAGAGGGGAACATTCTGTGGTTCTTCCCAAGGCATTTACTTACGTCTCCTCTTTAAATCCAGTAATCGTGTCTCTCAGCAGAAACAGAAGCAACATAGCAGGTAAAATACCTGATCCTGCAGGATCTTTTCAGCTTAGAGCACTGATTGTATAAAAAGGCAAACAATGGCCTATTAATTTTATTGACGATAGTATTATATTTTGGATGGAAGTTATTTTTCTGAAAACCTGGAGACTGATTTTCTCCTCTTAGCCATCACTGAATAAATCTCCTTATATCTATTTTTCTCTCTGTAAAATTGGGACCATTTCTATCCTGAAAATGACATGGGAATTCGAAGTTAAAAGTTCAGTAAATATGTATTGTGTACCTACTATGTGCCAATAATAATAGCACAGACATATAGTAGACATTAATCTTTGTCATTAATTTATAGAATTATTAGCCTCAGTTTATAGATTAGGAAACTAAGGAACAGAGAGAATAAGTTACTTGTCTAAGATGTTACCTGGTAGTAACAACCTGGTAGTAAGTACCAGAGTGGGGATTTGAACTCAGGCAGTCTGGCTGCAGATTCCAAGCATGCAGCCACTTACAGTTTATTGTAAAATAACATTTGGGGCAGCAGGTCCTTTTATAGCAGTTATTTGATATGATTAGAAAATAGTATATTCTGATTAACTTGTTCCTTGAGAGACATATATATAAAGAGTGTATTCTTTAGCATCCAACTACATGAAATGATTTAATCTTTCTTTGATGATTCAGATGATATGACAGGATGGAATTTTGACAATTTATTATCATGTCATAACATATAGATTTGGAAAAGTCGCAGGTAGCAGTGTGTTCTGGTTAACTGGATGCCAGTTGACAGAGTTTATGGCAGACCTGTCTAAGGGTTTATTATACAAGACCATCAAATTTCCTAAAGAAACAGCCTGGACTCAATTTTTCATTTTCCATTGCTCAAGAGTACATAAAGGGAGGTGTCCTTTAGCTTCTCAATATTATTCAGCTCAGATAGTGCAGAAGAAGAATTTGCTGCCTGAGGCAACCAAAGTGTGTAAAATTCCTTAGTGGTATAGATTCTTCCCAACGAAGTAGAAAAGGGAGGAGGGAGCTCCGTGTTCTATTCAGATTTCAGTGATTTTGGCTCTTAATAAAATTTCCCACCTATAATGAAAAGAATAAATACGTTGCATCAGTGCCTCAAAGGCATCTCAGATTAGCTTGACAATTGACCAAGAGCCCAAGGAGTTCATGTTATTGATATATACAACATGATGCATTATTTGCAGGATTTACACTTGCAATGAGATCTTTCTACAGGCAGAATAAAGAAGAACTTGTTATAAAACCCACAGTGAGTGGTGCCCTATTGGGAAAGTTTCTTTTGAAAGTTGGAGGGCTACATATCTCCATCCAGGAGATGCTGATGCTGATGATGACAATAGAGCCAAGATGAAATCAAAGAAAAAAGAAGAGGGGCAGGGAAGGAGGAGGAAGGATTTGATATGAGGGACCATTAGTGTGATTTTTGCCATCAGCGCCCGATCTGAATGAATTCCAACTCAACCACTCCTTGGGCACAATACTTAACTTCCTTTATCTTTAGCTTCTCCAACTGTTAGGTAGGAATAAGTCTTTCAACGTTATTGGGAAAAATGGAGATAACGTATCAATAGGTAAAAGTACCTAGCCCAGGAGCTAACACAGAATAGCACTCAATAAATGCTTTATTGAAGTGAGCACCATCATTCTGCCAGATACTGGGTGTTGTATACATGGGCCAAAGATGGCCTCTCCACATTGGCCCCATGTGGTTTCCTTCTTCACAGCAGGCTGGGATCCATTAGCTGAAAAGTCTGCCAATGCCAAATTCAAATTCTTACACACCTAATTGTTTGAAATATAGCCCCAATAAGCAGATTTTCTATCACCTTTTAGAGCCTATCTGCTTTACATACCCTGCAAAACTTAATTTAACATCTGATAGCCATATCTGTTCCTCTTGATACTCAATAAATATATGAGATAAAATGAAGTGTCCGTAGTATTGGCATTTTAGTAGAGTTGCTAATAAACTAAAAAGGTATTGAGATACAAGACTGGACTCAGGCCCTCACATTTCCATTAATCAGCTCTGAGACCTGGGCTACTGAGCCTTAGTTTCCTCAGAAGCAAAATGCCAGTCCTGCTAACTGCCCTGCATATGTTATCAGGACAGTGTGAGGGTCAAATGGGATACCGTGGGTGAAAGGGCTCTGTAACTGCGAATGACTGCGCTCATATATAGCATTGCTACGGGGCTCGGTGCATGATCAAGACAGAGCTTTAGCCTTTTTTTTTTTTTTTTTTTTTTTTTTGCGGTACGCGGGCCTCTCACTGTTTGTGGCCTCTCCCGTTGCGGAGCACAGGCTCCGGACGC
>NC_041231.1:83372293-83381840 GCF_002837175.3 Physeter macrocephalus | reverse complement strand
GCTCCGTGGCATGTGGGATCCTCCCGGACCGGGGCACGAACCCGTGTCCCCTGCTTTGGCAGGCGGTCTCTCAACCACTGCACCACCAGGGAAACCCTAGACTTTTATCTTCAGAAAAGTAGAGGCTACAAAAAGGACATGGGGTGTTATTTTCTGGTTATGAAGACCATCATAACTACTTGATTTGCCTTTGCATGGAGATGAATTAATGCCTCTTGTGTACAATTGTCCTGACAATTTTTCTTTCTATGCCCTTGAAGTTATAGGCTGTAGCTCTATTAAAAGAGTTGTAAGTTTCATGATAAAAATTAGGTTGGCATTAAAAGCTTTTTCAAATTATTTTTATTTTATTTGTTTTGGCCACGCTGCATGGCTTGCAGGATCTTAGTTCCCTGACCAACGATCAAACCTGGTTCCAGCAGTGAAAGCACCAAGTCCTAACCACTGGACCGCCAGGGAATTCCCGGCATTAAAACTCTTAATCAGAGTATTATGCACAGGGCTAACCACGTGTTTAATCTCGAAAGATAATCTTAGAATTGAATAAACGGTTGAGACCACAAATCCACTTCACAGGGGCTAATGGATTCTTTTCAACACAGGAGGTGAGACCCTTTCCATTGGAATGGCGCTGCCAATGAACCACATGGATTTGGATGCCCAAGTCCACATTGGGGACACCAGAGCTCGGGTCCGAGTGCTGGCAGCTCAGGGCCTGGAGGTGGTGCTGCCCCCGCTGCCTGCTGGGCTCCACGGAATCTCAGTCTCCATCAATGGGGCCCACATTCACGCACAAGGGTGAGGTGGATCCTTGCCATTCATTTTAAGTCTGTTGATGGTCTAGCAATTCAGTTGAGGAATTCTAGTTTTGAGTTAGGTCCTTATTTTTTCTTCTTCTTCTGAAGTTAAGGGATAAGTATATGAGAACCCTAAAATTTGAACAAATCTTGGAGACCCTACAGGACAGTTCACTCTCAAGACCAGTTTTTGGGGTACTAGTTGGGGAAAGGAGAACTTTCTGGAACTAAGATGTCATGTCTCTCAGTTGGGTTGGGATGGGATGGGATGGGCATCTCTATGTGAGGAGGAAGCGTCTGTGCTTAATAAGAGAGTGTGATTTCACTAAGCCCTTTAATAATAACGGTGTCTTGGGCTTTGAACAAATGGCTTCAATTACTGCACAAGCCGTGCTCAGTCCTCTTTACCCTGAAGTCCCTCTGCCAAGTATTTCTCCACAAGTTCCCTGGCTTCATTCCACGAAGTAGCTAAACTCTATGAGGCTGATGTGCCCACTTGATATTGGAGCAGGAAAATATCCCACATAGCTTCTCTTCTTCACGTTTCCTTTCTTCTCTGGTGGACAGTGCCCCTCACCTGTGCTCTCCATCATAGCCCCCTTTCTTTCTTCTTCTCCCCCCAGTACATACATCTCGGCTGTCTCGTGCCTTCTTTTCTCTTTTTTTCTGACTCTCAGTTATTTCCTGACCATCTCCCCATTTTCTATAGTGTGGATCTTCACATCCAGTACATCACAGAAGTCTTCAGCATCCAGCCTTGCTGTGGGTCCCTTCTGGGTGAGTGGCTTTGACCTGACTGGTATTATTTATTCAGCAAGTCTACTCCCTGGATATTCAGAGTTTGTTCCTGGTGAGACCAGAGAAGGGGTTGCAGGGAGAGGTGCTTTCCCCTGCACTGGCAACTGAGTGACGTACTTCGGAAGCTGTGAAAACTCAGGATCCCTTAGCCCAGTGAGTTCAGGAAATTAAAGAATTTTTACGAAAAGGAGATGTGCCTGGTTTTCTTTTTTCCTAATGAGAGGAGGCTGAAACATCTAAAAAGTGGCACATCTCGAGTACATATCACAGAATCACTTTGCTGTACATCAGAAATGAACACAATATTGTAGATAAACTATATTTTGATTAAAAAAACAACAGTAGAAAACAAGAGAAGAGCTTCCTGAGTTAGCCTTTTTGATACTGCATATGCAAGGACAAGAGGGATGAGTCTTTGATGTCTTTGCTTGCTCTAGGGATGTAAATGAAGGACGAGACAGAGTCAGAAACAGAAATGCCAATATGGGAGATGTCAGGACAGGACAAATAGAGAAATCTAGAAAACTACTCATTTTCAGAAAAAATTGAAAGCTGTATATTTGCCTGTGATAATCATTGTGATAGTGGATGAAATAACACATTATCCTTTTTAAAAAAATTTTTTATTGGAGTATAGTTGATTTACAATGTTGTGTTAGTTTCAGGTGTATATCAAAGTGAATCAGTTATACACATACATATATCCCCTCTTATTTAGATTCTTTTCCCATATAGGCCGTTGCAGAGTACTGAGTAGTTCCCTGTGCTATATAGTAGGTACATTATCCTTCTTGAACATAGTATAATCCTTTTTAAAGCTGCTTGGCTATACCACTGATTTGGTAATGATAAGGGGTACGTTGCCCCCATCCCTGTCCTGAAGATGGGATTTGATTGTGCCTCAACTAGAAAGTGAGACAATGTGTATGAATACAGCAGCAAAATTACAAGCATGTTTCAATGTTTCAGTCCTTCTTGATATGTCATATACACACACACACACACACGACTACATAATATATGGAATACTGGAATATTACATAGAATAATACAGAAAATAAGTAGAAGACTTCAACAAATTAGATTTTTTATTAGTAAGTTTAATATATATAGAACAATATACATATATACTACATAATAACATAGAGAATAATATGGAATGTTAGGGCAGATAATACAACAGATGACAAGAAGACTAAAGAATTTGATTTTTCATTATGTATATGTTGTATACATATGTATATGAAATATACATATCCTCTTTCTACATAATAATTTGTAGAATCATATAGGCTGACATGTTAGATAATATAGCAGTTGACAAGAGCACTTCAAGAAATTTGATTTTTCATTAGTGTCCAAGTTGATGGAGGTGGTGGTTTCTAGGATCTATAAACATACTTGGAAATTTTGTCTTAAATATTATAAACATTCCTCTTATTGGACAATTTATATTGTTTTACTATCATGTGAAATTTAGCCCATGTGACTCCTGCCAAAATGATCACACATCAACATTGATGGGTGAGGTGAAATACTTTCACTAACACTTACCCCACCTTTTACTTAGTCCTGCTGGGGCACACAAAGGGGCTGTGAGTTCCTAGTTCTGAAATATCAGCTTTTCAGTTTTGTTCTCAATATTTGTGCTTTAGGTGGAACCATCCTCAGCATCTCAGGAAGAGGGTTCAGCAGGGACCCAGCTTTGGTTTGGGTGCTCGTGGGCAATCGGTCCTGTGACATTGTCAACTCAACGGAGACGAGCGTCTGGTGTGAGACCCCGCCAGCCCCCCTGCCGCCTGGTGCCCCAGCCCCTGTGGAGGTCTGGGCTGGCAGCCAGCCCTTCCCCCACCAACCTTTGCCAAGCCTGGTGGGGAAGGGCTTCACCTTCACGTATGAAATGGCAGCAACCCCGGTGGTCACAGCCACGCGAGGAGAAATCACAAATCACAGCCTGAGGCTCTACGTGGAAGGGCAGAATCTCTCCAACTCAGAGGTCCTTCTGGGGAACTTGAGCTGTGATGTTGAGACCCAGTCTCCCAGTAGCAACACAAGCCTGTCTGGGTGCGCTTTTCCTCTTCACAGTTTGGAGGCGGGCATCTATCCTCTCCAAGTACGTCAGAGGCAGATGGGGTTTGCTGACATGTCTGCGGTGCCCCAGCAATTTGTGGTGTTGCCTCAGATAACAGCCATTTCCCCAACACTTGGGTCCACCTGTGGAGGGACAGTACTCACGGTGAGGGGCTTGGCTCTCAACTCCAGCAGGAAGTCAGTTCAGGTTGACATTTCAGGTCCTTTCACTTGTGTGATTTTGAGTTTGGGGGACCAGACGGTCCTCTGTCGGA
Organism: Physeter macrocephalus; assembly: GCF_002837175.3. Classification (NCBI taxonomy): domain Eukaryota; kingdom Metazoa; phylum Chordata; class Mammalia; order Artiodactyla; family Physeteridae; genus Physeter; species Physeter macrocephalus. Next base: position 83,377,900 of record NC_041231.1, on the reverse strand, counting down.
TTACCCCGGCGGGTAACCCCTTGCCTGGCACTTCCTTCACCCTGAATGTCACTGTCCTGGTTAATGGGCTGCCCAGCGCCTGTCAGGGGAATTGCACTCTTTTCTTGTGTGAAGAGACAACTCCTGTCATGGACGCCTGGACCACGACCATCAGTGGGTCCCTGACCGCAGTGCTGATTAGGGGTCAGAGGTTATGTACCGCGGCTGATGAACCAATGGTGTTTGTGGATGATCGCCTTCCTTGCACTGTGACTTTCTTTAATACAAGCCACGTGGCATGCTGGATCAGTGACTTGGCCCCAGGACCCCACTACCTATCGGTTTTTCATACAAGATATGGGTATGCTTGCTCTGGTTACCTTTACAGACACTTCCACATTTTGCCTCAAGTGTTTCATTATTTCCCCAAGAATTTCAGCCTCCATGGTGGAAGCCTCTTGACCTTGGAGGGTACAGCCCTGAGGGGGCGGAACTCCACGTTAGTCCACGTTGGCCAGCAGGCCTGCCGGACTGTGAACCTCAGCTCTGAGCTCATCCAGTGCGCTGTTCCTGCAGGGAATGGCTCCGTTGCCCTGGACATAGAGGTAGATGGACTTTCTTACCAGGTGGGCGTCATTGGTTACAGCGACGCCTTCACCCCTGAATTGCTCTCAGTTTCTCAGACTGATGATGTCTTAACGTTTTTGGTGGCCGGGATCTCAGGAGCTGCGAACGTTGACATTTTTATTGGCATGTTCCCCTGTGTGGGTGTCTCTGGCAACCGTACCCTTCTCCAGTGTGTGGTCCCATCCCTTCCTGCTGGGGAGTACCAAGTCAGAGGTTATGACCACCTGAGAGGGTGGGCCTCATCTATCCTGGTGTTCACATCCAGAGTGACCGTTACAGCAGTGACCGAGAACTTCGGTAAGTCAGGCAGATGAGGCAGAAGAGCTTTCTTTATATAAGTGGATCAGTGGCTCCTGTCCCTACTCTGTGAGGTAGGAAATCAACATCAGTCCGAATGACAGAAGGAGAGAGAAGCCGGGTTTCCTCTTACAGTCCCAGCTTCCTCCTAAACTTGTCATGCTCCATTTAGGAGGCTTTGTTTTTTTATCGAGGAGATTGTGCATTTCTCTAAGTGTTTGATTGTATTTTAACTTGATACATTAACCGCTTTAATTTGTGCTTTAAATTAAGGAATACCATTTGTAAGAGCTCACGATTTGATCATTTAAGTAGAGCATAAATGCCTTCGTTTATTTTTAAACCTATCTGCCAATTTGAATTGTTTTAAACTTATTAAATATGATTAATTTTTATCATTTTGTACTATTCCACAGACGAATTCATACTCCACCAATAATAAGCCAATTGCACAGTACGATTGCATTGGTTGAACTTTTTCTCCTTTTAGATGTATTGATATGTGCCTTGCCTTTTCTTCCAAGGATGGTTTGGGTTTTTGTCCCCTTAATGTCTTACTACACTTGAGATAGCTCAAATGCGATTGTGATGCAGAAAGTTTAGAAGTAATTATGGGAGCAGGATCGTAGACTGATGAAGTACGAACCAAGCCATTTCTTGGGACAAATATGTCTGGCCTCAGCTGGGCGGGATGCTATGGGGATTTGGGTTTGGTCCTGAGTCCGTCACTATCTTAGCTGGTAACTTTTTTAAGCCTCAGCTTTCTTATTTGATAAAGGGTTTGGGGCTGGATGCTCCCTTGTTCCCCTTTCAACTCTCTAAAAATCCATGACTTTTATGGTGAGAGAGGAGGGGTAAGAATGCACCCAAGCAAAAAATTTGTCAGGTAGTGTTTAAGTACCACCTAGATTTGACATTGAAGGCAGGAGAAACTAGACCTCTAACTCAGTGTGGACTAGAGGTCTCTGCACATCTGAGACTTCAGCTGACGTTTTCCTTTGTTGATTTTCAGACTGAAGCAAAACACGTTGTCTGTTAAGAACTGACATGATTTCACTCATCAGACAGGCACTCTTCTTACACAGTAGGTAGGAGTATAAACTGGGGCAACATTATTTTGGAAAGAAATTTGGCAGTATTCGTCAAAATTAAAAATTTACTTTTCCTTTGACCTAGCAATTCCACTTCTAAGAAGTTGCACCAGTTTTACTCATATAAGTGTATATAGTTCATTGCACCATCCTTGACTGCAGCAAAAGAGGAGAAATTTTGGAACTATTAATCAATAGGAAGATTGCTCAATAAATTATGGTATAATCATATGATGGAATTCTAAGTGGCTATTAAAATGATGAGCTAGATCTGTATATATAGACTTGGAAAAATGTTTATGCTACACTTCTAATTTTTTAAAAAAGTTGTAGAATATTATGTATAGAATGATCCCTTTGTATAAAAAAAACCTATATGCTTAGAAAATTCAAGAAGGAGTCACAAGAAATTCTATACATGGCTACTTCTGGGGAGTGAGATAAGTAGTTAGGGGAAGTTTTTCTCTCACTTTATACTCTTCTGTATAAAAAGTTTAAGAACTATAAATAAGCATTATTTTTCTACATAGGAATTTTTATACATTTTATAGGTTGTTGAATTATTGGGGTTTGACAGAATAAGGGCTGCAGGCTTTGGAGGCCAGAGCTTAGTGAGAAGAAACTGAGAAAACAGGGAATCTAAGGCCAGTGTGTGGACTCAGGAGGGCATAGAAAGAATGAAGGGGAGCAGGAAAGCATGGGTTTGAATTCTGAGTAAAGAAAGATTTGCCTCTGTGATGGTGAACTCATCATTTTGTCTTTAAAGGCTGCCTGGGTGGAAGGCTTGTGCATGTGTTTGGAGCAGGATTTTCTCCCGAGAACATCTCAGCTGCCGTGTGTGGTGCTCCCTGCCAAGTCTTGGCTAACGCGACAGTGTCTGCCTTCAGCTGCTTGGTTCTGCCCCTGGATGGTCAGGAAAAATGCCATATTCGTTTTTTAAAGAGTGTATATAAAAATGACATACTTTGGTTAACTCCATTTTTTTGATAATTAATGCTTTAATGACTTTAAATTTTTCTGTGTGTTCCTGGGGAAAAAAAATTCGCTCATCTCCATCTAAAATGGTAGTTAGAATTGGGGACCACCTGTTAAGATGAGTCATAATAGCTTTTGTCATATTAATGACAACAAAACATTTATCACCTATGTTCTTTTTTTTAACATCTTTATTGGAGTATAATTGCTTTACAATGGTGTGTTAGTTTCTGCTTTATAACAAAGTGAATCAGTTATACATATACATATATCCCCATATGCCCTCCATCTTGCATCTCCCTCCCTCCCATCCTCCCTATCCCATCCCTATAGGTGGTCACAAAGCACCGAGCTGATCTCCCTGTGCTATGTGGCTGCTTCCCACTAGCTATCTATTTTACGTTTGGTAGTATATATATGTCCATGCCACTCTCTCACTTTGTCACAGCTTACCCTTCCCCCTCCCCGTGTCCTCAAGTCCATTCTCTAGTAGGTCTGTGTTCTTGACGGCAGTCATATGAAGATGGAGAAAGTAGTTCTGAGTGGTGAATGCTAGTTTCAGTGACAGCCTAGGCATCATGGAGAAAACAATCTTGTCTTGTTCTGAGGTGGGGCTGCTGAAAATGTCTGCCTTCTGGAGGTCCTAGTGAAGGGATTAGATCATTCTGCTGGAGAGCTCTTGCATATTAGTGTGCTCAGGTCTTGAATCTTATTATAGGAAAAAAAGGCCAACATTAACATTATCCTTTTATTCTGTAAAGTCCAGATAATTACCTGAGCCCTTACTCAGTAAAACACCACGATCTCTCACTGCTTTAAGCTTTGTAGCCATCACGTAAATTGTGGCACGGGAAGCCATGTCTTTGTGGGGTGGAGGGTTTAGAATGGAAGGTGCAAAACTTTGATATTTCTATGATGGGGCTCACAACACATGCTTATTACCCACTGAGCTTCAGAAAAAAAAGTCTCAGGGATGAAATTACTATTATCACTACAGGGTCAGCTAAGCCAGGTGGTTATTTGGTTTGCATAATCATAGATCTTATACCCGTGCATTTAAAAATCATTTGTACTCATGTTTTCTGTAAAGTGCTTTAAGTTATATTCCTAATTTCTGTGTCTGCAACTTGAATGTTGGTGAAAGATTTACAGTGATAAAAGCATCACTTCTGAGCTTGGACAAAAATTCCATGATGGATAATACTATTGTGATGGCAGTTTACATTGGATTGTCTTAGACCAGAAGGAGGAGGAGGAGGAAAGGAGGGAGAGGGGAAAGAATCCTTGCTTAAAATACTAGAAATTGAGTGTCCTATTACCATCATGTATATGAGCAGAACATCACAGATGAGAGATCTATTCTACTTAAGATTCCACAATAGGAAATTTAGGATATGGTAGAAAATTGAAGTTAATACGTCTGTTTCTTTCTCTGTTCTAACTCCTGTGCATAGAACTGTCCTGGCTTAGGGGACGAGCAAAATTAATGTTTGATGAAAGAATAAATACGGGAATTGGGAAATGGTGGACACATAAAACGGACTCCCCATTTCTAGGTCCTAATATTTAACAAATACTGCTACAGTTTTTTTGGAGGGGGCGGGGGGCTTTCACATATACACTATTTAAATTAATCAACTCTTTGCTATTATTTCAAGACATCTAGTTTCAACCAGAAGTACAAACTAAAAACCAATGAAGTTTCAGGGTCAGGTAAGTTGTGTTATTGGGAGTTTTATAACTCATAGGAGAGGAATAAAATAAATTATTATATTTTAAAAGATTTGATTAAATTTAGAAAAAGAATTCTCAAAATTCTTTGATTTTTAGAAGAGGAAAACATGAGTGAGACGCTGTAACTTTTACCATTGTCACTAGGTGTCAGCAAACACTTGCTGATTGTGCAAGGGCCGCTCATTTACTCTAAGGAAATGGATAATTTATTTTCCTCTTTCATTAAAAAAGAATTGGGAGATTGGGATTGACATAAATACACGAATATGTATAAAATAGTTAACTAATAAGAACCTGCTGTATAAAAAAAATGAAATAAAATTCAAATTAAAAAAAGTCTTTTAAAAGACTTTTAAGTACAATGTCTATAAAGATGGAGAGGAACTGGTGGAATCCAACTCCACTGGTTTCTTTTTTTTTTTTTTAACATCTTTATTGGAGTATAATTGCTCTACAACGTTGTGTTACCTTCCGCTGCACAACAAAGTGAATCAGCCATATGTATACACATACCCCATATCCCCTCCCTCTTGCGTCTCCCTCCCACCCTCCCTATCCCACCCCTTTAGGTGGTCACAAAGCACGGAGCTGATCTCCCTGTGCTATGCGGCTGCTTCCCACTAGCTATCTGTTTTACATTTGGTAGTGTATATATGTCCATGTCACTCTCTCACTTTGTCCCAGCTTATACTTCCCCCTCCTTGTGTCCGCAAGTCCATTCTCTATGTCTGCGTCTTTATTCCTGTCCTGCCTCTAGGTTTGTCAGAACCATTTTTTTTTTTTTTTAGATTCCATATATATGTGTTAGCATACAGTATTTGTTTTTCTCTTTCTGATTTACTTCACTCTGTATGACAGACTCTAGATCCATCCAACTCACTACAAATAACTCAATTTTATTTCT
>NC_041231.1:83366857-83372217 GCF_002837175.3 Physeter macrocephalus | reverse complement strand
TATGGCTGAGTAATATTCCATTGTATATATGTGCCATATCTTCTTTATCCATTCTTCTGTCAATGGACACTTAGGTTGCTTCCATGTCCTAGCTATTGTAAATAGTGCTGCAATGAACATTGTGGTACATGACTCTTTTTGAATTATGGTTTTCTCAGGGTGTATGCCCAGTAGTGGGATTGCTGGGTCATTTGGTAGTTCTATTTTTAGTTTTTTAAGGAACCTCCATACTGTTCTCCATAGTGGCTGTATCAATTTACATTGCCACCAACAGTGCAAGAGGATTCTCTTTTCTCCACACCCTGTCCAGCATTTCTTGTTTGTGGATTTTTTGATGATGGCCATTCTGACTGGTGTGAGGTGATACCTCATTGTAGTTTTGATTTGCATTTGTCTAATGATTAGTGATGTTGAGCATCCTTTCATGTGTTTGTTGGCAATCTGTATATCTTCTTTGGAGAAATGTCTATTTAGGTCTTCTGCCCATTTTTGAATTGGGTTGTTTGTTTTTTTGGTATTGAGCTGTATGAGCTGCTTGTGTATTTTGGTGATTAATCCTTTGTCACTCCACTGGTTTCTTACTTAAGATCCAGGATGGGAGTTGGGGATTCTATGTATCCCTGAAATTGGATAAGACATTTTGAGAATATGATTGTGTATTTTTTTTTTTTTGGTGGTACATGGGCCTCTCACTGTTGTGGCCTCTCCCATTGCGGAGCACAGGCTCCGGACGCGCAGGCTCAGCGGCCATGGCTCATGGGCCCAGCCGCTCCGCGGGATGTGGGATCTTTCCGGACCAGGGCACGAAGGCCCAGCGGCCATGGCTCATGGGCCCAGCCGCTCCGCGGGATGTGGGATCTTTCCGGACCAGGGCACGAACCAGTGTCCCCTGCATCAGCAGGCGGACTCTGAACCACTGTGCCACCAGGGAAGCCCGTGTATTTTTTTTTTTGTAGGAAGTAGGTCTACAGTGTACATCAAATTGTCAAAGGGGTGTGTCTCATAAATTATTAAAACTACTAAATAATTCCCCTACTTTCAGATAGGATTGCACAGAACCAATTTAGTTAAGAATCTGTTATATTTTAAAAGATTTTTTAGCGGGCACTTTCACAGCAGCAACCCATACAAGTGTTTCACAGTTGCCTTTCTCAGGGAAATCTATCCTTTTACCTATCTAATGCTCCCCACTCTACTTTTTTCAACCTTAATCAGCTGGCAGCCCTTGGGAAAGCTGAATAATTTCAGTCCTTCTAACACAGTGCTTCTCAATGATATTATTATTGAGAATTACTGAAAAAAATATTATTACTGGAACAGCAACAGTAGCAGCACCTGGGAGTTTGTTAGCAGTGTGAATCCTTGGGACCTACAGTATCAGGAATTTTACAGCAAGTAAACATTTTGGTATTTCTCTTCTGAGCTGCTTGAGTATAGTCTGTAAAAATATGCAATCACTATGCTGTACACCTGAAACTAACATAATGTTGCAAATCAACTATACTTCAATAAAAGTTAAGAAATGTAGAGCTCTAAAAAAGTCCTGTTGCTGCTTTTGGGGTCATTCATCTTTACTTTTCCCCCAAATTGTACTTCTAACAAAAGAAGAATTTTCTTTTTTCATATGATAGGTTGCTAAAGCATCTTGTCAGTCTAATACTCTGTATTTGTTTAAAATCAGCAAGATCTTTGATCTTTTGGTTTCCTGCATTTATATCTTGAGTTATACCACGTGACTTCTTCATGGAAACTTTGACTTTTCCATGAGGCATGAAAAGCTAAAGTGATTAAGGTCGCACAGCTATTTTGTGGCAGAACCTTGAGTAAAATCCATGGATTCTGATCCCCAGCGCTGGGCACTTTTCATAATCCACCTTGTCAGTTTGCATCCACCTCATCACCCGTAATGAGTTCATTATTGTATAGGTGTTAAGCCTGTTTTTATTTGCCCCAGGGCTTACTAACTGGAAAGTTCTCATGTTTCCTCTATCCATACAAGACTCTTACTCTCCAGACATTTTAATTGCTGTAATTCTTTGGGAACACAGTCACAGAACCTACTATGTGTTGGGTGCTTTGGAATATACCAGCAATAATAATACTATTTTTGTGCGATTGAATAATGGCAAACCCTCTCATGTAGTTGTCTTATCTCTTGCTGCATGCAGCCCTGTGATATGGGCAGGCCTTTTAGCTTCAAGCTCATAGCCCTTGATAACATGTGTTATGTACCTGCATGAACAAGCTAGCTGCAGAGGTAGAAGGGTAGAGAAAAATTTTCTTTTCTATTTTATTAAGGTTTTCAGGCAGAGATGCTCGCAAACCATCTCATGTAGAGATTTGTTCATCCTCCTGTTAAAGGTTATTGCCAGTCTGGCTTGGTGACGCTTTTTACATCATGTCTCATGACCTGGAAAGAAATGGTCTCAGGGTCAGAGGCTTCAAATCATTGCTATTCTTCTTTATGAAATGTTAATAGTCATAACTCTATGAGAATCAAGAACTTCTGTTAATCAAGAGATCCCATAAAGAGAATGAAAAGTCTAGCCACAAATCTGGAGAAGGTATTAGTAAGCATATAACCTCTGTAGGATTAGTACCCAGAATATAAAACTCACAAATCAATAAGGAAAAGCAAGCATTCCAATAGAAAAAAAGGCAAATGACAGAAATGGGAATTTCATAGAAGGGAAAATATGTTATTACGAAACATATAAAAACTTGCTCAACCTAAGAAGTAATGATGAAAATTCAAATTAAGGCCACAATGAGATGCTGTTGTATACTCACTGGACTGGCCAAAATTAAGAGTCTGATAATCCCAAGTGCTGACAATTATGTGGGTTACTGGGAAGTCATAAATATAGGTGGTAGGAACGTGAAATGACCCAACCACTTTGGAAAGAACATGGCACTGTCTTGTAAGGTTGAACTTGCACCTACCCTATGAGTAGACAATTTTCTTAGAGGCATATACCCTAGAGAAAATTCCATACATGTTTGTAGTAGCAAAACCTGGGAATTACCCAAAAGTCCATTGGTGACAGAATAGGTAAATATATTGTAGTACTTTCACAGAATGCAGTGTTGAACAGCAGTGAAAATATTTGAACAACAGTTACATGCAATAATAGGGCTAAATCTTGGAAACATAATATCGAGTGAAGAAAGCAGGTCTAGGGATATTATGCCATGTAGTCTATTTTCTAAAGTTCGAAAAGAAGTAAAATTCAACAATCTCCTGTTTAGGATACAAACCCATGTGAGAAAACTATTTAAAAAATGCACGTGTTTGTTTCTGAGAATGAGGAGGAAGTGGGTAGACTTGGCCAAGAGCACATAGACTGGAGAGCATCTTGACGGTATTGGCTTATGTTGGCTGAATTTATGGTACATTCCCATGAGTTTTCTGACTAGATGATTCATATTTTACAAAAACATGATTTGTATCTTCTGTATGAATTATGTATACATAATACACTTTTAAGAAGAGTAAATGAATAAGTTTATTTTCCTATTGGTCAAGGGAAAACACCTGGGCTTGGTTGATGTAACAAAGTAAGGCCTTTAGTTCTTTCTGTGCTTATTACCTAACCCAACGTTGACCGTTTCATGCAGTGTCCTTGGCTTTCCTGTGTGGCCTGAGGCCTGAGGAGGAGAACTGTGAGACCTCTGGCTGCAGCTACGTGCAGTGTGATTTGACTGTTGCTGTGGGGACAGAGAGCCTGCCCAAATCGTGGCCTTATTTCTACATCTGTGAAGAGAGTTCCCGATGCATCTGTGCACAAGATCGTTGGACAGAGTCCGTCTTTCCATCTTTCTCAGGCCTCTTCATCAGGTAACCCAGTCCTCTCCCTCCCTGACCTTCCCCACGAATGCACAGCTAGTGGATTAATGGAATTCTCAGGAACTGCAGGCTGTGTGGACACAGCCCTAGGGCCAACCCTCTTGTTGGAGGGACTGTTCCATTGTGGATTCCAGCCAGTCTGCATATCAAAGAGTCTCCTGTCTTTTCAAGTGTTCAAGAGAACATCTGAAAAATCTGCCCAGTAAACAGCCTGCTTTGTTCTTGCTTAGGTTTTAATATTTATCTTCTGATCCAGAGCAACATCTGGTGAATGCCAATGGGGGAAAAAGATTAGACATTATGAAAAACAGAAGGCTCTTTTCCCGTTTCCTTTTTCTTTTCTTTCCAAACAGATTCACAAGTATGAGAAGAAGTCATAGAGAAATCCAGCAGATTGTATAATGTTTATTCAGAAGAAAGGGGGATGCATGGGCCGAAGGACTGTAGATCTAGGATTTAGAAGCCATAAGCTTATAAGTTTTTGAACTTAAAAAAAAACAAAACAAATAAATACCACAACTTTCCAGGTAAAAATCCCCTTTTCTAAACACATTTAAAAAAAAAGTGTGGCCCTGTCGGTTGCTCTAGATGACCTTCATTTCTGCAAGCAGCTCCCTTTCTGGAAGTGTGATATTTCAGTGCTGAATGTGGCCCTGCTTCCTTTATTTCTTATCTAGATAGAGTGGTTACATCCGATTATATAATGAAGGCCTCTTTCCCCATTAAAAAATAAAACTAAACAAGACCAACTACCGAGAGGAAAAGCGAGAACCAGCCCTTTCCATGACAGTCGGAATTTCTGATGTCCTAAGACAGCCCGTGTTTGTTTGTTTATTTATTTATTTACTTTTTAACATCTTTATTGGAGCATAATTGCTTTACAATGGTGTGTTAGTTTCTGCTTTATAACAGAGTGAATCAGCTATACATATACATATATCCCCATGTCTCCTCCCTCTTGCGTCTCCTCCCACCCTCCCTATCCCACCCCTCTAGGTGGTCACAAAGCACCGAGCTGATCTCCCTGTGCTTTGCGGCTGCTTCCCACTAGCTATCTATTTTACATTTGGTAGTATATTTAAGTCCATGCCACTCGTTCACTTTGTCCCAGCTTACCCGTCCCCCTCCCTGTGTGCTCAAGTCCATTCTCCACATCTGCGTCTTTATTCCTGTTCTGCCCTTAGGTTCTTCCGAACCATTTTTTTTTTTAGAGTCCATATATATGTGTTAGCATACGGTATTTGGTTTCTCTTTCTGACTTACTTCACTCTGTATGACAGACTCTAGGTCCATCCACCTCACTACAAATAACTCAATTTTGTTTCTTTTTATGGCTGAGTAATATTCCATTGTATATATGTGCCATATCTTCTTTATCCATTCTTCTGTCAATGGACACTTAGGTTGCTTCCATGTCCTAGCTATTGTAAATAGTGCTGCAATGAACATTGTGGTACATGACTCTTTTTGAATTATGGTTTTCTCAGGGTGTATGCCCAGTAGTGGGATTGCT
>NC_041231.1:83365603-83366019 GCF_002837175.3 Physeter macrocephalus | reverse complement strand
TTGGCTATTCCATACAAATTGTGCAACTTTTTGTTCTAGTTCTGTGAAAAATGCCATTGGTAGCTTGAAAAGGATTACATTGAATCTCTAGATTGCTTTGTGAAGTATAGTCATTTTCACAATGTTGATTCTTCGAATCCAAGAACAAGGTATATCTCTCCATCTGTTTCGTCATCTTTAATTTCTTTCAGTGTCTTACAGTTTTCTGCATACAGGTCTTTTGTCTCCTTAAGTAGGTTTATTCCTAGGTATTTTATTCTTTTTGTTGCAATGGTAAATGGGAGTGTTTCCTTAATTTTACTTTCAGATTTTTCATCATTAGTGTATAGGAATGCAAGAGATTTCTGTGCATTAATTTTGTATCCTGCTACTTTACCAAATTCATTGATGAGCTCTGGTAGTTTTCTGGTAGCATC
>NC_041231.1:83327735-83365431 GCF_002837175.3 Physeter macrocephalus | reverse complement strand
CCTTCAATTTGTTAATATGGTTTATCACATTGATTGATTTGTGTATATTGAAGAATCCTTGCATCCCTGGGATAAACCCTACTTTATCATGGTGTATGATCCTTTTAATGTGCTGTGGGATTCTGTTTGCTGGTATTTTGTTGAGGATTTTTGCATCTATGTTCATCAGTGATATTGGCCTGTAGTTTTCTTTCTTTGTGACATCTTTGTCTGCTTTTGGTATCAGGGTGATGGTGGCCTCGTAGAATGAGTTTGGGGGTGTTCCTCCCTCTGCTATATTTTGGAAGATTTTGAGAAGGTTAGGTGTTAGCTCTTGTCTGAATGTTTGATAGAATTCACCTGTGAAGCCATCTGGTCTTGGGATTTTGTTAGTTGGAAGATTTTTAATCACAGTCTCAATTTCAGTGCTTGTGATTGGTCCGTTTATATTTTCTATTTCTTCCTGGTTCAATCTCCGAAGGTTGTGCCTTTCTAAGAATTTGTCCATTTCTTCCAGGTTGTCCATTTTATTGGCATATAGTTGCTTGTAGTAGTCTCTCGTGATCCTTTGTATTTCTGCAGTGTTAGTTGTTACTTCTCCTTTTTCATTTCTAATTCTATTGCTTTGAGTCTTCTTTTTTTTCTTGATGAGTCTGGCTAATGGTTTATCAATTTTGTTTATCTTCTCAAAGAACCAGCTTTTAGTTTTATTGATCTTTGCTATTGTTTTCTTCATTTCTTTTTCATTTATTAATTCTTCATACTTTGATTCAGCAATTTTACTTCCAGGATTTTAAGAAAGCAGTTGGAAATATGTAACATTTATGAAGAACTATAGTCTTCAAAGCTTTTGGTATATTAACAAAAACAGTTGAAATGAAGTAAGCGTTTAGTAATAAAGGATGAATCCAAGTGACAATATACTAAGAACCTTGAAAAACCACGGTGTAGAATATTTAACCAAAGAAGGAAATGCTTACAATATACTGAGGAGTGAAAAGTACAGTTCACAAAATAGTGCATCAATGAAATCCTGATGGTGTTTATAGTACATGTACATGTGTCACACAACAGGTGATTGGGAAAAAGACTGGAAGGATGTATTCTAAAATGCTGATAGTGCGTATCCCTAGGGGGCTGGAGGACTGATAATATTTGTTTTCTTCATTGAGTTTTAATGTAATATTTTCAGTGAACATGTACCAATTTAATAACCAGAAAACACAATATAAATTATACAAGGGGCACTAGGAATATCATGTGCTAAATAGCTTACCTTGGTTCTTCTTAAGATTGTGCTTGTGAACCCAGAGAACTACTTTCCAGGATCTTTGCAAAGAACCCATTTCCATTAAATGGTTTTCTCCCCTGCCAGCCACTACCACTGGCAAAGACAGACGTTTGTATCTGTGGCAGATATATGCCCAGTTTGTCCATCCGTCCATCCATCCATCCATCCAGTAATTAGCAAGTGTTTATTATGTTCCAGGTACTGTGCCAGGAGCTGGTGACTCAGTGGTGAATGAGATGCAAAGTCCCTGTCCTTAAGAGTAGAGGAGGAGGCCAGACAATAAAGAAGATGATCACATGTTATGTAAGGGCTATAAAGTGATAAAAAACAATGGAGGCCGCTTTTAAAAAATTTTTTAATTTCACTTTTTGTTACTATTGGTTTTTAATTTGCAGTATAGTTGATTTACAATGTATTAGTTTCAGGTATGCAGCAAAGTAATTCAGTTATACAAATATATATATATGTTCTTTTTCAGATTCTTTTCCCTTTTAGATTATTACAAGATACTGAGTATAGTTCCCTGTGCTACACAGTAGGTAGTGATATCAAATGATATTTGTCTTTCTCTGTTGGGCTTACTTCACTTAGTATGATAATCTCTAGGTCCATCTATGTTGCTACAAATGGCATTATTTCATTCTTTTTTATGGCTGTGTAATAGTCCACTGTGTGTGTGTGTGTGTGTGTGTGTGTGTGTGTGTGTGTGTGTATGTCACATCTTCTTTATCCATTCATCTGTCAATGGACATTTAGGTTGCTTCCATGTCTTGGCTATTGTAAATAGTGCTGCAATGAACATTGGAGTGCATGTATCTTTTTTTTTCCCCCAAGGGAAAGATACTCACTTATTTATTTTTATATTTTTTTACATTTTTTTTGAATTTTATTTCATTTATTTTTTTATACAGCAGGTTGTTATTAGTTATCCATTTTATACATATTAGTGTATACATGTCAATCCCAATCTCCCAATTCATCCCACCCCCACCCCCCATGAAGTGCATGTATCTTTTTGAATTATAGTTTTCTCTAGATATATGCCCAGGTGTGGGATCACTGGATCGGCTCAGAGGAGGTTTCTCTGAAGAAGTGCCTTTTAAGCTGAGCTAAGGACAAGTGTCATGGCAGTGGGGGCAGCAAGTGCAAAGGACCCATCAAGTTTCATGAACTGTCAGAGGTCAGAAGGGCAGGAGTAGGGTAAGAAGGAGGAAAAGTGGCTCGAGAAGAGCTCAGGGAGGTATTAAGGCCTCAAAGGTCACAGTAAGGAGTTTGGATTCTATTCTAAGAACAGACTAAGTATCTTTCTAAAGTCACACAGTCAAGCCCCGGCAGTATCAGGACTGGTACCCAAGGCTTCTGACTCACAGTGTACTCAGCATGATGCTATATTGTCGGCATCAGTAACAGAGCCTTGGCCGGGCTGTGCGGGTCCAGGAGATTTGAGACATAGGAAGCAATTTCAGGCTAAGTGAGGGAGACAGAATGACGGCATGTGTTTTTACTGCCTACCATAGAGAGTGCATCCAAAGAGAATATCTGCTTACTTTTGGATCTGATTGGACCGACTGAAAGAGCAATAGATTGGGACTCAGGAAACTTAAGTTCTAGAACTCTCTCTGCCACCATTTGGACCAAATATTCTTACCACATTCCCTCAAAATAAATATTTGTGTGCATGTGTGTGTGCATGCACATCCATATCATCTATATCTGTGTATTTCTCTATGTACATATATGTCTATAGTTAAATCTGGCCAACTATGCTCCTTAATTTGTAGGATGATTGTGGAAGAAAACATGACATAGTAATATTAAGAAACTTTGAAATTTTGCAAATGTTAGTCCATTTTTGACATCCTGGTGTCTCTGCTCATCTTGATGATGGCTTTTTAATGAAAAAATTTTCTAGTCATATAATCAGGGCCAAAAAAGAAAAGAAATGTGAGCTAAAGGTTGTGAAAATGTCTAAGCCAGCAGAAAAGTGTTTTAACTCTTTCAGAGCAAAAAGAACATGATTTGTTTTCACTTTCTTCTTTTATCGGGAAGCAGAGCACACAGGGTGGGAAGCAGCCTGGAAACACAGGACAATGCAAGGCAGAGTCAGGGATGCCATGGTGGCCAGGCCTATGCCCGACATCACAGAGGTGGGAAGGAGGTGGACCCTTTTATACCATGGTCACTAGTCTTTCCTGGGAAGATCAGTGGCCCCACTGTGACATCTGCTGCTTCTGTCGTGTGCCTACGACTGCAGGGAACAGACTGTCTCCTCCGGGAACGGCCTGAAAAGCCACAGGGACCCTTGTTACAGCATCGACAGATATCAGCAGGGTCTTCTACTGGGGGAGCAGCTGTTAGAGGACTTGCTGAAGAAACAGGCTTTGTTTAATTTGTTCAGGACTCTGTCAGCTGGAGTGACCTTCCAATGGCAGGTGATATATATTGTGTTTCTGGAGTCACTAGCAAAATGGAACAATCCACTGTGAACTGGCGGGCATTGCTACAGGCAGATGAAAAGAGGGCAGGGTGACTTACCTCATTTTACTCTAACCTTTGCTGATGAAGAACCTAGAAAGGGCAGAAGAAGTCTTGTTAGGAGGTGGAAGCCCATGATCAAGAAAGGTTGTAAAGGTCACTCCTTCCCTTGAGTTCAAGTCAGTATCCCAGATCATCATATAGTGAGTATAAAAAACCTGCTCATATGAGTGAAGATCCACGGTTGGAAATGAACATGAGAGGGGAGCACAGAACAGAGAGAGGTGACAGGCAAATATTCTTTCCCTTGCCTAAGAAGCAAAAAAAGGGAATTCTGGAAAGGTAGACAACTAAGTTTACATTATCCCTGACAAAATTCCAGAATGAATTATTATTATTATTATTATTTTTTTGCGGTATGCGGGCCTCTCACTGTTGTGGCCTCTCCCGTTGCGGAGCACAGGCTCCGGACGCGCAGGCTCAGCGGCCATGGCTCACGGGCCCAGCCACTCCGCGGCATGTGGGACCTTCCCGGACCGGGGCACGAACCCGTGTCCCCTGCATCGGCAGGTGGACTCTCAACCACTGCACCACCAGGGAAGCCCCAGAATGAATTATTAATCAGATGGCTTGTGAGCCTTCAGAAATGGGAGTAGCAATCTCCCATTGGTAGCAAACCAATTCACAAGGAACGAGATGGTGTGGAAAACCAACTTCATTTCCTTTCTGATGGCTTTATAAGAGATTTATGATGGCAGTGGTGATGGAGAGCTTCTTAAACTCTTCTAGCAGCCCTCCTACCCCCCGCCCCCCAGTAGCAAAAGAAAGGTTCTAGCTGCAAAGCCCAAGGTACCCTATCACAGTATCAAGTTGCTTTGAAGTCAGGTGTTTTATTTGAAAAGTCCATGTGAATTTTGCATTCTACTTCATCATATCTCCATAGGTGTCTAAATATTACATTTTAATATGAAAGTTAAATTACTTTTCTTTGCTCTTCTGAATCTTTGCATGCAACTGACACTTCAGGAGCAAATGCTGTGTTTATCCTGTGGCTTTGTCTACCCCTGGACGATGGCTCAGCTAAATGGATGTGTAGCTACATTACAGGCTCAGATTCAAAGTGTATTTGAGCATTGGGTCCACATCAGTGAGACGACCCATAACAACAATGAATGTAAATTCCCACATTGACATTTCAACAATAATACCACCTATGTCACTACTACCTAAAACTATAACAAGAACTGACTTTATCGGACACTACCTTGCACCAGATTCTGGACAGGTCCTTTTGTAGGCTTCATTTGGCTCCATCCCCCAAACACCTCTTTAAAAGAAGGTGTTTATGATTAGTAACTTCATTTTATAAACGTGGAAAACAAAGCTTAGAGAGTATGTCTTCAACAATGTCAGATGGATGGTAAATATCTGCTTGGGGATTCGAATCTAGCTGGTTGGCTTTCAAGCCTCACTTCTGCATTATAATGCTTCTCAGAAAATTGGCTGAACAAATGCAGCATGGTGAAATCCTCAGGTAATTGTGGCTCTGAGACTTTGAGTTCACCACCATCTTAATTTAATCTTAGGGGCTACAAAACGAACATAGTATTAGGTGCCATGGTGGGGAGGGCTTCGATAAAGGGAGACCACAGCCTCAATGGTCAGCCAAACTGGGCTGCACAATATTAACATATTGACAATCTACAGTAGGTCTAGAAGACAGTGAGTATGGAAGTCATATCTTGGGTGGATATGGAGCTGGGAATGTTTTAGCATGAAGACGAGGAGATGAAGTAGATGTGATAGTTTTCCTGCTCATTATTTCTAGCAAAGTGTGGGAGAAACCATTTCGACATTGATTTGAAAAAAGATGTTCTAGTTGGACATGAGTTATAGTTTCTCAAGGAGTGACCTTTTGCTCTTTTCATCACCAATCCTGGTCTTCCTGTGGGATATGCCAACTTTGTGGTGATGTCCCATCAGCATCTCAAAACTTGGGAGTACTGCTCTAGGAGACGGGACCCCTTGGATTCTCATCTCAGAGTTGCCTTATTTTTGTGTTTGACTTTATGCAAATCCCCAGATCTCTTTGAGTTACATTTTTTATGCCTCTACCTAATTTACCAGCTGAAATGAGATCATACATATGAAACTGTTAAAAAGTGTAAAACATCGTACATTATTATAACTAATAATCTTGGAGCTAGTTGCAACAATGCCTAAAGCCAGGATTATTCTTGAGTAAATATCACACCTGTTGGGGGCCATACCCTGCAAACTCCATGCTCTCCTCTCCTCTGGACCACATATTTTTAGACTTTCTGTAATGCTACACTGCAGTTTTTCATTTTAAATCCAGTCTGGTTTCTCTCCTTAAAGCAAGAGGACTTTTAAAGCAAGTGGCTGATAGTATAACTGGCACATATATCGAATCTCCTTAGTCTGGGCGGTTAAGTAAGTTTAATTAATTTACTAAGTTAATGTTCCGCTGCTAGCAACAGAGCCTCATTGCCATCAGCTGGGGAGAGGGAATTGAAAGCCTAAATGAGCTCATTTTTTCACAGTTGGAATTAGGGACCAGTTAGCCAGTCGTGGGGGTTTTCCAATTTCTCCATATGCCCTGGGGGGATTCAGGCAATTCACTCCCCCATCACTGAGTGTAAGAACAGGAAGAGGGAAGGGGAAAAGAAAAAAAAAATTTTTTTCCAACATTTGCTTCCATTTTTGGAACTGGAAGTATTATCTGTGCATTGCTTGTTTGGTTGGGTTTGGAGGAGCTTTTGCTAATGTTCCTGATAGAGCTGGAAAAGAGAAAGACCTCAGTGAAAGATATTTACCATGTGCATTTTCATTGCAGGGTGTGCAGATAAAGGGAAAACAAATAAACAATAAAAGAATGGAAACAAAATTACAGAAATTTGCAAAATTTGACAAATGGTGGCCTGTAGTTGCCACAAGCTAATGGCTTGCAATGATTAATAAGAGTAAAAATAATTGCATTTCATTAAGATTGATGACACCCCATTTAACCTCCCCTCTCGTTTCAGCCCTAAAGTGGAAAGAGATGAAGTTCTCATCTATAATAGCTCCTGTACGATTACCATGGAAACTGAGGCAAAGATGGAGTGTGAGACGCCTAATCAGCCAATTACCGCCAAGATTACTGAGATACAGAAAAGCTGGGGCCAGAACACTCAGGTATAATCAAATCTTTTTTACAGACTGATTCAAACAGCTCAAATTAAATTTGTAATATTGTGTACATTAAAAAAACAATTTAGCCCAAATGGCAGTGATATATAATATTAAATGCTCTCAAACTTTGAGGAGCTGGTCTAATGTACAGCATCTGAATTCATAGTTAACTATGGTTAATCATATATTTTCTCAAAAATAAATGAGTGCTGCCTGGGCTCTTTTAAAGCAAATTCTGAACAGATAATCTCAGCATTTTGTCCTGCTTTCCGTGAGCATGTTTGAAAGAAGCTCTCGGTGGTTTATTTCTCCATGAAATAAATGGCCTACAATTTAACCAGGCCCTTCTGGAAGGTTTCCAAATCACTCAGCCATCCTCAGTTGGTGGGATGGCAGTGTCTCCTGGTCCATCCCGTTCATCTCTGTGCCATGTAGAGCAGAGTGGAAACTTCTACTTCTGAGGGGATGCGGTGGAAATTAGGACCGAATAGGGAAAAAGTCTGCGGGGTCATCTGGTCCAGCCTCCCTACCTCACCCATCCATTTTTAAATCATCTTAGCCACCCCTCCAAGTGGGTTTTGTAAGAATGTGTCTTAAAAGTCCCTTGTGGGAGATTCCACAGCCTCCCAGGGAATTTTCGAAAATTGAAATCAGAGGCAAAGGGCTCTTTGGAAATGTATCAGATAATCTTTTACAACTCTCCAGGCTTCTCATGGTACACAGATAAAAAATAATATTTATTGAGCACCTACTCCCTTAGGTGTCTTTCTCTTTATGAAAGCGATCCTCAGATCTCCCTCTTTTGTCTCTTTTATTGGAACAAACGTTTATTGAGCGCCTATTAAGTGCCACACGCTATCGGAGATCCTCTCATGAATGCTGCTCCGATGAAACCTTTGCAATCCCAAACTGTACCTCCTGGGTTCGTGAGGCCTGTTTTTCTATAACTTTTGGGCTGGTGCTGAAAAAACATGCAGTTACAAATAGTGTGATTTTTCTGTCCTTTCTAAGCTGTTCCCTGTCTGCCTTTCCACCCCCTCTCCCCCGGGGTCTCCCTGTCCATCCTGTTACCTCCTAGGCTTTTCACATCCCTTTCCTAAACCTTCAGGTTGTTGCACAGGGCTGTTGCTTCTTCCTTCCTTGTGTCACCCCCCTGCCAAATTCACCTCTTCCTTTCAGTGTATTGATAACTTTAATTCTTTATCTGCAGCACTATGGTCCCCTAATCACAGCCTCCTCTTCATGCCCATGCCCCTTCTCAGCAGCTGGCTGGCAGTGATGTCTCAAAGGTTTACTGTAGTGAGCGAGGCTGCTGAATTAGCATCGAATTGTAGAAAGAGAGCTGTGGGCTGAAGGCTAGCTGTGGGACACTGAGCATTCTTTAAGGCTTTCCGGGCTTCAGTTTCCACCTGGGGAATAATAAGCTGGGTTGTTAGGGCACACCTCTGAGCAAATGCCGGTGACAGGGAGGGAGAGGCAGGTAGCACAGGGGTTAGGGGCTTTGAGCTGGACTGCTGGGAATGGAATACATCAGTTGCTCCCTGGGGGACTCAGGCAACTTAGCCCCTCTGTGCATCAGTTTTCTCATCTGTAAAGTGGGGAGAATAATGGTACCCCACCCCGCCAAGTAGGGTGGTATGAGGATTCTAGCATGTGAGCCGCTGTGAACTGCACCTCACACACAGTAAATGTCCAATGTTGGTTGTTCTTGTCCACGCTCATTTGCTAGTCTCAGTGCTAGAAAATGATACAGGATCATTTCTCCATAATGCTTGCTGCTTTGACCAGATCATTTCACTTCTTAGATTTCATTGAATTTCCCATCATCTCAAAGACTAATTTTGAGTTTTTTGGGGGCCTTAAATGTCTGTCATCTTTAAATGTTTATACAGCATGTATTTATTGAGTTCTAATCACGTTCAAGGTCCTCTATTATGAAAGAGAAAAATAATGTGTAAAGAGACCCCTCTTTAGGGGACTGTAGGGAAGACAGGTCATGTATGGAGGTAGGAGAGGTTCAAAGAAGGACGTGAAGAGTCAGTTCATCCCAGTTGGATGTAATGTTGGACACCATCTGACCAGTGACTCAGCAAGGGATGAGTTAACTGAGGTCCATAAAGAGAGGTGACCTGATAAATCACACAGCTGTAATTTGGCATCATAATCCACGCAGCCATAAGTCATTGTGGAGAAAATAAGCCAATTAATCTTTCGGAACCAGAGGGGCATGTGTCTAAACCTACTAGGCTAATGTCAGTGCCTAGGAAACTCCAGTCCTGGGATGTATGGTTGTCCCATAGATGTTGGGAAGTCTGAGGACCTTAGGTACACAATTGCCTTTTCTGGGCCTGGGAAGAACCAACACTGCCAGATGCTTTATCAGGAGTAGAGTTCTGGTCTCTAGGTCCAAGTACTATGTGAGAACCTTAGAACACGAGTTCCATGGAATGTTAATAAGTATTCTGGGATAAAAGGGTTCCAAACTCAAATGCATTTATGAAAGTTGGATTAAATATATGTATATATTTATATATAAAACATATATATATGTTTATTGAGAGCATTCAGTATGTGAATATATAATGTAAAATTCTAGGAGAGGGCTGTAGTGTGGAGTATTACCTGAACTTGTTTGTCCGCAGAGCCCTTTATTCCCAGAATTTCTTTGGGGGCTTCTATCTGTCCTGTGGCCCTCACTTTGGGAACTGTTGCCCATGACATGCTCTTCCCCCTACCCTAGAGTGGAGGGTCAGAGGTGGGGAAGGTTACCTTCAGATGGGGCAGTCAACTGAAGGTAACTAGGTAGCATTTGTATTATGCCAGGAAGGATGGGCAGGGTTCACGCAGGTGGGGAAGCAGAGGAAAGGTATTTTTGGTGGCGAAACCAGGATGCCCAAGGCACTGAGGCAAGAACCCACAGGAATAGTGTGAAGAGCATGGTGTATATGAAGGGGACTAGTGAGTCGTAGGTTTGGAAAGATGGGCTAGGATGAGATTGTGATGGCAGGTTCAGCGTTTTGTCCTTTAATTCATCAGGTGACAAGTAGTCCTCAAGGAGTTACTGCAAGATCCCAAGCGTGCTTTAGTCGCATTGGTCTGTAGCTGGGTGTGGGACGCCCTGGGAAACTGAGGGGAGATGGGTGAGAGGTAATCGAAGGAGGGAAGTGGCAGAGAGAGTGGAGGGGAGGGGGCACATGCAATAGTCAGCACTCGATAACTTGTGTTCGGCAAAGTGTTCAGAGAGATTGAAAATTCAATGTGGGAGGTGGGAAAATTATCCGTCAATTTTCCCAATGGTCTTTTCAGATGTTTGAAGTATATCTATATATCTATATCTATATATCCATGCTCTTGATTCCAGAATTGTAATCTCCCGCCCAGAACTCTTTCCTGAACTTTCGATTCCCAAACTTCATTGCCTCCTGGCATCTTCACTTGGATACCGAAATGGCCTCTCAAGTCTAACACGTTCTGAGTTGAACTCCTGATCTCCACTGCTGCTCTCCCCTAGAGCCTCTTCCCCCCACCATAGTCCTGAACTGAGGTGATGGCAGCTTTTCAGTTGCTCAGGCCGCGGAGGCATCCTTGATCTTCCGAATCCCATGTCAGACCCATCAGGAAATTCTGTTGTCTGTACCTTTCATCTGACTGCTTTGTAGCAAGTCTACGGCTGTCACCTCCACCGTCATCTACTGATGATTACAGAGCTGGTCTCCCTGCCTCTCCCTCAGCCTCCCCTTTCAGTCTATTCTAATGGAGCCCCAGTGACCCTTTCCAAATATGTCAGGTAATTACACTCCTCTCAAAACCTTTCCGTGGCTCCCAAATTCTCTCTCAATAAAAGCAAGTCCTTACGCTTATCTAAAGGGCCATTCTCTGCACCAGCTTCCCACCTCCAACTCCTCTTTGACTTCACCTCTTGTTTCTGGCACCTGTATCTGGTCTGTCCAGGCCCAGCGGCTCCCTGCTGTTCCTGGAACACGCCAGGCTCACTTCCACACTGCAACTTTTGCATCTGCTCTTCCTTCTGCTTAAAACACTGTCTCCTTAAAATACTGTCTTCTGCTTAAAATACTGTCTCTTTTTCTTTTTTAAATTGAAGTATAGTTGATTTACAATATTGTGTTAGTTTCAGGTGTACAGCAAAGTGATTTGGTTATACACACACACACACACACACACATATATATGTATATATATATTCTTTTTCAGATTCTTTTCCATTATAGGTTACTACAAGATAATATAGTTCCCCGTAAATCCTTGTTATTTATCTATTTTATATCTAGTAGTGTGTATCTGCGAATCCCAAACTCCTAATTTATCCTTCTCCCTCCCCCCTTCCCCTTTGGTAACCATAAGTTTGTTTTCTATGTCTGTGAGTCTGTTTCTGTTTTGTAAACAAGTTCATTTGTGTTATTTTTTAGATTCCACATATAAATGGTATTTGTCGATGGACATTTAGGTTGCTTCCATGTCTTGGCTATTGTGAATAGTGCTGCTGTGAATGTTGGGGTGCATGTGTCTTTTCAAATTCGAGTTTCATCTTTTCCAGATATATGCCTAGGGGTGGGGTCACTGGATCATATGGCAACTCTACTATTTTTAGTTTTTAAGGAACCTCCATACTGTTCTCCATAGTGGCTGCACCAATTTACATTCCCACCAACAGTGTAGAAGTGTTCCTCCATTCTCCATACCCTCTTCAACATTTATTATTTGTAGACTTTTTGATGATAGCCATTCTGACTGGTGTGAGGTGATAACCTCATTGTAGTTTTGATTTGCATTTCTCTAATCATTAGCAATGTTGAGCATCTTTCTCCATCCCTTTTCAAGTACAACCCTCTGTTTTAACTTTTTGCTGAAATGTTACTTCCTCAGTGAAGTCTACTTTTACCATGCTATTTAAAGTTACAACCCAGTGCTGCTCACTCCGTATATCATACCTGCAATTTTCCTTAGTCTGTTTTATTTTTTCCATAGTCCTTATCACCTGCTAGTATATTATGTAAGATACTAATTTATTATGTTTATTGTTTTGCATCTGACTTTTCTTGCTAGAACATGATCTCCAGGAAGGCAGAAATGTTTACCTGCTTTGTTTGCTGGTGTGTCCCAACTGCCTAGAACAGAGCCTGAATCAGTTGTACAAATGAACAATATAGAAATACAAATAAAGGCAGTTAAAAAGAAGCCTTCTCACATGTTGCTTCTCCAATTCCATCCCCTGAAGATTCTATCTGAAAGGAGATACACACACACACACACTCACACACACTGGTGTACATACACTCATTTGCACTCAAAGATGTTATTGCGTCATTAATGTTGTTCTTCAACTTGTATTTTTAAAAAACCTATTGACACTCCAGGGTATCAGCTCCTTGAAAAGAAGAATTTTGTCTTGTCACTGCTGTTTCCCAAAGCTTAGAACTATGCCTAATACACAGCAGATCCTGTTAAAAATTATTGAATGGACGAATGGATTTATGAATGAGTGAATGAATCATCGTCATCTTTCCATTTTAGCACAGGTACATTTGTCTCTTCTTCAGAAGACAATGATTATACCTACTGTGTATTGCCGTGGTACATGAAACAAGAGACAAGATATTAGAAAAAGCAAAAATCTAAGAGTGCTGGAAAACACAATAAGGTGCCATAAGACAGCCAGAGGTTTTGAGGGATTTCTGAAGGATAAAGAGTGGATTGGGTTGGATGGGTAGAGAAATCACAGCAGAATAAACACAATGCAAACGCAGTTTAGAGAAAACGGATAGAAAGAGTCAGCTATACTTTTCAATGGAGCTCCAGGAGAAATCCCAAACTTGAGAGTCATATAGGGCAGGTATCAGGGTAACTGAAGAAAGTATTGCTTGGGAGAACTACTAGGGCCATTTCCCTTCCTTTTTCCTCTCCCTTTCTTTTTCTGTGTCCCTGTGTACTCAGAGTGGTGGCTCTGTGGCTCTCAAGACAAAGTCTTAAGAGCAGCTCACAAAGCAAAAAGGGGATTGTTTGCTTGGGGACAGGAGATGGGTATGGTCCTTTGTGAGTATTAGGGTCTTTGTTAAACTTGGCCAAACCCAAGGCAACTCTGAAACTCCAGGACAGACTCAGGGAAAGAAGGAAGAAAAGGACAGGGAAAACAGCATTCTCCT
Source organism: Physeter macrocephalus (assembly GCF_002837175.3). Taxonomy (NCBI): domain Eukaryota; kingdom Metazoa; phylum Chordata; class Mammalia; order Artiodactyla; family Physeteridae; genus Physeter; species Physeter macrocephalus. Next base: position 83,352,330 of record NC_041231.1, on the reverse strand, counting down.
CATTTCTGCCTCGAAGGAATCCCTTTACTTTCCCTCCACTCATCCAGATGTTTCACCTAGCAATTTCGGTTGTAATAACTTGAAGAGGTTTCTCTGAACATCTGATCTGCCATATCAGTGGAAAAAGAAGTTGGAAACAGTGCTATTAAAGTTATCTGGGAGATGATTTTAAACCTAGAATCCTATACCCCATCAAATACTATTTGGAACAGAAACAAAATAAAGACAAGTACGCTATACAAAATTCAGAATGTTTATCACCCCTGTGCACTCTCTGAAAAATCACGTGCTCTGGCAAACCATAAAATGAATCCAAGGATGAAGATGATATGAGAAACAAGAAACAGTAATGAACAAAGAACCTGAAAATAGCAAAACCAGAGTAAAAATGGTTGAAAATATGGCTGTGAAGCTTAATGTAGTTAACAATGAACTCTTAACCAAACTGAGGCAGGAACCTCTTGTTTCAAGTAGGTATAATAAAAGGAGGACAAGAAACAGAGGGATAAACCTCCCTTTTTGATAAAATGAGATTTTTGTAGCACATGCACAGCATTATGTGAAGATGGAAAGTATATGGGAGAATGCAGATGACTTCATGGGGAGGAGGAAAGCCAAAATTAAGTTCCTGCAAAGGGACATTTAGATAAAAAAAGCAAGACAGTTTGCTCTACTGGGCCCTAGAAGAGCTTTGGATTTAGAGAAAATTAGGTACCAGGAAATGGTCATGAGACAGGAAGGGGTTGTTTGAAATCCTCGATAAAGAGTGTCTAGAGCCCAGGACCTTGCTATTGGTGGACCCAAGCAGACATCTCTTTCCTACTCCTTCCTCCAGGAAGCAGGGGCATAATCTATGGACAGATTGTATTAATTAGGTGCCTGATATCAAGCACAGGGGAGGAGGGGATGGAGAATCTCAAAGATGATTGGAAGATCTGGTTACTCTTTGAAGAGAGGTAAACCTTCCCCAACCCCGCACGAAATTCTGTCCTTTGCCCCCAGCTCCAGCATCCTGGCAATTCATGTTCTATTCTTTCCAGAAAGGAGACTAAACGATACTTTTCTGGAGCAATTAAACCAGAGTAAAGACCCACAGATTTGGACATTTGGAAGCCTCATGACATCCAGCTTATTACAGATTGTCCACTTAGATTTTTACTGCGTTGCCCTTAAATGTGAATAGACAGACTTCTGGTTTTGGCCATGAGAGAGTGATGATTTTAGACTTACCTTCTTGCTATACACAACTCTGAAACTAGTTGGAATGTATTTCAGGCTTTGCATAATAGACGGCACAAGGCTGTGATCCTTGAGAGAAGGGAAACACACAAGGAGAACAGCTTTCTGTCTGAGAACACTATTCCAGGGAAAGAGACCTCAGGCAGAGAGAAGCAGTCTCCCTGGGGGGAGCCATCGGAAGCTGGGCTCAGGGTTGCTTATGTAGGTAGGAGGTATGGAAATGGAAGAGGAGGTAGGAGGGATAGGAAAATATTTAATGAGATAATGGCCAAAATTTTTTCAAATTTGATGAAAAATACAATCCCATAGATCCAAAAAGCTTAATGAATCCAAATCAGAGGAAACATTAAGAGATCCATTATTGGAGTTTTCAAAACTGTTGAGATGTCAGTCCTAAGTTAATGTTTAGAGACAATGCAATTCCAATAAAACAACCCAACTTTATTTTTTGGTAGCAGTTTCCAGGCCGATTAAAAATTTCTATGGAAATGTAATGAATAGCCAAATCTACCTTTAAAGAGAAGAACAAACTTTGATGACTTACTCTGCCCGATTTCAAGTCTACTATAAAGCTATGGTAGTCAGTAGGAGTTCCAAGCAAGATCTCATTTGAAAGAAGGTTTCTGTTGCTAAAGTTATCTTTGAAAACTCTTGCTGCAGTGTCGTGGAAGCCAGGGGAGGGGAGAGATTGAAGGAAGGGGTGATGAGGCACATCAAAAGGTAATGTGATCAGAAGGTCCTTAGTGATGCTTGAGGCTGCAGGACAGTATTGTTGGGGAGGAAAACCAGATTTTGAGGGGTTAAGAAGTAAGTGAGTGGTGAGTAAATGTAGGCAGCTGAAACAGATCACAAGTAGGAAGGGAAAGGAGGGATGCAGGTAAGTATCGTGGCGGTCAGCCAGCCTCTTGTGCCCATACTTACTACCTCACTATCATTGGCGCTAGGGATGGTTTCTTATGTTAAAGGTGCTTTGATTCAAGCTGGCGTCTTCAAGGATGTTACTTGATTTGACCAGACCAAGTCTCTGCAGGTCTCTCACTCTATTCATTCTTCTACTGACTACAAACTAGCTTTCATGCCCCTGATATTTGGCTGTTAAAAAAGCAAAACCCCACTGCTTAATTTAATCCCTACTTTCTGTTTAAGGAGATTCTCCTAGCAAATTGGTGCAATACAGTGATGCAACAAATTTTACATTTTCTTTATAATGTGTATAGCTAGGTAGAGGCTAATTGAAACTACTTTCTATTCCCTAATTGTTTTGTTTCTTGTATTACTGAAATCCCCAAACACTTTTTCACTTCTGTTTTCTCTCCTTTCCTTTCTTCTCCTTTTGGTTTTTCTTCTTTCCTTTTCTTTTTCTTTCTTTTCTCCCTTCTCCTTCCTTTTCCCTTCCCTTCCCTTCCCCTCCCCTCACTTTCTTCCCCTCTCCTCTTTTTCTTCTTTTCTTCCCATCTTCCTTTTCTTCCCTTTAAACCACCTCTTTTATTCAGTGTTTGTCTTCAGGGGTGTGTGCCTTTGGAGGGAGATGCTTTCAGAAGCAGGGTTGAGCTGGTCATTAAGCCTAAGTGCCTAACAATTAAGTGCTAGTCACCTCCCAGGAGGTGGCTATTTAACTGATATCTAACTGAATATTTAACTGAATATTTAACTGGACATTTAACTGATATTTAACTGAATGGATATTTAACTGATTTTCCAGAACTGTATCTTTTAACTAAGAGTGTACAGCAGCTCTGCAGTTAGTTCCCTCTGTGGTAGTCTCCTCCACTATCCAGTTCTCGTCTGTTTTGAGCCCTAGGAAGCTTGGCGTACTCCCACCCCTTTGTGAAGTGTGATGGGCCACGTCACTTGCTTAGCGTGTGGGTAGAAACACTTCACGTCTCGGGCTCGACTCTCCAGCCCTCTCTTTTCCTTTGCTGTGATGACTAAATGGTCCAGAGTGTGGTGTCAACTTATAGAGGACAGCTATTCCATCCTGGAGACCTGCCAACATTTGTAGTGGACTTTGTGTTGTGTCCATGAGGATTTGGGGTAGTTTGTTACTGCACGTCATCTAGCCAGTCCCAGCTATAGACTAATGACCCCATCTAACCTTTAGCCTGGTGGCTGATTCACTGCACTCCACATGACGCCTTTAATTCTTCTCTGTGAGTCCACATGGAATGATGTCCTGGTTTATGTTCTTGGTGGCAGGGATGACAAGCTGGACTATGAGATGGGACCATTAGGCAGAACTTAGGGCCTGATGGGAGTTAGCGGGGTAAAGCCAGTCTCCTTACCAGACTCTGGATTCCCACTTTCCTCCCTCTTCATTGGTGGTGTGCTTCCATTCTCACCCTGATGCCCTGAAGATCCCCTGTGGAATTTTCTAGTGCCGAGAAATTAATCGTCTTCTTTTGCGGTGTTGTTGCAAACTGTGGGAGTTTGGGGGGAGATGTGGCTGTTTCTGGTATCTCTACCTGTGCTGAATCTCTGTTTATTTCCTCCTAAGAATCACTCTGGAACATTACGTACAAAGAAAGTTTGTTCCAACAGAGCATGTATTTATACCGTAGTCTATATCCACATCCATAGCCCTGTAGAATCTATGTATAGTTGTTTTTCCATTACACTTATGCTCTTTCATGTCTTTCCTTAAATTTTATTTAAAAAATCTTATCATGAAGATTTCAATCACAAGGGAAAAAGAACACGACTCAAGTAGACTTAATAAAGTGACTCACAGAATGGCTCATGGGACAGAAAAGCTCAGTCAGGAGTCATAGGCATGGCCTGACTCAATAGTTCCATGCTCACTCATGAGATAGCTCTTTCTATGTCTCTGCCCTGCCCTCCGTGGGCTCAGATTCAACCTAAGGCTGCCTCCTCTGTGGGCAAAAGATGGTTGCCAGTAGCGCCCAGGGCTACTTGCTCCCCTATCTACATTGCATGTGAATAAAGGGGTCTTTTATGGGCATGGTTTCAGAAGGAGGAAGTTCCTTTTCCAGAAGCCCTCAACAAATGTCTCTTCATGACTCATTGGTCCAAACTAAGTCATTGTACGTGACCATACTGCCTTGTGCTCAGGGTGATAGGATTTGCTGGCTGTTTTTGGCCAATTATTGTGGACCTTGGAACAGAGTCAATCCCAGCCCCCAGCACCTGGGTGAGAATATGACAGCAGTGATGCCTGGAAGGAAAATCTTAGGGCTACTGATGAAGGGAAACTGGGGAATAGACATTGGAAGGTCAGCCAACACTTGACCATAATGGCTTCACTTTTGTCTTTATGGCTCTAAACTAAGGCCTCTTCCTCTGATTCTCCTCACTGGTCCTTTGTGATAATCTAAGGCATTGCTGTTGCATGGAATTTTGATGGGGGTGAGAACAAGGCGCCAATAAGGGATTTGGCTAAGTGAAAAGGAAACAAAGAGTTTGGTAAACCTCCCTTAGAATTCTGTAGAGTGTTTGCTTTAAGAAACAAACAAATAAACAAGCAAATGAGAAAGCATCACGACTACATAAAACACACATACCTTCAGTAGCCTGCAGGACCTCAAAACCAGTTATGTGTTTCTTTTGTGATGTGCATCCTCCTGATTCAAAATGACAGTAGTCATTTTTATGATGTACCAGCTCCCAAAGGGGATGGCTCATCATTCAGTTCTAACCTTCTTCTAACAACAAAGAAAAGAGGAATCTAGGGAAAGAGATGGTCTGTTATAGTGTTTGTTTCTCATAATGGGTCTTCCCAAATGCTTGGGAAATATTAATTAATCCTCCCAGTGTCCCTGTGTAATGAATACCTATATATATACACGGGGTGGAGTAGACAGAGTCAACTGACCAAGGCCCCTCCATGAATTAATATCAAAAGCAAGGACCTGGACTGTTGGGCTCACGGCTCCAGTACCAGTCACTTGAAAGCACTGCCATTTAACTTCTTTACTTCCCAGAGGGGAAAAGTATGCATGGCCAAGCAGAAGCAAATATATCTTGTTCTGTTTCTGCTTGACACCAATGAGTATGCACTGGACACCACATGATGACTTTACTATGACAGCGAGCAAATATAGCAATATGGCCAGCAGAGAGGGCAAGGTACTTTTACACTGGGAAAATAAGATTATTGTCCTCGACCCTTCTCAAATATCATTTACAGATCACTCTCAGGGTGCCAGCCTTTTTTTTTTTTTTTTTGGCCACGCCGTGCAGCATGCAGGATCTTAGTTCCCTGACCAGGGTTCAAACCTGTGCCCTCTGCAGTGGAAGCGTGGAGTCTTAACCACTGGACTGCCAGGGAAGTCCCAGGGTACCAGCCATTGTATTAGTCCCTGTACAGGATGGGCAGATGGTTGTTCTGAAAGATGACAGAAGACTTTGAAACTATAAAGGGCTTGGATAAAATAATTCGGTAAACTTTGAAAGGGTTGGGTTAATTCTACAGATGAATAACCTCTACGGTGTGGAATGTTCTTTTCAATAGGGGAGATATAAAAACCCCAATAACTGTAGTATAAGCAAAATGTAATAAATGGGATAATAAAGGTATTCATATTTTACTATGGAAAATCAGTGAAGACCAAGAAATCTTCTGGATGGAAAAATCATTACCTACAAATTTCTTGGAAGGTGTGTCATTTTATCTGGGCCTAAATTTATGAGGATTTGAAGGATAAGGGGAGATAAGGAGAAAGTGTGTACTATTGAAGAGACGAGTGTTACAGAATCCCAGAAGTGGGAAAACATGGTTTTTATATAAGTAATTGTATTTGGCTGGAGTGTAAAGTTTGAAAGGAATTAATGGGGAAGGGAGTCACTGGAAACAAAGGTTGGGAAACATAAGCCGTCTTGAGTGTCAAACTAAGGAGTGTGGATTTAATCCAGGAGAAAATGTAGGGCTGTTTGAGGCTTTGTAAATTTCATAGCTGCCACTTTGTCTCATGAAATATCCCTTAGGGCTGGTATCAGAGTCAGAACCGCTGGCTGAAGTGTGGCCCGACGCCAGGTTAGTACTGACAGCTCAGATGCAAGTGGATGCAGGGCAGTGCTGAGGCAGGAGCCCAGGAAAGGAGGCATCAGAAAGCTGCAGCTGAGAGAGGGTTGAGGATGGGTGTGCTGAAGGTAATATGGAGAGACACCCCATGTCTCGTTGAGGGACAGGAAAGCACAGGTGATTCTGTGCTGTGAGTTACAGAGAGGCAGTGTGGGACAGCGGTTGGTCTGAGAGTGGATGACCTGGGTCCTACCTCCCAGCTTGGGTATCACCTACTTGTGTGATTCTGGGCAAGTCCTTGGGAGAACCTCAGTTTCTTCATCTGTAACAAGCAATGGGACCAATGCAGCATCTTCCAAGATGGGTTCTGTGGACAATTAGTAACAAAGAATGGCCCATTAGAAAAAAAGGTCTGGGGTCAAATAAGTTTGGGAAATGCTGCAGACTCACTTACGAAGTCCACATTAAGGGGAAGGTAGTTTCATTCTGTTGAACTCAGCTTTTCCCAAACCTCTCTGCTCACAAGAATCTTACTTATTTCTTGCTTCCATGCAATACCCGTTGGCTGCCTGGGGAACATTTTGGGAAATTTTGGACTAGATCATTTTCAGGAAAGGTCCCATCCTCACATTCTCTGATCCTGTGTCACCTCTGAAGGTTTCTTCTCAGTCTAGGATTTTACAAATCCAAAGGAAGTTTTCTCCTCCAGTCTGATTGAGGGAATTTTCCTACCTATAATATAGGATTGACTATCATCCCCCCAGTCAACTTTCTCTCAGAGTTGAGGCAAGGAATTCTTTAAAAGTGTTTCTGAAAGTGCTTTGAGATCCTTAAGGAAGGAGATCCCTGGTGGATTCATCATATGACTTCATTAGAAACGTTGTATGCTAAGGAGCCTTCGACTTCACCTTCTAGTTTGGAATCATCATATTTCTAACGTACTCTATTAACCAGGAAAGAGTTGAGGGATTATTTTTTTTCTTCTCTTTTTTGCATCTGTATATAATGTAATTTAACCTAGCAAAAAAGACACTGATTGTCCCACAGGACTTAATTAACTCCCAGCTTCATGGTGAGCTGCAGAAATAATAAGAAAAGGAAAAGTTCGGGTGTTCCATACCTGTCCACTTCCACCTCTGGTGCATAATGAGATGTCAGGAGTGGTGACACTGATGAGATGTGTAAAACATGCTGATTGCAGGAGGCGGCGAGCTGCCGGCTTGGCTCCTGGGAACGCTGGCCGAGCTGGAGGAGCTGCAGACCCCAGGGAGCAGTAGTTTTCTTCAGATGACAATTTCCAGCATCCTCCCCACCCTGCCACCTGAATGGTGGTTTTGCTAACCTTTACCTCTGTCTTCTGCACCCTGGTCGGAGGTCATGACAATTGTCACAGGATAGATGCCATGTTTATTAAGCTGCCTGTAGCAAATCTGGATGGGTAGTGCAGGATTCTACCAGCCAGCCCTCGGGGGAGCCCATTAAGAAATTGCAGGGCTAATAAAAATCATGCTGGATAAAATTGCAGTCCTCTGGTGCCACTCTATGATGGGTTGAATCTGGTTTTAAATTTTAATGGGGGCAGAGACTGAAGGTTTGAATTGGGACCCTTGTCCCAGCAGCCCTGAAAGTTGTACCTTCTTAATCCAGAGCTAGAAGAGTGCAGGGAGAGGACAGACTTGCTTCTCTCTTTGTGCGAGGCTTCTGCACATTTGAGATAGGAATTCATTAATGTTTCTTACACGTTAACAATGGAAAAGACTCCTGGAAGAAAGCCTCACTCTGCTATGTGGCATGAAATCTGGGCTACAGCTCACATCCTCTAGCCTCACACTGATTGAAGCCTTCAGCACCCAGGCCTTGAGGGGGCCTAGAAAACGCATGGGGAACAATTCCCAGTTCCTCGGCTCGGTAAAATTGTTATAAAACTGTCCTGCACTGGTAGCTTCTTGAAAAGGAGATTGTGTAGTTCTCTTGCAGAGCCATTCCAGCATTTAAATTCATCTTCACATTGTACCCCCTCCAATCCAGGGGCCACAGCCTCAGAAGGTGATTCTTCGTTCCTTTGCTGAATCCCTTCTGCTCACAGAATTCATCACTTCATCTGGATAAATCTGTGGTTTTCAAACATTAAAATGGAACAACCAAGTGTATACTTGCTGTTTTGGGAAGACTGAGGAAAATGGAAGGAAAAACATAATAGGGTATTCCAGTAGTAGATATGATACCATCTAGGGAAGTATATTCTGTATTTTCCCGGAAAGAAACACTGCTATTACTAAGGGAAGGAGGTAACGTTGGCTGAATAGTGACTTCTTCTTGGGGACTGAGTGAAGCCCTTTACTTGAACTTCCCGTTCAACCCTCAGAATAGAGCTCTGATGTGATTACTATTATCATTTCCAATGTTTTTTTTTTTTTTTTTTTTTTTGGCTGCGCTGTGCAGCATGCGACATCTTAGTTCCCCAACCAGGGATCGAACCCATTCCCCTTGCATTGAGAGTGCAGAGTCTTAACCACTGGACCACCAGGGCAGTCCCTATCATCTCCAATTTACAGATCCATAAAGGCTCAGAGAGGTTCAGTGGCTTGTTTCAGGACGCACAGCAGGTAAATGGCAGAGCAGGGACTCAAAGACAGAAGAATTCCAGAGCCTGTATTTTTATTAAAATAGTAATTTTAATAACACTAGAATAGTCATTTAGCAATATTACTAAATTAATAATTTTCTTTGGAAAAAAGCTTTCAAAGAAGAAGAAAGGAAACCTGTTCTCTTTTATAAACAATTCCAAAATAAGTATGTGAAGTTACAATATCAATTTGTGGAAGTAGATCTCTGGGTAGTGGAGAAAGTACAAGTATATGAAAATTTACCTCCCGAGCTTCAACCTCAGCTAGGGGCATGGGTCTAGCTGTGCTCCCTCACCCACCACAGCCCCTCAGCCCCTGCCTCCTTGTGGGCACTGTCCTACCACTTGTGTTCTAGGTCCTTCCAGCGAGATTTTCTGCTTCCTCTGCCCTTCTGCTCTGCCAGTGATTTCAGTGGACGTGCCCGTGTGTGGATGTGTGCTCATTTATGCCGGTGGGGTAGCAATTTGCAGTGTGAGGCTTGATATTCATAACTGTAGGAACTCTAGCAACTCTATAGGAATAAAGTTTTGTTGGATGAATACATGAGTGAACATCATTAAAGCTGATGGTCACCAGATGGAAATCAGGTCTCAAAACTTTTACTGGGAAGCTTTTAGAAACTGTTATTGAGACTGGAGACACTGGGAAAGACAGAAGCGTCATACTCTTACCAAAGAAATAAGTTGTACAAAGGGTGATTTACTCAGAAAGGCCTTCCATTTACAGAGGAAGGCATCTGGCCTCCACAAACATAATAGTTTGGCCACTTGCCAGCTGGGTTTTCCTGAGGGTTGCAGAAATAGAGATCTGCTTGACAGGTGATTTTCACAATATCTTTCTGAACTGTTTCATTAAGTCTTGATAATGTGAGCAATAGTTTGTAGAAATTACTAATCTTTGCAGTACAGAGAGAACCTCATAAGTTCCTTTGCTGTATTATATTAGTGAAGTAATTGGAGACTAGGTCCGTAGTTCCAGAATATTCAGCTTAATTTTCCTTTTTTAAATTTTCTGGGAAATGAGGCAGTGTGTCTTGTAAGGTTAGGGATGGGGGTGCTGTTGTAGGAGACACACAAGTGTCATAATTTTTAGGCACCTGCCAGTATCATATTGCCCGGTAATTCCAGCTTCTCTCTTCCTACTGTTTTGGACTCTCCATTTAAGTGCTTTAGTATACAAAACAAAACAAGACAAAACACCCTTTCATCTTACTGCAAAAAGGATACCTGCTTAGAGCAGAAAATGTAAAAAGAGATAATAAAAAGAGACCAAAAAAGATTCTCTACAATTTCAGCATCCAGTTGCTTTGATCCTGGCCAAGGGAATATTGGCCAGGGATGTCATGAGCCGTTAATGCTTCCCCAGCTCCTCCACCTCATAACCTTCAAGCTGGAGAGTTTAGAGACGGCCAGTCCTGAGTTCAGTGTCTACAGGCACTGAGTGTAGACGTATGGTAGTTTGGTGAAGTAATTAAAAGACATGTTCTGTATGTTGGATGAATAAACTTGGAAGGGTCATAGGTTCAATGTCGGCAATGCGTGAGGCCGATATATTCATGTCTATGACTCTATACCTATCCATAAATTTTATGACTTTTTAAAGACAATTTTTAAGACTTCTTTGTTCCATCCTAAGAAACCATCCCTTTCAGTATCAGCCCTGCGGAAAACTGACCGTATTGTTTACTGTGTATCACACACTTCAATGGTACAATTGGGAAGAGCAGTGCAGTTGGCCTATATAAGGTAATATATTTATTGGGGCCCATTTTTTTCTTTAACTTTTTATTTATTTAAAAAAAATTATTTATTTAATTTATTTTTAAAATTTTTGGCTGCGTTGGGTCTTCGCTGCTGCATGTGGACTTTTCTCTGGTTGCGGCGAGCGGGGGCTACTCTTCGTTGTGGTGCGCAGGCTTCTCATTGCGGTGGCTTCTCTTGTTGTGGAGCATGGGCTCTAGGTGCGCGGCTTCAGTGGTTGTGGCACACGGGCTCAGTAGTTGTGGCGCATGGGCTTAGTTGCTCCGCGGCGTGTGGGATCTTCCCGGACCAGGGCTGGAACCCGTGTCTCCTGCATTGGCAGGCAGATTCTTAACCACTGCACCACCAGGGAAGCCCTCTTTAACTTTTTAAATAGACAGTTTCAAATATACTAAAGTGGAGAGAATAACATAATAAACTCCATGTACCCATCTCCCACCTTCAACAGCTATCAACTTTTGTTTTTCAAGTTTGAATGGAAGACTATTTTATATGGGTTAATTTTGAAAGGGGAATCTGCTAGTGGGAATTTTGAGGATGAAGGTAAGTTTTAACCTGGGAATCTCTCGTAGTTTAGTATTTCACACAGAGTACAAAATGCTGTGAAAAGGATGACTACGTTTCACATTTATTCGATTTTATAGGAACATAAGGGCGTTTAGATTAAAAATTATATCTATATATAAAGTTTCCCTTTGGACATCTCTTCTTTTTTCTTCTTTAAAAATATTTCTGTCTTCCTTTCTTAATCAACTTCAAGTCCTATTTAAGGTTTAAGTTCATAAAGTCCAAAACTCTCCAGGTATGTTTGCATTTTATAACAATTCTTAGAGACTCAAATAAATGGTTATAATGGTAGAAAAATAGGTGGTGATAATGATTTTCGTGTATGGGCTGAGCCATGCTTGGTAACCACCAAATTCCATTGCCTGAGCAGCTAAGTGACTATTTATTAACTTCAAGGCAATAAATAGTAGCTCGTGTATATTGAGCTTTTATATGTGACAGGCACAAGGCATATGACTATTTTGTGTACATTATTTTCACAGCACTGTGAGTAGATATTATTAGCTCCCTTTTATAGATCAGGAAATGGATGCTTCTGAAGGTTGAGAGACTTGTTCAAGGCCCCATGGCTAAAATGTTGGAGCTGGGATTTAGAAGTGCAGTCTCCCTCATGTGAAACTTTCTTTTCACTATGATGCTGCCTGCTGAATAAGTTACCAAAATGATAGCAAATTGTATGGGGCTGGGGCGGTGAGGAGAAGACAAGATGAGAAAAGGATGGAGTAGCATGGAAAATAAATTTGAGTTGAAAGAAATCTTTTACTAAAATTTCATGTCTAGTGGAATTAGAGCAACACTCTGTGAGTTTAGTTTAACTTCAAGGGCATGGCTGAATTTCCTAAGGAACAAAAGTGTTTCAGTTTTATTTTGAAAAATTTGGCCCGGAAAGCCAGATTCTTTTCCCAGCCCATAACTGTTTCCCTGGCTCTGGAATTTGAAAAGGCTCTGAAAAAAGGGAGGGGCTTCACTCATTCCTACCTAGGTTTTATATGAAAAGATGTCCAGTGGAATAAAACAAAGAAACAGGCCAAACAAGGGAAGAAAACGACTCAGAAGCAGTTGTTATCAGGCCGGGGAAGTGACATCTGCAAGTCAAGATGGCTGCCCGGTAACCACAGGCTATGCGCAGAGATAAATGGTTGACCCCGGCCCGTGTCAGCCCACGATTGATGCCACTAACAGCCCTAGTGCCTGCCCAATGAGTTTTTAAAAAAATCTTTGATAGAGTGTGTTATCTAGTTACTGGCACGAGGGCAATAGCCCTGAGGGGTGAAGGAAAAGGAAAGAATAAAAGGTCAATCCAGGAGGACAGTCTCTGTCGGAGTAAATGAGAAAAAAGGATCTGGCTCCAAAGGGGAGGAAATAAATAAATAACAATAAAAGCGGCTGTGAGATGCGTGGATGGATAAGTGAGGTGGCTTGTTCCCTTTGCTTTCCTTCCTTTTCTCTCCTTTCTTTCCCTCTTTCCCTCCTTCCCTCCCTTCCTCCCTCTCTCTTTCTTTCCTTTCTTCCTCCCTCTTTTTCTTGTGCTCGTTCTCTTTATTTTCTTTCTTCCTCACTCTCTCTCTCTCCCTTCCTTCTCCCATTTTCTTTTTTTTGTTTGTTTTTTTGTTTTTTGTTTTTTTGCGGTATGCGGGCCTCTCACTGTTGTGGCCTCTCCCGTTGCGGAGCACAGGCTCCGGACGCGCAGGCTCAGCGGCTATGGCTCACAGGCCCAGCCTCTCCGCCGCATGTGGGATCCCCCCGGACCGGGGCACGAACCCGTGTCCCCTGCATCGGCAGGCAGACTCTCAACCACTGCGCCACCAGGGAAGCCCCCCTCCCATTTTCTTTTAAATTAACACAGGCCTTGAGCTATTCTGGAGAATTTAACAGATGTAGCCATAGATCCTTCGTTTTTCTCTTGAACTTTTCTAATGGTCTGATAGGGATTGTTAAGCCTTTTAAAAAAATGTCCTAGAGAGGTGAAATTAAAGGCCTTAATTAGCCCCCCACTTTGTCTGTGAAATAATAACAATTCAACTGTAAAAGGTACAAAACAAGTAAAACGAAATTCCTCTAGATAATGGAAAATATGTCATTATAATATGGTATTATTAATTGATTTGTGGTAGATATGTGAATTCAATTCTGTAATAACTCCCTTGCCACCCTACACACACACACACACACACACACACACACACACACACACACACACACCTGTAGGCGTAGGTTTTATACATTTTTGGAAAGGCAGGAATATAATTGCTTTTGCTCAGTATTGCTGCATCCACAGAATTCTACTTCATGATAATAGAATTTTTAATTGGCTCTTTTAGTCTTGAAATACATTTTGCAGGGAGAAAAGAAAAGAAGGGAGAACTGAGTTTTTTGGTCTAAAAGACCATGGCTTTAATTATGAATTTTTTCTTTTTATTTGACCTGGAAAAATTTAGTTTTTTTCTTCCCTCATAGAGTGTTTGTAGAAGGTAAGATGGTTCCAGGGCAAAAGGCCTGAAGGCTGGGCTGGATCCGTGGCATTAATGCTCTCCTTTGAGAAGAATCATGTCACACACACACACACACACACACACACACACACACACCTGTAGGCGTAGGTTTTATACATTTTTGGAAAGGCAGGAATATAATTGCTTTTGCTCAGTATTGCTGCATCCACAGAATTCTACTTCATGATAATAGAATTTTTAATTGGCTCTTTTAGTCTTGAAATACATTTTGCAGGGAGAAAAGAAAAGAAGGGAGAACTGAGTTTTTTGGTCTAAAAGACCATGGCTTTAATTATGAATTTTTTCTTTTTATTTGACCTGGAAAAATTTAGTTTTTTTCTTCCCTCATAGAGTGTTTGTAGAAGGTAAGATGGTTCCAGGGCAAAAGGCCTGAAGGCTGGGCTGGATCCGTGGCATTAATGCTCTCCTTTGAGAAGAATCATGTTGGATATAAAAATATTGGTCCCCAAAAGCAACTCTGGAAAGAGTGGAGAAATATGCTTTAGGCAGAATCCATCCTTTTCTAAGGCCAGAGGAGTTTAATGATGTGACTTCCTGGCCTTACGATATTGGTTGTCACTAGCCAGTACTGGGCGGGGTCATCTTTAGTTGGCACAGGTTGGAGGACTTGTTTTGCCATCCTTTCCTCAGAGTAATGGAAAGAGATGAGTCTTGATGCTGGAAGATGTAGGTTCTAGTCTCTGCCAAGACCATCTTACTAAGAGGCCCCGGGTTCATGGCTCGATTTCTCAGAGCCATCATTGTCCTCATGTACATGATGGCACTAGTGCTTCACAGCATCTTCCTGCAAAGATTTTGAAATTTAAATGAGTCTACAGATGTGAAAACCCTCTGAAAGTACTAAAGCGCTACTCACCTCTTACAGGTCCTGTATCAGTGTGGATTCCGTTGGTGTATGGAGGTGGTGGTTGGCAATAACGTGGCGCTTGCAGAACAGAGCAATGAATTGGTAGTTCCTGTAAATTTCCACAAGATTGATTAAAGTAGGGGCAAGGCGGAGGAATAAAATTTTAGGGCTAGCTGAAAAATATGTAGTGTGTATTTTTTTGGCTCTTAACAGGTTCTAGCTTGGCACCATAAAATGTATGCTGTATAATTTGGCTTGCTCATAGAATTAATATATTTGAAATACTAAATTTAAAATTTATTTGTCAAGAATTTGTCTTTTATTGACAAATAAATTACATAGAACAAAATGCACAGATCTTAAGTGTATGGTTCATTGACATATGTATATACTATGAATCCCACACTCAAAATCAAGGTATAGAACATTTTCATCATCCAAGAAAGTTGATTCTACTTTGGTTTTTTTTTTTTTTTTTTTGCCGTAAATGGTGATGCAACAACTGAACTTAAAAAATATATCTTCTTTTTGTTTTTGTTTAAGGAAAAGTATGAGAAAAGCAAGAAGTAAGCACCTGTTATGTGTCAGGCACTGAGTTGGTCTTCATATATTTGTTAACCATATATTATTATGTATAATTATAATGGCCCTTGAAGTATCTCCATTTTATGGTTGAGGGACTGAACTTCAAGGAAATTATATGACTGCCAAGGTAACTCAGTGAGTAAGTGGTGAAGTTGGAATTTGAATGCGTGTTGCTACCTCAAAAACCTTTTCTTTTTCTTCAACTGATAAGATAAAACGGTCGCTGAGATTTGGGGACCCGAGGGTCTTCTGCAGAGTCAGAAATACTGAAAGTCCACATGTTCAGGAAAAAAGGGCTAAAGAAAAAGAGCTTCTCCATGAGGGGAGAAAAGTGATTGGTTACAACTTTTGATTGGTGGAACTCTTTCTGTTCCCGGGGTTATATTTTTCCCATAATTTCAGATTTATGAAAACTTTACCATTATTGAGACAGTTTTTATATTGCCCTAGATTGTTCTTTAGGGCACAGCTGCCTGTGTCTGGAAACAGAGCAGTGAGCCCTGGCCCCATCACTTCCCAGTGTTTTGTCCTTGGGCATCCTTCTTAGCCTCTGCAAGTCTCAGTTTTCCCATCTGTAAATGGGACTGATAAGATAGATGCCTCAGATGGTGGTTGTGAGGTTCAAATAGGGTTATGACAGCGCAAGTCTTAGTGCAGTGCCCTGTGTCTGATGAATGCTCAATCAGTGTTTACCATCATCGTTGTTGTAATTGGCATTCCTCCAAGCCTCATGCCTTCAGCCCTGAAGTTTTAGTTGGTTTGGTTTTTATTTTGATATTTTCCAAATTCAGGTCAATTGAAAGTCCTCCCCAAATGGGGGGGATCTGAGTCAGTGAGGAAGCCACTGAGTCTGGGACTGTGCTGTGGCACATGCATTGCCCCATCCCTGGAGGGCTTTCTGGTCCTGTGGCTGGTGCTTTCTTGTGGTGCCCTGACATCCCCTGTACCCACCGCTGTACCTGATACCTCCTGTGATACCCGTCTTCTGTTAGATGACGTGCCCTGGGGAGCGTGCAGTTCAAGCACTCAGCACTGTGCCTGGCATTAGTAGGTGCTGCCCCACTATTTGTAAATGACACTTCCAAATTTCATCCCTGGACCAGACTCCTCATCTTCTATTTTTCTAGGGGAATGAGGGATAATGTAGGAGTTAATTTTCCGGGCAACCAAACCATTGCCCTTAAAATACCGAGCCTTGTTTATTTTGGATGTTATCTTCTAGAACAGAGCAAAGGCTTTCCTGCCTTTTTTCTTTTTTTTTTTCTTTTTTTTTTTGGTACGCGGGCCTCTCACTGTTGTGGCCTCTCCCGTTGCGGAGCACAGGCTCTGGACGCGCAGGCTCAGCGGCCATGGCTCACGGGCCCAGCCGCTCCGTGGCATGTGGGATCCTCCCAGACCAGGGCAAGAACCCGTGTCCCCTGCATTGGCAGGTGGACTCTCAACCACTGCGCCACCAGGGAAGCCCATTTTCCTGCCTTTTTGACTGACTCTAGGTAGCAGAATCAAATGTTTTCTGGATGCTTCTGGATCATTAGCATAAACCTCAGTGATTTTGCTTTTTAGGAATAACACTTCCGCAGGAGGTAGTACTGAAATAGCAGGAAGGTGTGTGCTCCTCGCCAAAGGGCCACGACCGTACTGACCCACCCTGCCCTTCCTTTGCTGTTCAGACTGCAGGTGTCCGTCAGGCGGGCTGCTGTCAGCAGCCTCCACTTCCTTCTAATCTGTGCTTCTGCTCTCTTCTTCACTGACTGACAAGATAACACAGTTTTGGTAGATAGATGTGCAAAATCAAAGTAAAACAATTCTGAGTGCAGCTTTGAAAGATACTTCTTGAGGAAGTGCATGAGGTTCAGTGTGTGAATCTTGTGAAATTACTCCTGCCCTCCCACACCCCCGAGCCATGTCTCATTAGTCTTCACGACTGAGATTGTGAGAGGTCTGGGATGTACCTTCCACCATGAAGACCTAATCTCATGATCCTAGAGGACCAGGTGCTCTATGTCACTTACACTTCTGCTTCTTCTTCTTTTTTTTTTTAATACTTAAGACACAAAGTAATTATAGTTACACAGATTCCCCCCAAACAGAATTATTCCTGTTTATCATTAAGTTTTTACTTCACCCTCTCACGTTTATAACTGGAAATATGCTAAGATGAACAATAAATTGGTAATGCAACCCTGTGCCATTTGTTAAGTAATAACTGTCAAAAGTACATTCTGATGCATTAATAATTGATATATATTATTAAAAAATTCTGCCCATTGTATAACTTTTAGAAATAATTTAGAAGTCACATAACGTGTGAGAATAAGGGAACATATAACATAAAGATTCTATAATATTTGGTATTTTAAAAGAAATTAGAGTCTGATAATATTTGGTTTTTCTATGAAAATAAAATCTAGTAATGACAAAATATCTTTGGACAAAGAGCCCACCTTTCCCACTTCCTCCTCCTCCTCCGGTTGTAACCTCTGAATTACCTTCAAGATTTGGTGTCATCCTCAAGCCTTTGCCTTTTTGGTGTTGTAGGTGTGGCCCAACTTGGTTTGGTAAATGAAACCTTACACTGTATGTGATTTCTAGGTCACAGACTCTGAACTTCCTTTTCTTTGTAGGTGAGATTCTGTCTGTGTTCCTCGAGGCATTCCAGATTGGGTTAGAAATTTTGCTTTCACTTTGCTGGGTCGGGGAATGCCTCAAGGAAAGGATACCCCTAAATTCTCCAGCATAACAATGGCTTCAGGGAAAGGGTGGAGGTTCTGAATTTCATACTGATATTGACATCCCGGTGTGCTTGAGGTCAAGAATATGTACAGGATTACTGAACATGGGACAGTGCTCTTAGGACTTTGGCAGGAGATCCAGAAGGATGCTTCCATTTTGTTTGAATACAGCATGAAGGTGGAGACTGAATGCACAGACTCTGTGCAGGATCGGGGTGTGAGTGAGCATCCTTTTAGGTCAAGTTCATTCCCTCTTTGTCCCTATCCTCCCTTCTTCAACAAGTCAGTGCGCCTGAAGCCTTCTCTGGTGAGGAGTAAAGGGAATAGCTTCCTTCTAGGCCTTTCTCTTGGGGAAATGACTGACTGATTAATGATGAATTCACTTCCATTCAGTGAACCAAGATTTTAGCTAAGAAGAACACAGGCCATCTTTCCAGCCTCATTGGTCTACTCATTGTGTTCTCTTTGGAAAAGGATCATTTTAATGGCATTGCCAATAACACAAGTATTGTCATCTTGCCTTTCCAAAGGGCTGACTTCTTTTTCTTTGTGGCCTGCTCCTTTGTTATAACTCCATGTTCTCAGATCCGTCCTTATAATCCAGGTTGCTGTAGAGCAAAGAGCTTCATTAATGTTTTCCTGCTAGACTTGAAAACAATTAGAGCTGTGACTAGGATAAATTCAAGAGGGACCCCCAAACCCTGAAACCAAACAGACATCACAGGGCAAGGATAGCAGGTAAAGTGGTTGCTATAAACACTTTCTCTTGAAAGCTGTGTCTTTTCAATAAACACACCGTTAGGGCCTAGCAAAATATTTCCAGTTGGCTTCATGGGTGGTGCAGTGCTGGAAGCTGTTAGCTTATGCTCAGCTGAATTTCAAATGTCAAAGCTCATTAATAGTGATTTTAGCCAAAGACAGCTTGTAAGGAGCTGTGCACACTTAACTTCCTCAAATAAAAGGAGAAGAAAGATGACCATTGAACATTGCTTTTCCTCCCCCTGCTTTTTTCACCTCTGCTTCGAGTTTGTTTTGGGTTTTATTGACAGTAGGTTTCAAGTTTATATTTTGCATTTCCCTTAATTTACCTTGTCCTTTTATCCCCCCCTTGGGAAATAGGCCTATTACAAAGGTGTCACGATGTTTCTTTGAGTTTTAGGAGTGTTTTGTCTGCTTGAAGCGGGCCTGGAGGAGTCTGTGAAAGTGTTAAGGCAGACGGTTCAGCTTTTGAGTGAGAGAAACACACTGGGATATGATTATCCCAGTTCAGATGCTGTTTCCAGCCTTGTCTGAATACAAATGTCAAAGGAGATTCCGTTTACGCAATAACGATGTTTCGAATTAAAATATGAATACAAGCTACACCCCCATTATTTGCGGTCTGGCCAGTTCTCACCACTGTGGTGAACTGGAAAACTAAATGAAAAACAAAAAAGACCTTTTAACCTGGTCTGAGTTTACTTGTGCAGCTGTGACTGTGGGCTGGCCTGCTGTGTTAAAGTCTGTGAAAAACGAATTCATCATCGAGTTGCTGATTACAAATTTGACATCAACTTGGCCTCCCTTTTGATTCTGGGTTTTGTTAGCAGCAGGCTTTACTGTGTTCCCTTCCTGAATCTTGCAGAGGCTTCCCGGGCACCATGTAAGCAATGCCTGAATTTCCGCTTTGGTGCAAGAGGCCTAAGGACCCAGGGCAAATGCCTCAGAGAGGGTCTGGGTGTGGATATCTCGAAGGTTCTCTTATTGGACTCAGTGACCACAACTGTCTTGAGGAATTTGAGCTTGGGTTGCACTGAGGTTTTTGTGTGACTCCAATTAGAGAAGATGTGGAATGTAGGTGGAGGAGTATGTAGGGGGAGTGTGTGTCCGGGGATGGTGTTGAATCAGGGGTTTCTTCTGAAGATTTGTGGCAGTTGCCTCTTGGGGGCAAGCATGGGTCCCAATCAGAGATTTATGAGCCCTGTGGCCTTCTCCCGTTTTCCAACAAATAAGGGAATTTTTTCCCCCATAAGTTTATTTAGGTTTTTAAAGCAGCTGACTGATTTGGACAAATGTTGCTATGCTGAACAAAGGTCATTAATAGTGAACAGTTCGCCCTCTTGAAATGAAAAAAACCTAGTTACAGTCTCTAAATGGATGTGTGTCCAGTTATTGTTTATAGATTTTGATAATATTTGACTCCCAGGTAAAGGCTTTAATAACATGAGATCATGTTGAGTAGGTTTTCTTGTTCAGGGTATTAAAAGTTTGCATGATTTCTTTTTAAAAGCCAAGTAATTATATTTTCTGCAAGCAGGATCATAATCTGAGAAGTATTTCTAAGTATACTTTTTTAGCTTTTATCTTTTCTATCTTCTCTTGTAAACATCCAGATTTTGCCCTTGTGAGAAAAGAAACAAGCATGTGTGATATTATAAGGATTGGCTTTTATGTTGGTTTCTTCTAGACAGTGAGCTTCCTGAGAGCAGGGAATTATGTTATGTATCATTTTATCCTCGGGACCTACCACAGTACCTGGCTGAACAGATGTTTATTGGTTGAATATAGTAAAACTTCATTAATTGATACCCTAACAAGATTGTAGGTGGAAAATTTAACTTAAGAGAAAAATCAATTTTATGGACTCCAGCACATTAATTATTTGCGTGCAAATGGGGGCTGCAAATTACAAATAAGTGCTATCAATTTATCGAAGCAGGTCTGGAGGCACTCTTCTGGCAGACACAGCACCAGTAGTTTGGATTACGCCTTGATGAATATATTCTGCAATCTTTTAAAAAACATTAAATTATTTTAACAGAGGACAAAGAAATTGTAAAATTTCAGGCAAGAGAAAGGTTTTTGGTGGCACTGTAATCTGCAGTTTGCTGCTGCCTGTTTCACATAGCTAGTCTAATTCATGAATTTGATCTAATTGACTCAGTAGGTGCCCACTGCGTGCCAGGTACCGTGCTGGTGACTTGTGATACGCAGATGATTACGATGCAGCCCCTGCCCTGTGGAACTCACATTCTAGCAACGTAAACGTCAAGGTAAATATGGACGACAAAAGTAGTAGGAGCAGGATGCAGGGCAGGCACTGAGGAAAGAATAGTTTCTCAAAGAGAAACTGAGAAAGTCATCGCAGGGAAATTTAAAGTGGAGCCAGACCTTGAGAGATGATGGTATTGCCCAGGAGAGAAGGGACTTATGCATCAGCATGATCATGACGTGTTTAGGAGGTGGTGTGGCTTTTGGTATAGCTTGAGGATGGTGCACGTCCCAGTGGAGGAGTCGGAAGGAGTGGGAGGTGAGGCTGCGGAGACCAATTCTTGGGTGGAGGGTTATGTACTTATTTGAATTTGTACTTTATTTTCTAGGCACTGGGAATCAGTTTCACACCTCTGTATTCTAAGGGGGTGTGTGGCCAGGTGTGTGACTGTGAGTATGTGTGTGTGTGTATGTGTGTGTGTGTGTGTGTGTGTGTGTGTGTGTGTGTGTGTGAGCGAGGGAGAGAGAGAGGGAGAGAATATGAATTAATGAGGTTAGCTTTTCTAGCAAGAGAATATTGAATATTGGCAGTGCCTGTGGGGAGGAGGAGGATGGAAGGCTGTGAGCAGAGTGGAAGCAGAGAGGCCAGCTCAGCCACCGCCATGGTGGTCCTTCATGCAGCCTGCCTTCATTCAATGAATAACGATTCATTACAAACCTGCTGTGGACCAAGTACTGTGCTAAACTCTAGACTCACACAGAGACCTGCTCTCTGCCCTCACGGAGGCTTTATTCCAGAAGATCCAGGCGAGCGACGAGCACCTCCTGTTGCCCTACACACGGCAAAGAAAAGCCTGAACTAAGGCATTTCTGGGGTGAATGGACACTGTTTGGTGACTTGTTGGCCATGGGATGTAAAGGTTAGGAGGAATTGCAGGTGACTATATTTCTGGAGTTGGGGGACACTGTCAGCTTGGTGGATGGTGCATCACTAAATGTTGATGGAAGAGTGAGTGAGTTTGTAGGAAGGGGAGGCTAAGAAATGCAGTTTTACCCTTGTTATGGCTGACTGTTCCATGTAACATACATGTGGAGCTATCCAGCTCTTTAGAGCTTAGGAGAGAGTTCAGGGTCTGAGATACAAATTTGAAAGCTGTCGTAGGGTAGGTTATAACAGAGGCTAAGGGAGGTGGTGACAGAATCCAGGAAGGATGTGCAGATGAGAAAGAAGGGGGTGGATGCTTGGGGACTGCCGGTGCTTGTGGGTTGAGCAGAGAAGGGGCTGATCCCTGCCCACGTGTTGTATGTAAATCACCCCATCTCCCATCTCGGCACCGTTTGAGGTCATCAATGATCCCCTTTCTTTTCTCTTGTTCCATTAGCTCATTTTCCTCAGTATATAAACTGTTTAATCTTAACCAAAGAACTTCAACCTTTCCCTAATCTTCCTTCGAAGCTATGGCTCCTTTTACAAAGGGGTTGAGTTCTCTCCTTCCCTTGACAGCCGTGTTTTTTGAAAAGATAATGCCATTGGCTGTTTCTAGTTTCCCCACACTCTCAGGTGCATCCTTACTCTCAAACTTCTTGGCTTTGAAATGCCCTGACCAGGGTCCCCTGTAACCTCATCCTTTTCTTATGACCTGCTTTTGAATGCAGTAGTCTTGATAGGCTCTAATAATCATCTAACTGCAATTCAGTTCAATGTAATTTCAAAGCCACAAACTTTTATCAGTTTAAAAATTGACTTCCCCGTCCCCAGATGGCTTGAAGCTTGTGGTGGGGGAGTGGTTATTTCTCTCTTCCCTCCATCCCCTTCCCCACTTCTTGTAGGAGTTGGCCTCAGGGAGGAAGGATTAGGGTAAAATTATACATCAGATGTGGCAGGTACAGCAACAAGGTAACAAATGCACTGCTGGTGGCAGAGGTACCATTTTTAGCTTCCTCGTGGGCTTTGTTGTGGGTTCACCAGAAATCCTCCAACTAAGATCCTTGGCCTACAATTCTTTCTGACCCATTCTGGCCCATTTCTGGCCCATTGAGTGTTTTGGGTGGGGAACTTCGCTCTCCCCAATAGTTCAGTCTGCCTCTTGGGAAAAATCCTTTTTATCACCCCCAATCCGTTCCCTTTAATGGGATCCACAGTCACCTTTGTTCCTGCTGTAGTGACAGGCAGCTTGCTCCCAGACCAGCTCCATCTTTTCCCTCTGCTGCTGGGCCGGGGCAGCTCCAGCCACAGTCTCTTGTTTAGACTTTCCAGGTCTGAAGCAAATGCTGGTGCCTTTTCCGTTAAGCTCTCCCATTGGTTCCCTTGAATCTGTCTCATTTGGCTTAGATAAGGTGGGCGTGGAGATAGAAAGTACCACAAGATAGCAAACACTGTGGAGATAAATACTATAGCAATAAGTTCAAAGCCCAGTGCAAGCAGAAAAAAAGAGACAGCTCTGTTTCAGGGGGAGGGGACAGTAGCTAAAGCTTCACAGAGAAAGGGAGATGATCTGGCTTTTGAAGACTGAGAAGGGTTTCCCTAGTGGAATAGGGTAGAAAGGTCTTCTGGGCACAGGTAATAGAGGTCACCTCTGGGACTGGAGGCTGGAGATGGGAAGTAGCAGTGTGTCTGGGGAGCTGCAGGTGATTTCTGTATGCTATCGAGTGGAGTGGAGAGGTGACCAGGGACTAGAGCACAGAGGACTTCTGGACACACCCATGCACATGCGCTCACAAAAACAAGGGGACAAACCCACTCTCCACAGAGCAGCAAGGCAAGCTTATATGCTGAGCCTTGTCTGCATTTTTGGTTTTGCATTCCTTCGTCTGGTTTTAGAACCTTGAAAAGGTCATTTAGCCTCTCTGAGATCCAGCATCCTCATCCGAAAAAGAGAAGACAGGAGGCTCTAAAACTCCTTATTAGAAATGAAGAAACATCTCCCCCCCCAGTTTTTAAATTGTGGTAAAATATGCATAATGTACAATTCACCATTTTAAGTATATTTAATTGTGCAGTTCAGTGGCATTGTTGTGCAGCCATCACCGCTGTCAATCTCTGGAACATTTTCATCTTCCCAAACTGAAACTCCGTAACCATTAAGCACTAACTCCCCGTTCTCCCTGCCCCTAGACCCTGGCAACCACTATTCCACTTTCTGTCTCTGTGAATTTGGCAACATAGGTACTTCATCTAAGTGGAAGCATACAATATTTATCCTTTTGTAACTGGCTTATTTGTCTTAGCATAATGTCTTCAGGGTTCATCCATGGTTGTAATGTGTCAGAATTTCCTTCCTTTTTAAGGTTGAATAATGTTCCATTGCATGGATATACCACACTTTGTCCATTCATCTGTGTTGAACGCTTGGGCTACTTCCACCTTTTGGCTTGTAAATAATGCTGCTATGAACCTGGATATACAAATATCTGTTCGAGTCCCTGCTTTCAGTTCTTTTGGGTATAAACCCAATATTGGAATGGTCAGAATTATATGGTATGCCAATGTTTAATGTTGTGAGGAACTGCCATAACATTTCCAAAGTGGCTGCACCATTTGACATTCCTACCAGCAGGGTTCTAATTCTCCACATTCTCATCAATACTTGTTATTTTGTTTGTGTTTTTGTTTTAACTAATAGCCATCCTAATGGCTGTCAAGTGACAGCTCATGGTTTTGATTTGCATTTTCCTAATGATTGGTGATGTTGAACATCTTTTCCCATGTTTATTAGCTATTTATAGATCTCTGGAGAAATGTTTATTCAGGTCCATTGACCATTTTTTTTTTTTTTT
>NC_041231.1:83316483-83327495 GCF_002837175.3 Physeter macrocephalus | reverse complement strand
TCCCGGACTGGGGCACGAACCCGTGTCCCCTGCATCGGCAGGTGGACTCTCAACCACTGCGCCACCAGGGAAGCCCCCATTGACCATTTTTAATAAGTTTTTTTGTTGTTGTTGCAATTCAGAATTTCTTTATATAGTCTGGATATTAATCCTTTATCAGATATATGATTTGCAAATACTTTCTTTTATTACACAGGTTGCGTTTTCACTCCGTTTATAGCGTCCTTTGATACACAAAAGTTTTAAATTTGATCAAGTCCAATTTATCTATTTTTGTTGTTGTTGTTGTGCTTTTGATATCATAGTGAAGAAATCATTGCCAAATCCAAATGTCATGAAGATTTCCGCTACATAAAAACAAAGGAGTTTTGTTTTTTTGTTGTTTTTTTTTTTTGGTACGCGGGCCCCTCACTGCTGTGGCCTCTCCCTTTGCAGAGCACAGGCTCCGGACCCACAGGCTCAGCGGCCATGGCTCACGGGCCCAGCTGCTCCACGACATGTGGGATCTTCCCGGACCGGGGCACGAACCCGCGTCCCCTGCATCGGCAGGCGGACTCTCAACCACTGCGCCAGGCCCAGCTGCTCCACGACATGTGGGATCCTCCCGGACCGGGGCATGAACCCGTGTCCCCTGCATCGGCAGGCGGACTGTCAACCACTGCGCCACCAGGGAAGCCCAAGAAGTATTTTTTATATAAATCATGTTGGCTTAAGTTCTATCTTTAAAAATCCAAATCTCTAGCTTAGTCTGCAGAAAGTAATTAAACTTCATTTATTTTCTGCTTTTGCCTCCTATTCTCAAAATATCCTTTGGGTACCTTCTTATCATCTCAGTTTCTTGGGGATTTAGGCAAGGTGTCAAATATCTATGTCCATTACATTGTCTATGAATGTTCCCAATATGTTCAGAAGGTTTAAAAAATGTTTAAAATTAACAATGGTTTAGGTTTGCTTTGGACTGCCCCATATGAAAAACGTAAAGACTTGCAGATTAAAAGCTACCTTCCCACCCCACTTAGTTGAGTATAATGGGAAAGAGGAGGGAGTAACAAGGAAAGGTTATTTCTTTCTGCTTCATGTGATTGATAAGGAGGTGAAGTGATTTTTTTCCTCAATTTTCTAAAACAACAAAAACGCCTTTGGGTAGATCCTGGGCAAAGGAGACTTCATCTGGAGGAGCTGTCCAGAGTAGGAAATGGGGACTAATGGGAAGCTGTGCCATGTGCTTACAAGCTTTTCCATGGGATCCATTCATGTGGCTCATAGCTGGCAGAATGCATGTTGACGGGTCCATCAAGAAAATTTTAGAAGAGCTCCTTACACTATGTTAACTTAAAAATAAAGGCCACGTCTTTTGGTGGAAAGAGCAAATCACTTCGTTTGGCTTTTGTTCTGACTCTACCCCTGCTCAATTCATTGAGTAAGTAGTCTTGTAGCAGTCACTTAATTTCACCTTTTTGAAATGAGATATTAGAATAAATATCTAAGCTTTCATTAACCGTAAGTAATAGACAGGCTTATTGGGAGCTATATTTCTTCCCATTGGGAAAATGGGGAAAGAAGAAGCTCCTATTTCCTTAAGGCAAAACAGAGCTACGTGAATAATTAACCCTCAGCAAGTTGAGGTCCTGATTTTCAACAAGAGGGTAATTCCCCAAAGTTGGGAGAATTCCATGGAAAGGCATTTTGCATGTGTTATGTCAGATGTTGTGGCCTCTGATCGCTCTCCCATATTGCTTATTGAATTAGTCTAGCCTTGGATCCCTAGAGAGTGAGTACTGCTGCTTTAAGGCTCATTTCATGGGGGTCTTTGCGGCTTTTAAACTCCAAACTTCTTGGGTGATAACTATGCCTGTGGATTGTTTAGTATTCATTGAGGGTTCTGAGTTTTCTGCCTTTAAAGACACAATAAGGAAAGTTTTTCAAGTGTTTGTATAAACGTATGTGTATATGTTATACCCATGTTTATACATGATGTGCATTGTATACAATGAATGCCAGGTGACCGTAAAGCAAATGATTAAAGTACATTTTGCTATCTGGAAAGTATAGTGAGCTTTATGAATTTTTGGAAAGGCTTTGGAAAATTTTTGCTTTATGGGGTTTTCTCTGAAGAAGAGTTTGTTGGAAGAAATGCATATATTTCATTAATTTTATTTATCAGCAGTCAAAGCAATAACTTACACATATATTTAAAAAACAGTTTAAAGCACACTGCTTTGAGATACTAAATAGATGGCAGTTCAGTTGATTTTTGGCTGTTTTATTTTCAATCATGGGGACATTTAAATTATGTCACTGCCTGCTTGCCACACCTACCCATAGTGATAACTGGCATATAAAAGTTTGGAAAAATAAAACATAGAGATTTTTTTCCATCATGTCAAAATAGCATGTGGTTTTGATCCTGAGAGTGGAGATTTTCCATCAGACTGCCCTATCTGAGATCTCCGGGTCTATTTCCTCCTTTGCCTGGACTGCTGTTACTGGTAGTTGGTATTATTCAATTATCTCTACATTTTAACCTTGGTGTTTACCTCTAATGTCGCTCAAGTCAGTAGATGATTCATTGCATCTGGAGCCAATAAACAGGGTTTGGCCGAAAAGGGACAGTGTGTGGCAGATGCGTTTAGAGGAAAGGGAACAATGCACTTGAAACTGGGCTCTAAGAGCTTACAAATTCAGTTATGCGTTTGTGGGTCCAGGGCAGGGTCCTGTAACACCTGGCCCATGGAGAATGTCCAGTGAAGGTTCACAAAGGGGATGGTGATGATTTAATAAAGACAACCTGTGTATACAAGAAAGGCATCTGCACTGCAGTGGACAGGCAATTTCCCCAAATTCTAGATTCTTGAGATTGCATCCCAGCTCTGAAACCCATCATTTAACCTTTCTGGGCTTCCTCATTCCCAAGTAGGACTGATAATTTTGTGGTATTAGCCTTAAAACAAATCATCTTTTGCATCACCAGACAATACCAGATAATACATGCATGAATGTTTAATGATAAAACGTGATGCTACTTTGATATCAGGGGATCAAAACCTAAATTAACATTTCCTTTTTCTTCCTAAAAAGTACCTTAATCTCTCCCCTTAAAGAATGAGAGAAAAGTTATTTAGTCAAGGCCGATGAAGATACCAGATACAGGTACAGGCTGGATTTATCTGGTTTCTGAGGTTGGTTTTCCCCTGCAGAGCATAGCTTTTTTTTTTTTTTTTTTTAAGTGAGGGAATTAAAAAGTCAGATTCACCTCTCTCCTTGGAAGAAATGCAAGCGAAAGAGTAGTGCTATTAATACCAATTATATTCAAATACTATTCTCAGAAGTCAAGTTGGAATCGGGGCTTTCAAAAATTCTTAGTATCTCCCAAAGGACACACATCATGGTTGTGTTCAGGATCAGGAAGGTTTTGCATTTCTTCAGCCTAAAGAGAGAAAGGTTGTGAAGACATAGCAGTTGTATGGTATTTGCTGTTTTTCTTTAGCAGTCTTAACTCTTCCTGAGCAAATGAGTTCTCTATCAGGTCTTAATTTAAACTTCTTGGCATCATAAATGAAAAAAAAATTCTGTATTGCCTCTCCTGTGTGCTGGGAGTCACTTATGCAGTGGGAGAACCATCTGGCCTTCTGTCCGGCAGCACCATCCTAGCAACTTAGGACAATGCCCATTTATTATCTCCAAGGTTCTGCAGGAGACGTCTGGGCACAGAGTAGCTGGGGTCTCTGTTCAGCATCTCAGAAGACTGAAGTTAAGGTGTCAGCCTCGCTACATCCTCATCCGGAGCTCAGGGTCTTTCTCCAGTCTCATTCAAGTTGTTGGCTGAAGTCAATTTCTGTCAGCTGTAGGATGAGGACCTCATTTTCTTGTTGGCTGTTGGCCAGGGACCATTTTGGGTCCTAGAGGCTGCTCTTGGGTCCTCCCCATAACATGGCAGTTTGCTCCTTCAAGGTCAGTGGAGGAATCTCTCCTAAACAAGAGATGTCTATCCCCCTTCTGAGTAACCCAAAGTCAACTGATTTCTGAACTTAATTATACCTGCAAAATTCCTTCACTATAGCCATGTGATGTAACCTAATTATGGGAGTGAGATCCCATCATATTCAGCAGCTCTGTTTGTACTGCAGGGGAGGGGAGTATCCAGGGCATGTACACCAGGGGGCAGGAATCCTGGGGGGCATCTCAGAATTCTTAATACAGGTAGTATGCTTGAATTTGGGGATTTGAGAAGATCTCTAGATAGCCTTTGTGAAAGTCACGGTTCTGCTGGCATTGCAGTCATCTGTTCCATGTTTTTCTGAACCCCACATATTTTGCTGAGTCC
The DNA here is from genome assembly GCF_002837175.3 of Physeter macrocephalus. Lineage (NCBI taxonomy): Eukaryota > Metazoa > Chordata > Mammalia > Artiodactyla > Physeteridae > Physeter > Physeter macrocephalus. The sequence continues at coordinate 83,323,171 of NC_041231.1, read as the reverse complement.
TGAGTTCTCCTGAGGTGCCAAGGAAGGGACCCATTCTGGATCATTTCCATTCCTGAAAGCTTTAATGAGGCTGTTAGTTCTAGCTTCCAATGAGGGGTTCAGGTCTGTGGTGGTCTCTGAGGAACTTACCCCAGGAGAGAGGATTTGTACTCTCTAGAATACCTATCTCTATATTCAGTGTTTCTCGAAACTGGACATGTCTAATGCCAGCAGAAAGATGGGGAGAAGACTTAGCTTTGGTTCTGATCCAAATGTAAGGAATTGGTGTGGTGTAACCTCAGACCTAGAAATGTGGGGGCATCTCCTTGCCCTCTGTGAGCTGTGGGCATGATTCCTCCAAAGAGGTGGGAAAAGGAGGAAGGGGGAGGGAACCATGAAGAAGACCCAATTTGTTTGTGTTCATTGGAGACCTATCCACTTTCCTAATTGATTGTTCACTACAAAGTAGCTTGATGCTTCTTTAGCCTGGAAGCTAAATGCAATCAACTTTTGTTTGTTTCTGTAAAAAAAAATTTTTTTTTGCCCTTGAGGAGATCATTATTTCTACTGTATGAAGATGGTAGCCCAAACATTAAAAGTAATTAGAGCAGATGGCAGTGAATACGGCTTTTGTAAAGTACACTGATGCTTACAAACCAGTTTTCATTCTCTAGGCTTCCTCTTTTTCTCTCTGCCACCATGTATTCATTTTGCTTCCCTTCAGGTATAAAGGGGAGGGAAAAAGAAAAGGAGGAAAAAAAAAAGGTTCCCCTGGTACATGAAACTGAGGAGCTGTCAAAGGTTCATAGCAGGGAAAGTGAGCTCCTGTGTATTCAATCACTGAAATTAAGTGTTTTCTAAGGCCGTGCAGTCACGGGTCCATTGCATGGGGAAATAACACACTGTAGTCCATCACTTAAAATGTTAACCTTGTCTCTTAGTAGTGACTGGGAACAGAAAAACGTGCTCTGCGCTTGCTGGTTAAATGGCAGTGTGTCAGCTCTGCAGAAAAGGCTAGCATGTATATGTCAGTTTTCCGATTTGACTGTATATGTGCACGCCCGGGTGACACACACACACACACACCCTCACTTCCACTTGCCTTTATGTAGCCTTCAGAGACCTGGCTTATTGCTCACTGGAAAATGAAGAGAATTGAACCAGTTTTCAGTATTTCAATATATAGCCTTTTGCTTGCCAGTCCGCAGACTCTTAGGTAGTTGTATTATAATTATTTATTTTTAATCGTAGAAAGTTCTATTTTGAATATATTTCAGTATTGATGGAATGTAGGTGTAGTGTACTAAGCATATTATAGGTACTTGGACAATATCAATTCTTACTCTTATACTGATTGTATAAATTATTATATACCAGGAGTAAGCAAATTTTTTCTATAAGAGCCAGGTAGGATATTTTAGCCTTAGTGGGCCATAGAGTCTCTGTCACAAATGGAAAGCAGCCTTCAACAATATGTAAGTGGGGCTTCCCTGGTGGCGCAGTGATTGGGAGTCCGCCTGCCGATGCAGGGGACACGGGTTCGTGCCCTGGTCCGGGAGGGTCCCACATGCCGTGGAGCGGCTGGGCCCGTGAGCCATGGCCGCTGAGCCTGCGCGTCCGGAGCCTGTGCTCCGCAACGGGAGAGGCCACAACAGTGAGAGACCCGCGTACCGCAAAACTAAACAAAACAAAAACAATATGTAAGTGAATGGTCGAACGGATGTTCCAATAAAACTTTATTTATCAATAAAATGGGTGGGTCAGATTTCGGCTGTAGTTTGCTGACCCTGTTATAGACTAGTGAATATTTTACTTGATCCTTTTCTCTATGACATGTGGAGAACTTGAAGTCTTCAGGCAGTGAAAAACGTCAATGAATGTCCTGCTGCTTCAGCAGGAAGACTGAAGAGCTGTGCAGCCTTCCTGCCTCTGGGCCCGGCTGCCCTCTCTGGGCTCCTTGCTGAGCCTGCAGCATTTCACACATCTCGTTTCTCAGAGCACCTCTGGCTCATACTCCATCCACCTCTGCTCCGATCCTTTATCGGAGGGGCTGGTCCCTGATCACTCCGTATGAAACAGCTCCTCCCACTCTGACACTTCTGCTCCACTTCCCCCTGCTTTTTCTTTTCATAGCACAATTTTTAAAAATTTATTTAACTTTATCTCCCTAAGATATAAGCTCCCTGAGATCAGGGATTTGTTTTATTTTGTGCTTAATAAATATTTGTTGAATCCAGAGAGCCATCTGCTCCATAGTTCCAGGCAAGGAGGCTGAAAAGTGTCTGTGATGACTGAGAAAATACATGTTTTTAAAAAATTTTATTGAGGTATAGTTGATTTACAATGTGGCATTAATTTATGCTGCACAGAAAAGTGATTCAGTTATGCATATATAGATAATGTATATATGTATGTACATATGTATTACATAAGTATAATGTATATATGTATTATACTGTTTAGTGCACTCAAAAATGTTAGTCATTATGAGTAAATTTTAAAATTTAGGATTTAAAAAATTTAAAGTAGAGAGGGTAATGCATAGGTTTTTCAGTTGTGAGGATTAGTGATACCAGAAGTCAAATGTCTAGCACTGTGCCTGGGAAATTGGAGGCGCTGGGTCGTGGAATGATCTTCAGGCTTATAATTCAGAAGAGACATTATTTGAGGAGATATGAAGCTTTGAATGGAAGAGAAGATGAGGAGAGGTTCTGTAAATTTGTTCTGTTTGCAGACTGTACTAGTTCCTGAAGCTCAAGAGTGCTAAAATAACTTACATGGATGAAGCACTGAGCTAACATCAGTATTCTTAGAGAAATCATGGCATATAGGATGTGCACAGAAGGGAGAGAGAAGCTAGTGAACTGCCTGGTTTTCTAACAGGGACAAAGCATAAAGGTGAATTGGGCCGGTGTGGCTGGCAGGAGGCATTACTGACATTTCCTTGAGTAGTCAATGTTCTGGGCAGCAGAGGAGGACTTTCTCATGTTATCTCATCATCGTGAAGGGTTTATAGGCACCGAGAAAAGAAAGTGATCACTTAGAGCCAGCATGAGCCCAGTAAGAACAAATTATGCCAAACTAATTTAATTTCCTTTTTGTTCCCTAAGGAGTTATTGGATTAGAGGTCAGGGGCTCTATTCATAATCCTGGATTTGTAGATGGTTGACTTTTCCTACAACGAGCATTTTTGGGTTTCATAATCAGCTGCAATAATCTCAGCCTGTGTTAATTCATGTGTCGTGTCCAGATTGAAAAAAAGAAAAGTAATTAATACACAGGCTTTCATCTGTAAGGTGGTGTCTACCAGAGTTAGCCATCTAATTTTCTGAACTCACATAGTACCTTGCTTATGCCTTTAATTATTGAATTAATTACACTTTATATTAATTACCTGGCTATTTGTCTTTTTTTTCAGGGATAACATGAGCACCTTAAGAACAAGGATGAAGTTACCTGTATCTAAAAGAAATACCTTTGCACTAGCTCATACAGGAAAGGGTTGGGATTTTAACTGGACAACATGCTAAATATCACCCAACATTATAATACAATTATGAAAATAGCCAAGATTCTATTGTTTAATAAATGGTGTGAAGACATTTCATTATATTTGGGGTGGGGGGGGGAACAAAGCAAAGATAAAAAATAAGGAAAAATGGAAAACTTCCCACCAACGTAAATTCTAAATTAGTTGAGGATTAACATGCGAATATAAAACCCTACAAATCAAGAAGAACATATAAGTGCTATTTGTGTCAGAATGAAAGAAGGCAGTCTTATGTGTAAAAGAATGGAGCATGTTACAAAAAAAAAGATCAATACATTTGGTTTCATAAAAATTAAAAACACTTCTATGTAAAAGAGCACTGAAAAAAGTAAAAAAAATTGCAGTGTCATATCAAATTATTTTAGTTATTAAAACAATACTTTTAATTATGGCATAGTGATTATGAGCCCACCTAAGAGTTGACTTTTCATTCAAACACATTTTTGGGGGTACCGACCATGTGGCCAGGCGTTGTTGTAGGTACTGGGATACAGCAGAAAACCAAGAAACTCTCATGAAGCTTACATTCCACTGGGACTTGACTGACTATAAACAATACACAGTGTTTCAGTGATGATATGTTCTTTGGAGGAAACAGAGCAGTGTAAAGGGTGGAGAGAGCGCTGGTGACAGGGACCTGTCTTTTCCTGTTTCCAGGGCTTGTTTGCTGAAGCAGGCATTCTGGGGAGGTGTCAAAATAGTTCCTCCTTGTCTTTGTCATCTAGGAGGCACTGTGACTAGAAAGATCCCCACACTCTACCTTCTCCACAGCCCTGGCTTAACACAGATGCTTGCGAATAGGTCTTTGCTTTGCCTGGTGTTCCACCTTGCTGATCAATGCTTTCTTTCAAGATAACTCTGGTGGTACTGCAAGTACATTTAAGGTGACACGTAAGATTTGCAGACACTGCACATTCCTGAAGTTCAGAGAAGTGCTGACAAGCGATAAGAAGAAAACAAATTGCATAAGCTTCTCGCTGAGCCAGGAAAGTTTTTGCTTGTGTTTTGTTTTGTTTTTTTTGGTTTCTGTTTTGGTTTATTTGGGGCTGTATGTTCTAAGGTAAAAATGAGGGCGTGTTCCGGATAGTTCCCAAGTCTATTTTTACTTCACCCCCATATGCCCGTAGGGAGATGATTTTCTTCATCTGCAGAATGGGAATGAGTGATTTGTTTATCTTGAAGAAGAAAACTAGAGCTAAAGGCTGAACACCTTGGGGACTGTGGTGGAAAGACCTGTTATTTGGTGAAAGTGAAACTTGTGTTGACCAGGGAGCTGGGTTGGTGATGCAGAGCATGGCTTGCACCAAAACATTACATTGGTATCAACTGAGAGGCTTTCGAATATATGGACAAGAAGTCTTTTTAGTGATGCTGTCAGCATTCTTTTTTGCTTGATTGGATCAAATTGAAGGAACTGAAGGATAAAGATGTTGGAAAGTGGGCCACCTCCTCTGTCTCATGGGGTTATTGCTCAGGAGGCCTGTGGAATAGAATTATACTACCATTGTGTCAACTATGAAAATGTAGAGCTACAATTCTTATGGCAGCGCACATGTAACCATGAATTCCCTGACTGACAACTTGAAATCATGGAGATATCTGAATCTTCTGCTTCCCTAGGTGCTGTTGGACAGTTGAGGATGCATTAATTTTTTAGGAAAAAATTTTGCTAAAAGTTTAGGAATTTTTTACTTTTAGTATTTAGTCACTGTTTTGTAATAGGCATGAATCATTGATACATTTTATATAATTTCAAGATACCTTTATTATGATAAGGAAAAGCTTTGGGCAAAGGGAAGATTAGATCTTCCAAAATTTAATGCTTAACATTGACAGCCACTTGAAAAGTACCACATTCAACAGAGAGACTTAAGGTGAAAGAAAAAATCAGTGGAAGATTTCATAGGGAGATTGAATCTGAGTCTCTGGTTTTAATTTTGATACATTTACCCTTGTTTGGTTTTAAGTTTACATAGAGTTTGAAAATACAGAAAGGAGTGGGAAAGGATGTGGGCCAAACTCAATGGATCAAGAGACCTAGGGAACATAACATTTTTAAGTAATTTTAGGCCTTATCACTTATTTGCTCACCTATTGTATCAAGAAGGCATGTATGCTTATGTGTATGTGTGATATCTGTAAATGTGTGTGGAATTTACAGGTGGATGATTCACTTAAGAAATCATTTCATCAATTTTTATTTTCCACTTAACTATGTGTCAGACACTTTTTAGGGGGTTGGGGATATAGCAATGACCAAAACAAAGTCCCTGTTTTTCATTTGAGTAATAAGCTCAATGGATGATAAATACATGAGGAATGATATGGTCTAATACAAGGATGAAGCAATATTAGGGTGAAGGAGTGATGGGACATAGCATTTTAATAAGGAGACAGAGAAGGAAGTGTTTGAGCAGAGACCTGAATGAAGTAAGGGAGTGCGCCTTGCAGATATTTTGGCCGAGAGCATCCCAAGAGAGGCCATATGAGCGGGAAGACCCGAGGTAGGAACTCCTTGGCTGGCTCCAGGCTGTCTTCACCTCCACGGCCTTTAACACAACCTTTAAACTCTTTGAGCCTTTGTTTCCTCAGCTGTAAAGAGGATACAACAATATTTGACCTTCCCACCTGCTGGGTTGGGGCTAAGTATAGCAATTTTCTTTTTTTTTAACGTCTTTATTGGAGTATAATTGCTTTACATTGTTGTGTTAGTTGATGCTGTATAACAAAGTGAATCAGCTTTATGTATACATATATCCCCATTACCCTCCCTCTTGCATCTCCCTCCCACCCTCCCTTATCCCACCACTCTAGGTGGTCAAAAAGCACTGAGCTGATCTCCCTGTGCTATGATGCTGCTTCCCACTAGCTACCTATTTTACATTTGGTGTTGTATATATGTCAATGCTACTCTCTCACTTCATCCCAGCTTCCCCTTCCCCCCCCACCGTGCCCTCAAGTCCGTTCTCTACATCTGTGTCTTTATTCCTGCCCTGCCACTAGGTTCATCAGTACCGCTTGGAGGCAAAAGACCTGTACTCAGAAAACTATAAAATATATGTCAATGCTACTCTCTCACTTCGTCCAAGCTTACCCTGCCCCCTACCCGCATCCTCAAGTCCATTCTCTATGTCTGCATCTTTATTCCTGTCCTGCCAC
>NC_041231.1:83314802-83316312 GCF_002837175.3 Physeter macrocephalus | reverse complement strand
AACCTTTTTTTTTTTTTTTTTTAGATTCCATATATATGTGTTAGCATATGGTATTTGTTTTTCTCTTTCTGACTTACTTCACTCTGTATGACAGAGTCTAGGTCCATCCACCTGATTACGAATAACTCCAATTTCGTTCCTGAGTAATATTCCATTGTATATATGTGTCACATCTTCTTTATCCACTCATCTGTCGATGGACACTTAGGTTGCTTCCATGTCCTGGCTATTGTAAATAGTGCTTCAATGAACGTTGCGGTACATGACTCTTTTTGAATTATGGTTTCTTCAGTGTATATGCCCAGTAGTGGGATTGCTGGGTCATTTGGTAGTTCTATTTTTAGTTTTTTAAGGAACCTCCATACTGTTCTCCATAGTGGCTGTATCAATTTACATTCCCACCAGCAGTGCAAGAGGGTTCCCTTTTCTGCACACCCTCTCCAGCATTTCTTGTTTGTAGATTTTTTGATGATGGCCATTCTGACTGGTGAGAAGTGATATCTCATTGTAGCTTTGATTTGCACTTCTCTAATGATTAGAGATGTTGAGGATTCTTTCATGTGTTTGTTGGCAATCTGTATATCTTCTTCTGATTGCTGTGGCTAAAACTTCCAAAGCTATGTTGAATAACAGTGGTGAGAGTGGGCAACCTTGTCTTGTTCCTGATCTTAATGGAAATGGTTTCAGTTTTTCCCCATTGAGAACGATGTTGGTGTGTGTTTGTCATAATTGGCCTTTATTATGTTGAGGTCGGTTCCCTCTATGCCTACTTTCTGGAGAGTATTTTTTAACACAAATCGGTGTTGAATTTTGTTGAAAGCTTTTTCTGCATCTATTGAGATTATCATATGATTTTTCTCCTTCAATTTGTTAATATGGTGTATCACATTGGTTGATTTGCATATATTGAAGAATCCTTGCATTCCTGGGATAAACCCCACTTGATCATGGTGTATGATCCTTTGTATGTTGTGCTGGATTCTGTTGGTTAGTATTTTGTTGAGGATTTTTATATCTATGTTCATCAGTGATACTGGCCTGTAGGTTTCTCTTTTGTGTGTGACATCTTTGTCTGGTTTTGGTATCAGGGTGATGGTGGCCTTGTAGAATGAGTTTGGGAGTGTTCCTTCCTCTGCTACATTTTGGAAGATTTTGAGAAGGATGGGTGTTAGCTCTTTAAATATTTGACAGAATTCACCTGTGAAGCCATCTGGTCCTGTGCTTTTGTTTGTTGGAAGATTTTTAGAATTTTGTTTATGTTCGCAAATAAGCAGCTTTTAGTTTTATTGGTCTTTGCTATCGTTTCCTTCATTTCTTGTTCATTTATTTCTGATCTGATCTTTATGATTTCTCTCCTTCTGCTAACTTTGGGGTGTTTTTGTTCTTCTTTCTCTAATTGCTTTAGGTGTAAGGTTAGGTTGCTTGAGATTTTTCTTGTTTCTTGAGGTAGGATTATATTGCTATAAACTTCCCTCTTAGAACTGCTTTTGCTGCATCCCATAGGTTTTGG
>NC_041231.1:83296828-83314523 GCF_002837175.3 Physeter macrocephalus | reverse complement strand
TGTTTGTGCATTTCTAAGAATTTGTCCACTTCTTCCAGGTTGTCCATTTTATTGGCATATAGTTGCTTGTAGTAATCTCTCATGATCTTTTGTATTTCTGCACTGCCAGTTGTTACTACTTCTCCTTTCTCATTTCTAATTCTGTTGATTTGAGTCTTCTGCCTTTTTTTCTTGATGAGTCTGGCTAACGGTTAATCAATTTTGTTTATCTTTGCAAAGAACCAGCTTTTAGTTTTATTGGTCTTTGCTATCGTTTCCTTCATTTCTTGTTCATTTATTTCTGATCTGATCTTTATGATTTCTCTCCTTCTGCTAACTTTGGGGTGTTTTTGTTCTTCTTTCTCTAATTGCTTTAGGTGTAAGGTTAGGTTGCTTGAGATTTTTCTTGTTTCTTGAGGTAGGATTATATTGCTATAAACTTCCCTCTTAGAACTGCTTTTGCTGCATCCCATAGGTTTTGGACCATCTTGTTTTCATTGTCATTTGTTTCTCGGTATTTTTTGATTTCCTCACTGATCTCTTTGTTATTTAGTAGTGTATTGTTTAGCCTCCATGGGTTTGTATTTTTTACAGTTATTTTCCTGTAATTGATATCTAGTCTCATAGAGTTGTAGTCAGAAAAGATACTTGATATGAATTCAATTTTCTTAAATTACTAAGACTTGATTTGTGACCCAAGGTATGATCTATCTGAAGAATGTTCCGTGAGCACTTGAGAAAAATGTGTATTGTATTGTTTTTGGATGGAATGTCCTATAAATATCAATTAAGTCCATCTTGTTTAATGTATCATTTAAAGCTTGTGTTTCCTTATTTATTTTCCTTTTGGTGGTCCATTGGTGAAAGTGGGGTGTTAAAGTCCCCTACTATGATTGTGTTACTGTTGATTTCCCCTTTTATGGCTGTTAGCATTTGCCTTATGTATTGAGGTGCTCCTATTTAGGTGCATAAATATTTACAATTGTTATATCTCCTTGGATTGATCCCTTGATCATTATGTAGTGTCCTTCTTTGTCTCTTGTAATAGTCTTTATTTTAAAGTCTGTTTTGTCTAATATGAGAATTGCTCCTCCAGGTTTCTCATTATTTCCATTTGCATGGAATTTCTTTTTCCATCCCCTCACTTTCAGTCTATATGTGTCGCTAGGTCTGAACTGGGTCTCTTTTTTTTGTTTGTTTGTTTTTTTTTTTTTTTGCGGTGGTCTCTTGTAGACAGCATTTATACGGGTCTTGTTTTTGTATACATTCAGCCAGTCTATGTCTTTTGGTTGGAGCATTTAATCCATTTACATTTAAGGTAATTATTGAGTAGTATGTTCCTATTACCATTTTCTTAATTGTTTGGGGTTTGTTATTGTAGGTCTTTTCCTTCTCTTGTTTTTTCTGCCTAGAGAAGTTCCTTAGCAGTTGTTGTAAAGCTGCTTGGTGGTGCTGAATTCTCTTAGCTTTTGCTTGTCTGTAAAGGTTTTAATTTCTCCGTCGAACGTGAATGAGATGCTTGCTGTGTAGAGTAATCTTGGTTGTAGGTTTTTCCCTTCATCGCTGTAAATATGTCCTGCCACTCTCTTCTGGCTTTCAGAGTTTCTGCTGAAAGATCAGCTGTTAACCGTATGGGGGATTCCCTTGTGTGTTCTTTGTTGTTTTTCCCTTGCTGCTTTTAATATTTTTTCTTTGTATTTAATTTTTGATAGTTTGATTAATATGTGTTTCTTTATTTCTTCTAGGTCCCTGTTAAATGTTTCTTGTATTTTTTCCATTCTATTTCCAAGATTTTGCATCATCTTTACTATCATTGCTCTGAATTCTTTTTCAGGTAGACTGCCTATTTCCTCTTCATTTGTTTGGTCTGGTGGGTTTTTACCTTGCTCCTTCATCTGCTGCGTATTTCTCTGTCTTCTCATTTTGCTTAACTTACTGTGTTTGGGGTCTCCTTTTCGCAGGCTGCAGGTTCATAGTTCCCATTGTTTTTGGTGTCTGCCCCCAGTGGGTAAGGTTGGTTCAGTGGATTGTGTAGGTGTCCTGGTGGAGGGGACTGGTGCCTGTGTTCTGGTGGATGAGGCTGGATCTTGTCTTTCTGGTGGGCAGGACTGCTTCCGGTGGTGTGTTTTGGGGTGTCTGTGAACTTAGTATGATTTTAGGCAGCCTCTGTGCTAATGGGTAGCGTTGTGTTCTTGTCTTGCTAGTTGTTTGGCATGGGGTGTCCAGCACTGGATCTTGCTGGTTGTTGAGTGGAGCAGGGCCTTAGCGTTGAGTTGGAGATCTCTGGGAGAGCTCTCGCTGACTGATATTACGTGGGGCCGGGAGGTCTCTGGTGGACCAATGTCCTGAACTCAGCTCTCCCTCCTCAGAGTCCCAGGCCTCACACTTGACTGGAGCACCAAGACCCTGTTAGCCACACAGCTCAGAAGAAAAGGGAGAAAAGAAAGAAAGAAAGAAAAATAAAATAAAATAAAGTTATTAAAATAAAAAATTAAAAAATATATATTAAAATAAAAAAAGTAAAAAAAAAAGAGAGCAACCAAACCAATAAACAAGTCCACCAATGATAACAAGCACTAAAAACTAAACTAAGATAAACATATAAATCAGAATCTAGTCAGTTGCATACAGCAAACCCCACGTCTACAGTTGCTCTCAAAGTCAACCGCCTCAATTTTGGGATGATTCGTTGTCTATTCAGGTATTCCACAGGTGCAGGGTACATCAAGTTGATTGTGGAGATTTAATCCACTGCTCCTGAGGCTGCTGGGAGAGATTTTCCTTTCTCTTCTTTGTTCGCACAGCTCCCGGGGTTCAGCTTTGGACTTGGCCCTGCCTCTGCGCGTAGGTCGCCCTCTGACATCTGTTCTTCATCCAGACAGGAGGGGGTTAAAGGAGCGGGTGATTAGGGGGCTCTGCCTCACTCAGGCCAGGGGCAGGGAGGGGTACGGAATACGGGGTGAGCCTGTGGTGGCAGAGGCCAGCGTGATGTTGCAACAACCTGAGGCACACCGTGTGTTCTCCCGGGGAAGTTGTCCCTGGATAACAGGACCCTGGCAGTGGCGGGCTGCACAGGCTCCCAGGAGGGGAGGTGTGGATAGTGACCTGTGCTTGCACACAGGCTTCTTGGTGGCTGCAGTAGCAGCCTTAGCGTCTCATGCCCGTCTCTGGTGTCCACGCTGATAGCCATGGCTCCTGCCCATCTCTGGAGCCCGTTTAGGTGGTGCTCTGAATCTCCTCTCCTCGCACACCCAGAAACAATGGTCTCTCGCCTCTTAGGCAGTTCCAGACTTTTTCCCTGAATCCCTCCCATTTAGCTGTGGAGCACTAGCCCCCTTCAGGCTGTGTTCATGCAGCCAACCCCAGTCCTCTCCCCAGGATCTGACCTCTGAAGCCCGAGCCTCAGCTCCCAGCCCCCACCTGCCCCAGAGGGTGAGCAGACAAGCCTCTCGGGCTGGTGAGTGCCGGTCGGCACCAATCCTGTGTGCGGGAATCTCTCCGCTTTGCCCTCCACACCCTGTTGCTGCGCTCTTCTCCGCGGCCCCGAAACTCCCCCGCTCCGCCACCCGCAGTCTCCGCCGCGAAGGGGCTTCTAGTGTGTGGAAACCTTTCCTCCTTCACAGCTCCCTCCCACTGGTGCAGGTCCCGTCCCTATTCTTTTGTCTCTGTGTTTTCTTTTTTCTTTTGCCCTACCCAGGTACGTGGGGGAGTTTCTTGCCTTTTGGGAAGTCTGAGGTCTTCTGCCAGCATTCTGTAGGTGTTCTGTAGGAGTTGTTCCACACGTAGATGTATTTTTGATGTATTTGTGGGAAGGAAGGTGATCTCCACGTCTTACTCCTCCGCCATCTTGAAGGTCCTGAGTATAGCAATTTTCAAAGGCTTTTCGGCCAGGCCAAGATGATAGAACACAGGGAAGGAAGCCAATGATACGCACAGCTGCTTCTGAGCCAGAGAGAAAGTCTTTAAAGTTCCCTCAGAGCTAAGATGACAGGTATCAGTGCTAACCTTGAGGTTTGAAAAGTTCTCAAGTTAATTACGGGAAGACATCATGGAATGGTCCTCCTCTGACTTCCTTTTACCTAATCAACGTCTAGTTGTTCCAGATCTTCCCATTGTGAGGGTCATGAGCCCAGGTTTCTTGTGTAGTTCTGTAGCTGGGCTTGGATCTGAACACAAGGCTCACGTCTCAGAAAAAGTCAAGCTGCTGAAGCTGCTGAATTCTTCACTCGTCCTCATGGCTCATCCACACACCCTTGCTGGCCTTCCCTGAGCTTCAGGGGCTGGTGTGAAGGGAGCCTCCCAGTTCCTTTTTTGGATCTATCTCCCTCTTCTCTAGCCCTTGCCTTGAATTGGTCCTCAAAATTTGATGCAGAAGTGCCGTCGAGGAGATGATTAAAATGACAGATCCCTGGTCCCACCTACTGAGTTTTTTTAAAAAAATTGAAGTATAGTTGATTCACTATGTTGTGTTAGTTTCAAGTGTACAGCAAAGTAATTTGGATATATATATATATATATATATATATATATATATATTCTTTTTCAGATTCTTTTCCATTATAGGTTTTTACAAGATACTGAATATAGTTCCCTGTGCTATATAGTAGGTCCTTGTTTTTTATTTGTTTTATATATATAGTAGTGTGTATTTGTTAATTCCAATCTCCTAATTGATCCTTCCTGCTGAGCTTTTGGTTCCATCCTGGTGGCATTGAGAGAATCTGCACCTTAAACAGCTCTAGGCTGAGAAACCCTGTCTGAAACATCATCTTTAAAATAAAGGGATAGGATTTCTCTAGAGTCCTTCCATCTCTGACCTTCTAGAAATCCAGGCTTTTTCACATGTCTTGTCTTAGTGACTCAGGGCTGACTTACAGCTAATCTGGTTCACCTTCTCTGGAGTTGTTTTCACCATCTTTTGGTCTTTTCCATCTTCTCACCACTTTATTCCACTCCAGTTTCCTCCTATTGGCCCCCCTTTTTCTTTGTGGATTCTGCAGGAGTGAATTAAAGGATTATAGGAAGGTAGAATGTCTAGTCGTATGAGGAGCCCTTTCTGTAATTTTACCTCCCCATGCCTAGCTTCATTGTGAAGTAGGTAGAGAGCTAAACTTCTCTCCCACTTTTTGAGTGTTTGGATGGTCATCCTGTGGTCACGGTTCATACAGCTCACAATGATGCTTGGGTACCACTCGTTCTTTTTTTCCTGTGGTGCTGGGACTGCTTATCACTGTGCCTGATGCCTTTCCATCTCTTAAATTGGGATGAGTCACGGAATTATTTCTCCTTTGTAGATGCAGAAAATGAAAAGCTCCTGCTTTTCCTTATCCCCAAGTCTTGTTGGTGATCGGGTTCAGTATATAACTCAGGACTAGTGAGCTGGTGGTCAGTACACCTGGAAAATCTACTGACTTCTGGCAGCACATTTGTCCATTTTCTCTCTCAGAAATACTCCAGGGCACTTGTTCTCTGTGGAGGTGCAGTTATTGGTATTATAAATATGCCTCCCCTTCTTCACAGTCTTCTCCCATCTGCCTCAAACATCTCAAAAGAGGACTTTCTAGGCAGTTGTTTTATAGGAACTGGGGCTTCGCATTAGGTTGGAATCTGCGTGGGAAGAAGAACTGTTGGGAGAGAGGCATACCCATGTCATCTGTATGACCTTGAGCTAATCACCTTGTCCAAGAGGATTTCATTACATTTATCAGAATTACAGTTCCGTAGCTGCACAGAACATTTAAACCTGTTCTCCGCCTCTTGCATGAGCCAGATACTGCTTTCTGTGAGTTTCACATCCTTGATTTGAAAACCACGTGAGTTCAATGTGACTGTAAATTAACAGGAAGCCAAAAGCTCTGAGAGGGAGACTGCGGGGGGTGAAGGGCGCTTCCTCCTCTAGGCGCCTCACGGTTCCGCTCCCGGCACCCCCCTCAGAGGTTCCGCGTTGTCATCTGTAGTCAGTTGGCATTTTTCCTGTGCACAGACTTTGCCAGCATGGATGCGCCAAACACAGAGAGGGAAAGGCATCAGTAATATCAAAAGAGGCAGGGTGGGAGGATGGGTCTGAACACGTGGAGAGAGGAATGTTCCTATAAGACAGGGACACTTGGCAGTAGAGCCAGTGAAAAATGGTACCAGTTATGTAAAGCAAAATGCCACCCATCAAGCAGAATGTTTTAATTCTCTCTATTCCTGGCTATTTATGACTTTTTGTCCAAGACTCAATACACGTCTGTAAAAATAAAAAATGGAATTGACCCCATCTGTTAGGTAGAAGGCGGCCTGTGCTTGGGCAAAAAGGTAAGAAAGTATTACCAGCATATCGTTGGAGAATTCCAGAGGCTGATCACAGAAGAACTTTGAGTACGACTTTGCCCCTTTTGTATTTTCCCTTTTTTGAGTTAGTTGTACGAGGGTGACTAATTTTATGGAGATGTTTAAAATTATATTTAAATTAATTTGAGTTTAAGGAGTTTCTGTTCTGATGGATCACCCAGACTGTCCTGCTTGAAAACAAAACAAAACAAAACAAAATAACAAAACCTGTTTTCCAGGGCAGCTTTCCCTTTCAGTTCTGCCGGAGGTGGTCCAGGGCTCACAGCTGGTTTCCCAAGCGACTGCCACAAGAGGGCGACAACGTCACGGTAGAGAAAGGCCAGCTGCTTCTGTTGGACACCAACACCAGCATCCTCAACTTCCTGCACCTGAAAGGTTTGCGGAGTTTGGAGATGGGGGCGGCATTATTATATATGATTTTATCATTTTAGCGGCAGAAGGAAGGGGAACTTTTTGGATAAGTTCCAGCACTTGGTTGACAGTTTATTCTTGGACCACGTTGAGATTTCCCTATGAAAGGAAGAAGTGGTCAGAAGGTTCAAAATGAAAGCCCTTTCTCTTGACTCTTAAAAGCACAAAGCTTGATTATTTAATTTTTCAAATGCAAGAGGGTGAACAGTGTTCTCCAAGAATATGCTTCTTTATTCAAGTCCTTTGTATTCATGCTTGTCCCTGGCAGCACTCACAATATAGCAGAAGACTCTGAAATCAGTTAATGCTGCTGCCTTTGAAATTCCCTGCCAAGAAAGCAATGCCTTCCTGCTTTTACCCTGTTGTGGTTTTGACTTCCTTGTCCCGTGGAAAGTCACATAAATAGGCTTCCGTATTGCAAAACCGGCCACATAGCTCTAGGGTCTGGGAATTTGGGAGAGACTGAGAATTCAAATTTTAACTCCTCCCCCTCATTACCAAACGACTATGTCAGTTTTTTCTACCTCCTTGTGAGTTTGTTTCCTTATCTGTTAAATGAGAATAAAAATCATTGCCTACTTCAGTGACAGATAATAAGGAATGGGTATCAAAGGGACTCTTGTTCACTGGCAAATGAAAATTACTTGGCAAATGTGATTAGTTATGGAGATCTATAAAACTGCACTAAAACACCATTCTGTACTCTAAATATATTTAACATTTACAGGAGCATTTGTTCTTGTTAAAGTAAGCTTGTGGCTATATGAGGGAGAATAAAATATTTTGCAGAGGATAAACTGATGGAGTGTTACTACCCGTCTCTTACAAGTGGGCTTATTAGGAATTTTACGTTCTTTATTCTGCAAGCTTATTTTTTTCCCCCTCTGGTAGCAAGGAGAAGATTTCAGGCAAATCAATTAATTAGTACCCTTTAGGAAAAAGGTCTGTGAGCTTGAGTTCCTGACCTGTCTTTGTGGTGGTTGTGTGTGTGTGTAGCCAGTGGCTATGGGTAGTACTGACTTATTGACAGCTAGCAGCTACCTAAGGACTGGCAATGACAAAGGAAAATTACAAACTTCAAGTCTCAGCTCAGAGAAAAGATGCTCTTTACAGGCCTTTAACCAGGATTCTCTCCATAAGAGTCAAATCCTGTTGGAGGATGGGATGCCCTTCAGGCGCTCAAGGGTCTTTGCCTGATATTGATACCATTTGGGAGAAGTTTTGCAGCTAAAAGTCCTCAAACTCAGCCCATCCGAGTCTCTGGATATCCTAGTAGTTCCAGGTAAATGTTCCAGCAAGGAATGGTGTTTGTCGATAGGGCCAGAGACTGAAGATGGAGAAGAGGCATCAGAGGAGAACAGAGGGCAAGGGAAAGGCAGAGGTATGTGGATACCTGGCTTCCACTCTTGGAGATTTCAAGATCCTAGTAACCCAGATACTTGCCCCAAGCTGTCACCTTTCAGTGGTGGTTATTCCTGAATGTTCCTGGTTCAGGCAATACTTCACTCTCATTATTTAGAATAAGTGACTAGGTTTAGAAGGGCTAACCCTCATCCCATGGAGAGGGAAAGTCTGTTATGTGAAGGATCCCCCCCATTGGTAGGATTGTGAGGATAAGTGGTGGACACCCGTTTCTGTACAAACAGGAGTTGTTGGTAGGGAGCAGGGTTGCCTAGAGTGAAAGTAAGATTTTAATCACAGAGATATGGGTCATAGCTTCTAGAAAGCATGAGAACTGGGAAAGGACACAGATGAAGTTTGGTTCAACAGATGACTTGTGAGTGCTTATTAAGTGGCCCAGGAACTCTGTGTGAGACACAAGAAGAAGTGAAGAATAATACTTAACATGAATAATACTTAACATGAATAATGTGCATTATTAGTAATTAGGGAGCAAATATAAAAGAGTAAAATGTCTAGTTCTAAAACATGTGATGTAGGAGGTAAGGCAGAATGTAGAAAGAAGTAATCCGAGTGTCCAGGATGTAAGATTAGAGTTGGATAGTGGAGAGGAGGTGAAGAGCATGTACTTTGTACCTGAGACAAGTTTTTTTTTGTTTTTTTTTTGTTTGTTTTTTTTTGTGGTACGCGGGCCTCCCTCTGCTGCGGCCTGTCCCGTTGCGGAGTACAGGCTCCGGACGCGCAGGCTCAGCAGCCATGGCTCACGGGCCCAGCCGCTCCGCGGCATGTTTGGGATCCTCCCAGACCGGGGCGCGAACCCGGTTCCCCTGCATCGGCAGGCGGACGCTCAACCCCTGCGCCACCCGGGAAGGACGCGCAGGCTCAGCAGCCATGGCTCACGGGCCCAGCCGCTCCGCGGCATGTTTGGGATCCTCCCAGACCGGGGCGCGAACCCGGTTCCCCTGCATCGGCAGGCGGACGCGCAACCACTGCGCCACCAGGGAAGCCCCTGAGACAAGTTTTGATCGTGTAGCCATCAATATACACACAGATTCAACGTGGGGGGAATTTCCCCATCTCACTTAATAGCCAGTGGCTCAGGCCAAAAATCTTGGTGGCACCCTAGATATCTTTCTTCTTCTTATAGTCCATGACCAATCCATCAGTGAATCTTACTGGCTGAATCTTCAACATGTGTCCCATTAGTACCAACCTAGTCCTATTCAACCTAACTTTTGGCCAGGACCATTACAAACATCTTCTTAACTGGTTCCCATGTTTCTAATTTTTTTGTCTTCTTTAGTAGCAGAACCCCAGTTTTTATTTGGGGCAGCAGTGTACCCAGCTAAAATGCTATATTTCCTCATCTCCTTTGTAGGTAGACATAGCCTGTGGCTAAGAGCTGGCCAGTGATATGAAAGGGGAAGAGTGGTGCAGGACATCTAGGACATTTCTTAAAGTAGAGCTGGCTTAGTAGGAGGCATGCCCTATTTGTCCCTCTTTCTTTCTCCTCCCTGCTTCCTGGAATGTAAATGTGATAGCTACATTTTCAACTGCCATCTTGGACCATGAGTTGACTTGCTAAGAATGGGAAAACGGAATTCCCTGGAGGTCCAGTGGTTAAGAATCTGTGATTCCTCTGCAAGGGCACGGGAACTAAGAGCCCACATGCCCCTTGGTGTGGCCAAAAAAAAAGAATGAGGAAACAGAAGAATGGAAGAAACCCGGGACTCTGATGTCATACTAGCATGACACCTGGGGCTACCCACCTTCCGAGTTGTCATGCTAGCATGGCACCTGGGGCTGCCCACCTCTGAAGTACTTTTTGTGATAGAAAAATATGCCTTCACGTGTTTAAGTCATTGGTATTTGACTTTTGTGCTATATGCTAAAATAACCCCCAATAATTTATCGTCCACGCCCTTTAAAATATGTCAGATCTTATTATTTCTTTTCTCAACCACCCCTACCCCAATGGCTTCTCATCTCACTAGGAATAAGGTTCACACGATTATTAAACTTCTGATCCCTTCATTGAGCTTGCCTTCCTCATTCACTCTGCTCCAGCTCTTCTGTGAATATACCAGTGACACACCTGCCTCACGGCCTTTGCACATAATGCCCTTTGCCTGGAATATTCTTCCTCCAGATATTCATGTGGCTAGCTCACTTATTTCATTCTCTCTTTGAGAAAATGTCAACTTATTAGAGAGGATGTGCCATCTTTTCTAAAATTATAACAATCCTATTACTCCATCCATTTATTTTGCTTTACTTTTCTTCATATCACTTATCACTACATGAGATGCTATAATTTGCTTGTTTATTTACAGTTCATTTCCTCTGCTAGGATAAGCTCAAAAAGGCAAAGAACTTCCATCAGTTATTTACTGCTGTCTCTTCAGTGTCTAGGACCGTGCCTGACTCATGATGTGGGCTCAAAGTACATGTGTTGATTTTTGAATGGGTGGACAAGTAAAATGGTGCAGAATTCAGATCCCGGATGAAATTTAAGAAGTATAATTTTTAAGTTCCTCCTCTCTTAAATATCACTTTTCTCAACTAATTTGCTTTTACTATCCTTAGTTGTGCTCACTGATATCTATCTATATATGTATGTACACACATAAATACATAAATTTACATATATTCACATACATACACATGTATACACGTCTACACATCTACATAAAAAGTATATCTTTATGAGTTAGAAATATAAAATCCATTGCTAAGTTATTTTTTTTTGTTTGTTTCTAAAAGACATATGAAGAAGGCTTTCACTGGGGAAGAACCCCAGCTCTCAACTATCTGGTTGATATGGTGTAGCTCTCAACCCCTAATGTCTTCTCTTGGTCTATAATAAGTGTGAAAATACTTGAAGGACAATAAAAATCTATTCAAATATAAGATTGAATTGTTATC
Source organism: Physeter macrocephalus (assembly GCF_002837175.3). NCBI lineage: Eukaryota > Metazoa > Chordata > Mammalia > Artiodactyla > Physeteridae > Physeter > Physeter macrocephalus. Next base: position 83,303,471 of record NC_041231.1, on the reverse strand, counting down.
ATCATCATCAATAACAGCAATTCACTCTCTGAGTATCTGTTACTGTCTATCTTTTTCATACCCATTCATGGTATCAGAAAAATAGCTGTGTGAAATTTTCTTTATTTTTTGATACCATCTATGGGATGAAACAAGGCATGAAAAATTTCAAGCCAAAAAATCAGAAGATTTTAACGAACAAGATATAAAGTATTATAGTGGAAGTACTTTCTCAGCCATTTCCACAGTATTATGAAGAAAACATTCCACATGAAGTATGTACACACTTTGAAAGGATTAGTGCTAAATAGAAGTGAAACTAGATCACCTAGGAACTACATGTGGAATTACTTTGTGAAGATATTGCATCCTCCATATTTTTTCCATTTATGGAAACCAGAATCCCAATATATACAGGGACCAGGCTCCTTCATCAGGAAAACCAACAGTTCTACATATGGCCCTTGAGAGTTCTGAACTCTCTGTGCCTTCCTTATGTTTCCATGTATAAAATAGAACACACTTTTTTTTCTTACAAGTAAAACTTATAGTAGAAAGGAGGATTATAAATTTCTTTGAGGCAATTGGGAAATGGCACCCAAAGACTAAGTTTTCACTGTTATTTATGCTGCTGTATGTACTGATTCCTGAACTTTTTGGAAAAAATGGCACATTATTTTGTGACCCTGATAGGAGCTTCAGCTATATCTCTTATGATTTCATCTTAATTAGCAAAAGACCTAGAACTTTTGTCTACTTACCATTTCTATTTCTTCCCTCCATTCCTCCTTCTCTCCTTTTTTTTTTTTTAAATTATTTTTTAGGAGGTACTGTTAAACACAAAAGAGAATTAACCCCATCAATTAATACTAATGAGCTGGGATGGAAATAGGCATATTGCCTTGATTTAGTTAATTATATTTTTCATTCTTTTATGTTAAGATGCCCAATGGCCATAGGCATCGCTGAATTAAAATTTATTATTTTATTCCAGGTAATTATGATGAGCCATAATAACAGAGATGGAACGTTACCCTCTTGCATGCACTATTATGGATTCTGGGCAAGGATCTTGGGCTTGTGGTCTGTAGCTGGGGAAGCATCCATATTTTCTGAATGAAGCAGTGACTCTCTGTCCTGGTGGTCAAGCAGCTTGATGTGAAGTGGTCTAGAGCTGATGACTAATAAAGGGTCAATTAGGGGAGGATGAACTCTAGAAACCCCTCTTCCCTTGGTGTTGGGCTTTCAAGAGGAAGACATTCTGTAGTTTCTTATTACTCACAGTGCCTTCATTTTACAAGGCTTGCGCAGAAACTTGTGCTGTTTAATAGTGCACTGGCTTCCTTTCATGTGATTTTCTATTTCTTGGTCTACTGGTGTATACCAAAGCAGTTAAATGCTTGGCAGGCTTTTGAGCCAGAAAGAACTGAGTCTGAATCTGGGCTCTGCTTCTTACCGGCTTTGTGACCTTTGGCAAGTCGCACAGCCTTTGTAAGCCTCAAATTTCTCCTCTTTAGAGTAAGGCCTGTTTTAGTAATAGCAGCAGGGACAGTGATTGCTAACATTTACTGTTTGCTATTGTGTAGCCATACTACAATGTATCATCCGACTCCTATGGATGTTTGGGTACTAAATGAAAGAATGTTTCTAAAGCCCTTAGTACAGGGTCTGGCCCAGCACAAGCATTCAGTTCATGTTAGTTGTTTCTTTTGGATTGAAGGGAATAACAGAAAAGATGGCTGAATGTCAGGCCTAAGTTGCAATTTTATTTACAGCTAGTGGCTGCTTCTATATATAAAGCAAACTGGATTACTCAAAGAATTAGCGGGCCAATAAAGACTCAGATGGCTTCTGCCTCTGTTATGTTCAGAATGCATATTGAAGTGTTTTTCTATGGCAAGAGAGAGAAGGATACAGAGGTGGAAGTAGCAGAGTTATCCACGAGGTTGCCTCCATTCTCCTTGGTATTTTGACTTTGTGGAAGTGTGTTTTTCTGCTGCAGTTGGGAATGTGGTCTCGTTTTCTCCAAACTCTTTCTTTTAGTTCACAGTTTTGAGGACACTCAGATCTTTTTAGTCTGTTATACTGGCGAGTTTTATAGTCTAGCAATGCATATTCTTGGTTTATTGAGATGAGCCACCTTTTCTCGACCAACTACTGGGTTCATTGTAGAGTTTCTTTTTTAAAAATTAAAAAAAAAATTATTGCAGTAGAAATGACATATTATATAAATTTCAGGTGTACAACATACTGATTTGGTATTTGTATATATTGCAAAATGATCACCACAACAGTCACCATAGATAGGTACAAAATTTTTTTTCTTTGACTTGGGAACTTGCAAGATCCACTCTCTTAGCTACTTTCAAAGATACAATACAGTATTATTAACTGTAGTCACCATGCTGTACATCACATCTCCAGGACATGTTCATTTTATAACTAGAATAATGACCCCCTTCACCCATTTCGCCTACCCCTCACCCACACACGTCAGGCAACCAGCAATCTGGTCTCAATATCTATGAGCTCAGATTTGTCTGTTTTTTGTTTGTTTCTTTGTTTTGTTTTGTTCTTTTCTTTATCTTCCACATATAAGTGAGATCAAATGGTATTTATCTTTTTCTGACTTATTTCACTTAGCCTTATGCCCTCAAGTTTCATCCCTGTTGTTGCAATGGAAAGATTTCATTCTATTTTATCACTAACCAATATTCCAGTGTGTGTGTGTGTGTGTGTGTGTGTGTGTGTGTGTGTGTGTACACACACACACGTATATATACACCCCATTTAGAGCCCGTGTGTGTGTGTGTGTGTGTGTGTGTGTGTGTGTGTGTGTGTGTGTACACACACACACGTATATATACACCCCATTTTAATTATCCATTCATTAGGTTGTTTCCATGCCTTGGCTATTGTAAGGAATACTACAGTGAACACAGGGGTGCATATATCTTTTTGAAGTAGTGTTTTTGTTTTCTTCAGATAAATACGCAGAAGTGGAATTGCTGGATCATATGGTAGTTCTATTTTTACTTTTTTGAGGAACTTCTATACTCTTTTCCACAGTGGCTGCACCAACTTAGATTCCCACCAACAGTGTAGGAGAGTTCCCTTTTTTCCCACATCCTCGCCAGCTCTTGTTATTTGTTGTCTTTTTGATAATAGCCTCTCTAACAGGTGAGATGTGATATCTCATTGTGGTTTTGATTCGCATTTCCCTGATTATTAGCGATGCTGAATATTTTTTCATGTGCCTGTTGGCCATCTGTGTGTCTCCTACAGTTTCTTCATCTTAGTCAAGGGTTTGAGGATTTCGGAGTGAGGTATTAAGTGCTGTATCCAGCACAGCCTTTTTATCCCAGGGTTTGTACACTTGGTTCCTTCTAATTAGAACCAAACCGACCTCAGTTTCAGTAGGTGCATGCTTCAGATAATGCTTTACAATGCAGTGATCTGGGAATGCTGTGAAACAGGGCTTCCTGGGACATCCTGTGTGGTCTCTCTGTGCATCAGGACCCTGGGAGTTATGGGCAGGTTATCCCGTGTCTGCAGTTTTAAGACTTCACTGACAGCAGCTTGGATTTAAAGGAAATCCATCTGAAGGCATTGGATACAAATGAAATACCCTGCATTAATATTTTTTTCTTCCTCTCCTAACTATAGAATGTCTTGGTCAACATGGGAGGGAGGGTTTTTTGAACTGATAAAATTTGTTTCAAATGGGTAAATTTAAAATAACTTAATGTGCAAGTTGGCTGCAAAAGGAGATTGAGTGAATTGACTCTTCTTGCAGCTGAAAGCTACCCTTCAAGGCAGGAAATGGGATGATTATGTACAGACAAGGTGACAAGGTTGTCTGATTTGGGCCGGGTCAGCAAACAGGGGGCCTGAGTTCAAATATGAGGCACCCATGGACTTTCCTGTGGCTTTGGTTAAGGAGCTGGGCCTCAAATCAGTGTACAAAATAGAAATGGTGTTGACTTCCTCCCTTTACAGGAGGGGAGTGGCTTGTATAAATGTCTACCAGCTGTTAATGTTGTTCATCTGTAGCCCTGAGAGGGAAGTGTGGTAAGGGAGTTGGTAAACTTCCTTCCCATAGTTTCAAGCATGGTGCTGAGAAGGGCCTGGGCTGTGCAATGATCTTAAGTGGAAGCCAGATGGAGAAGTCAGCACCAGAAAACATTTACCTGAGTTTTGTAAAATTCACCCTTAACTCCCTTAATTTTGTGCATCTCTTTGTGTCAGTCTTTTCTTGGCAACAAATTGGTGTTACTTACTTTATGAGAGGGGACCTTGCTTATATCCAAAGCAAAGTGGATCACTGCTAGAATTTTTCATAGACTAAGAACTTTAATATCATTCATATACAAATCATATAACTTTTATATGAATTGCTTTTATGTTAATTCTTTACAAATTTAATATTAGGGTGTGTTTTTTCTGCCCTTTACCTTTTGTCAAGGTGCAGTCTAGGCAAGTAAACTGAAGAAAGCAGGAGCCAGGTCTGTTTTTGCTTACCTTTGTATTGCCAGGATCATTATATTTCCAGGCACATAGTAGGTACTCAAATAATTGTTGAATGACTGAATTTCTGACCGGAAGAGGCAGATTAATTTTGGTTGTGAATTTCTCTGTAATCAGAGTCCTTCCTGGTATCCTCAAATGTTAGTGGATTAGTCCAGACAGTGACCAATTTCATTTACTATTTGTGTATCAGGAGATCAGAGACAAAGGCTTTTTAATGTGGGGGACACTTGGCTCTGAAACCCCTTATTTTTCCCAGTCAGACAATGACTTACAATATTTACCTCCAGAGAACAGTCCCAGACATACTTGATTAGCCTTAAATGAAAGATAAGCTGCTGCTATGAGAAAGGACTTGCTTTCAGTAGATGGGCAGACAGACAGATAGATAGATATTAAACAATTTACAGTTTATGTCTTGACAACTTGGATATTGTAACATGAAAAATGCTATTGAAGGGGACCAGTCCTTTCCTAGCACGGAAGCTACAATATTTTCAGTAACAGAAGATAAATATTTCAAACATCCTTCCTTAAAACCCTTCTGGGACTTTCTGTTAGCCTTTAACATCAAGTCTAAACACCATGATATGGCTTACAATGTCCTTCAGGACTTGGTTTCTCCTTACCTCTCTACCTCAATTGTTGATTAATGATTCTCACATCCTGTTTATCCAGACTGGGAGTGAAGTTAGAAATCTGGGATGCTTATGTATCTGGGATTCTTGTGCAGACTGAAATATACTGAACACAGCTTTTCATTATTATCATTTCCCATGTACTGTAATATTCCTGGGGGTCAAGTAAAGGTAGGATGTACTCTCGTTTTTTAAATAAGTACTATGAACGACTATTATTGTTCATTTCTAAAATTATCATGTTGTAGCTGAATCATGGTTACAATACTCAGAGAATAATTTTATTTGGAACCTTTTAAATAACAGATTGCTCAGAAAAGCGTATCAGATTGCAGGGCTGGTAAAAAAATGTGATTGGATCAATGCTGACTGATTATAGAGAAAGAAGGAGATTATTTGACTCAGTGTGAGTAACTTGGTAGTTACGGAGATTTTTACGTGCCTGGAGAAGACAGTTTCTTCCCCCCTGTTTTCTCCTTTCTTTCTGAGGTCTTAAGTGACTTTCTAAGAATCCATGGAACAGCTGAGGGGCTTCAGAACTTAAACATCAGAAACTTTGTTGGTAAAAGAAAGTTTTGATTTTCGGGAGGTAGAAAGGAAATCAAGGTTTAGTTAAGTAGTAATTGACAACAGTAGCTATAATAAAAGGCATTTATTTACATCTCAGTGTTTTGAGTTCCTTTAAATGTTTCTCTTCCACAAATATGTTTAGACTTTGTAATTAGCATAGAGTTAATTCATGGATAAGCTTAACTTCATGAGTTTTATGTTTTATAGAAAAAGTAAAAGGCTGAGTCATCACCATAATCTTCTTTCTTGGTTATCTGTAAAGTTGGCCAGTTCACTAAAACCAGGGTATTTCTATTCACCTGGAGCAATTAAACTTCACTGTGACCTTCTGAAAGTGTATTTTTAACATTTTTATTATGGCACCTAGCAGAAGGGCTTGGAAATAACTTCAAATGTTAGTTGAATGACAAAGTGAATTAATCTGCAATTCCAGCTTTGTATTTTTCAACCTGTTTTAGACTATGGACATCTAGAACAAGCTTAATTTACCTAGAGCAGTGGTTCTCAAAGTGTGCTCCCTGATCAGTAGCAAGAGCATCGCCTGGGAGCTTGCTAGAAATGCACATTTTTGGGCCTCAGAGCAAATGTACTCTGAGGGAGCAAGGTCCACCAATCTGTGTTTTAAGACCTCTGGGTGATTCTGATGGACTCAAGTTTGAGAACTACTAGCCTAAAACAATAGAGGAAACCATATAGGATTGTCAGGACTGGAAGCCAATTAACCTGGCCCAGCTACTCTCTTTTTTTTTTTTTAACATCTTTATTGGAGTATAATTGCTTTACAATGGTGTGTTAGTTTCTGCTTTATAACAAAGTGAATCAGTTGTACATATACATATGTTCCCATATCTCTTCCTTCTTGCGTCTCCCTCCCTCCCACCCTCCCTATCCCACCCCTCTAGGTGGTCACAAACCAACTAGCTGATCTC
>NC_041231.1:83295689-83295978 GCF_002837175.3 Physeter macrocephalus | reverse complement strand
CAGACTCTAGGTCCATCCACCTCACTACAAATAACTCAATTTCGTTTCTTTTTATGGCTGAGTAATATTCCATTGTATATATGTGTCACATCTTCTTTATCCATTCGTCTGTTGATGGACACTTAGGTTTCTTCCCTGTCCTGGCTATTGTAAATAGAGCTGCAATGAACATTTTGGTTCAGGACTGTTTTTGAATTATGGTTTTCTCAGGGTATATGCCCAGTAGTGGGATTGCTGGGTCGTATGGTAGTTCTATTTGAGGTTTTTTTTTTTTTTTTTTTTTTTTTTT
>NC_041231.1:83293210-83293474 GCF_002837175.3 Physeter macrocephalus | reverse complement strand
TTCATGAGTCTGGCTAATGGTTTATCAATTTTGTTTATCTTCTCAAAGAACCAGCTTTTAGTTTTATTTATCTTTGCTATCTTTTCCTTCATTTCTTTTTTCATTTATTTCTGATCTGATCTTTGTGATTTCTTTCCTTGCTAACTTTGGGGGTTTTTTGTTCTTTCTCTAATTGCTTTAGGTGCAAGGTTAGGTTGTTTATTTGAGATGTTTCCTGTTTCTTAAGGTAGGATTGTATTGCTATAAACTTCCGTCTTAGAACTG
>NC_041231.1:83288387-83292407 GCF_002837175.3 Physeter macrocephalus | reverse complement strand
TTGTAGGTCTTTTCCTTCTCTTGTGTTTCTTGCCTAGAGAAGTTCCTTTAGCATTTGTTATAAAGCTGGTTTGGCGGTGCTGAACTCTCTTAGCTTTTGCTTGTCTGTAAGGGTTTTAATTTCTCCATCAAATCTGAATGAGATCCTTGCTGGGTAGAGTAATCTTGGTTGTAGGTTTTTCTCCTTCATCACTTTAAATATGTCCTGCCACTACCTTCTGGCTTGCAAAGTTTCTGCTGAAAGATCAGCTGTTAACCGTATGGGGATTCCCTTGTGTATTATTTGTTTTTTTTCCCTTGCTGCTTTTAAAATGTTTTCTTTGTATTTAATTTTTGATAGTTTGATTAATATGTGCCTTTGGCCCAGCTACTCTTTTCCCAAAGAACAGTCCCAAAGAACAGTGGAAAAAAACTGTCTGGGGCTTCCCTGGTGGCGCAGTGGTTGAAAGTCCGCCTGCCGATGCAGGGTACACGGGTTCGTGCCCCAGTCCGGGAAGATCCCACATGCCGCGGAGCGGCTAAGCCCGTGAGCCATGGCCACTGAGCCTGCGTGTCCGGAGCCTGTGCTCCGCAACGGGAGAGGCCACAACAGTGAGAGGTCCGTGTACCGCAAAAAAAAAAAAAAAAAAAAAAAAAAAATCTGTCTGGCTACATCGACTGGACCTGTCCTGAGCATGGTATTTTTAGTTAGATGCACTTGTCTCTCCTACCAGGGAAAACCGAGCTGATGAAAACGATTCCTCCCTATTGTTCGTGGCTCTGAGTCAATGATTTTATTTCCAATACGTTTTCTCCTCCACATTGCCCACGTGACTAGCGGTGCCAGGCTAATTAAGGAATTAGGATGTGGCATCCATTCGGGGTGGTGTGTGATCCTTTTCTTGCATCCTGAGAACATTTTTGCAAACACTTTCTGGTTCATATTTTCTTGTTTTAATCAGGCAGAGACTTTACAATTAAAATACCATTAAAGTGATTCTGGCAAGTATTGCAGTAAGCATGTTTTTTAATTAAAGGAAGAACAGGGGGATGCATAAGCAGCATCAGCTAAAGGGGAGAATTTCATTTGATATCTGTTTTAATTGAAATGAAAATAGAGTTGAGAAAAGCGGCAGTAGCCTGTGCGTGTGTGGCTCACTCCTAGGTTGCTAGGCTGAGGTGTTCTGTGCTTGATTAATTAGTAGCCAGCCAGAAAGTCCATTGCCTTTGCTCCCAATCCTTAAAGCCTGATTTATGCCTCACCTCCCCCATGAATATGTGAGGGCCCAGGCATCTATTTCCTGAGCTGCTAGTGGATGAGATTATGGAGTGTGCGCTGAGCTCTTGGGGGATCTCATTTGCCAGCCAAATTGATTTTCCGCCTCTCTGGCTGGGGACAAGCCCACCTCGAAGGCTTCCAGGCTCTGCTCCAGTGGATCAGGCAAAAGCCTAATCCGGATCTGACCAACAAAGGAAGCTGTGTGCGTCCCCATCAGAAAGCAGGCTCCGGGCTGTGGCTGCCTTCCCTGAATGCTAGCCTTCTTTTCCTCACCTTCTCCTGACACCCACCTCCACAGCAACACGGTGCTGTAGGGTACAGTAGGGTGCAGCATGGTGCCCCAACTCTGCCCAGTCACTCAGTCTGCCCTCCTTATCCAGGCAGAGCAGGACCCGTGCATCCTGAATGGATGATCATCTCTAATTCTCCAGGGAAAGGGAATTCCACAGGCTCCCCCTGGGGAATTACTGGAAAGGTAACAAAATACAGGATGCTAAACTTTTTAAGGAATTATTCAGAGTTGACACAAAAAGCTGAATGGAGGCTCATCCACATAGATAAGTAAATTGGATAACTTACATCTGAAAATTTAGGCAGTTCAAGCTTTGAATAAAGGAAGGGTCTAGTTTGGTGATGCAGATTGATCTAATGAATTGGGGGTCATCAGATCTCTCCCTGCATCTTGCCTTCGTTCATCTCTGGCTTTCCCTCTGCTTAAAATGGAAGTCACTCCCCCCGAGTTCATTTCATCACCTGGCATGTACGTCCTAACCAAGTGCACTCTTGCTCTGCACCCTTTTCCCCCAGATCCTCCTCAAAATGACACTAAGTATTTGCCATCATCATCTACCACTTTCCCCAGTTCTTAAAGCTCTTCTAGGAACCCACCCCAACCTTCCGTTTCTTCTCCTAATTCACCTGTTTCTTTGACTCACATGCAAAAATCTTTCTACTTCCTCTCCTGAGTCTAGTCTTTAAATACTATTTGACAGTCTTGTCTCCTGTTCTCACTCTTTGTGTCCGCCTAGGGAGACCTCATTCACTTCTGTAACTTCAACTTCTATTTATTCCACACGTATTTAGTGACCACTTTCCCAGCTCCCCGTATGCCTGGCACTGTTCTAGGCACAGGGGCTGCAGCTCTGAATGAAATAGACCACAATTCTTGCTCTTATGGAGTTTATTTCTATAAGGAAAACAATCAAGTCAGATTTTCTGAGCAGCATGGAGAAAAATGCAGCAGGGAAGGTGGACAGGGAGCTGGGTTGTGGTTTGGTGGTGGTTGCGGGGATTTTCACACAGTGAGGGCAAAGTCTGTGAGTTAGGGGACCAAGAGGGTCATGGTGGCAGAGGATTGTGAGCCAGGGCAGAGTAGAGGGAGAGGGGCCAGAAAGGGCCAGCCCTGCAGGGTTTGGTGGGCTTTAACTCTGTGTGTGGTGGGAACCGTTGGAGAATTTCCAGCAGAGAGGTGATGTGATAAAGTTTACATTAAAAAAATCACAGTGACTGTTGTTTTAAGAGTAGACCCTGGGGTGGGGGCAGGGGCAGAAGAAAAGAGCTGAGTTAAGAGGCTTTTAGAGTTACCTGGGGATGAGATGAGGGTGACTTAGACCCCAGTGATAGGAGTGGAGGTGGTGAGACGGGGTTGGATCACAGGGATATTTTGAAGGAAGAATGCACAAAATTCTCTGGAGCTTTGGTTGTGGTGTGAGAGAGAGTGAACGCTGACTCTTTCAAACAAAGCAAAGGACTTTCAAACTTTCAAACTGAGCAAAGGGGGGATGGAGTTGCCATTTATGGAAAGGGGAAGGACTGTGGGGCAAGATGAGGAGCTCACCTTTTGGACATGCTAAGTTGAGAAACCTTTGAGACATCCAGGCGGAGATGTCAAGTAGCAGTTGGGGCGATGAGCTTTGAGCTGAGGGCGGAGGTGGGCCTTAGGGATGTAAATCTGGGAGTTATCAGCGATGAGCATATGATGGGGTTTAAAACCTTAAGACAAGGTGAGAAAAAAAGTGATCAAGGGACTGAGTCTTGTGACATTCCAAGTGTCAGTGGTTGGGACAAGCAGGAAGAATCAGGTAGAGGAGGTCAGGAGGGAAGGCTCAGGAGGTGGGAGGGCATCCGGGAGGGCACCGTGCTCGGTGGGCAAGGGGAAGGAGTATCAAGAAAGGAGTGAACAAGTATGATGGATGCTGCTGGCTGCTCAGGAAAGGTGAGCACTGAGCATCCCGCCTTGGATTCAGCAATGTGGTTGTCATTTGTGGCCTCAGCAGGACCAGTTTTGGTGGAGTGGCCAGGAAAAGGCACAGCTGGGAAGGGTTCCAAAGAGACTAGAGGGAAAAAACTGGGATAGAAGGTATACCCAGTTCTTTTGAGGAGTATTCTTGTAAGGTAAAATACTTATACTCTAAATGTTTTCTGTAAGGGGGAAAATAGCTAGAAATGTGTATTTGTTTTTCTTTAAAACACACATACAACAGAATCATTTTGCTGTTATTACAGAGGACGGCTAATTGTAGGGTTAGCCCAAAGCAGGTTTTGATGTACTTTGCAAACACTAGCTAGCTGCTAAAAGTCTCTTTTACTTCCCTTTAAAAGAAATAAAAGAGATGTTTAATGGGAAGAAGTGATTACATGTAAAAAGTTGTGTTCATTTATTTATTTTGGAGGGGAAGTAACAATAATGATGGTTGATTGATTTTTTTTTTTTTTTTTTTTTTTTTTTTTTGCGGTACGCGGGCCTCTCAGTGTTGTGGCCTC
>NC_041231.1:83260782-83288208 GCF_002837175.3 Physeter macrocephalus | reverse complement strand
AACCCGTGTCCCCTGCATCGGCAGGCGGACTCTCAACCACTGCGCCACCAGGGAAGCCCCGGTTGATTGATTTTTATAAAATTACCCAAGGTCACTCGTGGGACATACTCAGCTTTCATGAACAATCATAACAAGCAATGTAAGGGTCACAGCCAAAGGCTGATTTCAGCCCAGCTCTTTAGTTCAGCTTTCAGAAATGGGGTTGAGCTCTATAAAGCGGAGAAATGAAGTCCTCCCACTGCTCTCCCATACTCAAATAACTATCCTTTAAAGCAGCCTGCTGTATATTTGACTTAAGCTAATAAAGTGTGAGGATGAAAACACTTGGGGCCTTGGCACAGAGACAGATTAAATATAAACTTTCCGTTCCTTCACACCAAGAAACTTTCGCCTTGGTTATCACATATCAACGAAAATTAGCTGAATTCCGCATCAAACTCTCTTCCTTTATTTACCTAGGTTTCTTATACGTACCTGGCACTGATAAGGTAAGGAGGGAAGGCTTTTTAGCAGGGAAGAGCGATTATTGCATTAATTAATTAGTCCTATTTATAGTACTCTTGACAACACAAGTCATTCATGTTTTGGGGCTGAGCTTTTCTCCCTTCATTAGCGTCATAATTAGTTCCTGTCAGTAAACGACATTTTCAAATTTCTACCAGTTTGCTTCAGTGTATTTAACATTTTGCTTGATGGTATAAGGGACAAAACCCAGGTTATAAATGTACCCACTAATCCTTGTAATCTGCCTCAAATCCTTTTCGGAATGAGGCGAGGTATATCTACATTAACAAAATTAAAATAAACCACAGATAAACAAGCCATAGGCAAAGTTACTTAGGTTAACACGTGTTTTTCCTTAAAAGTAACTATGATAGATAATGAAATTAATGAAATAATTAATGGAAGTTAATTTCCTAATTAATGAAAAAGCTACTTGGGAGGGTTTGCAAAGTGGATAGAGCTTGAGTGCCTCTGTCAGGTGGTCCTGGTTCTAATGCTTGCTCTGCCTCCCCCAGCTCACTGTCTGCTCTGAAATACGGAGCGTGACATCACCTCCTGGGCTTGTTTGGAAGGTCATTTCAAACAACATAGCTAAAGGTACTGGCATATGGTAGGTGCTTAATACATGTCAGCTCCCTTGCTTTCCCCATAATCTCGTTTGAATTCCTGACTGTGCAGGTAATCCCTTCCTCAAGTGGTTTTCAAAGTTCCCTGCAGGGTAGGTGGTGATATTCAAAGTTCCCTGCAGGGTAGGTGGTGGCGAGAGAACATGAGGTCCCTGTCTCCATCAGTGTCAAATGCACACTCGACTGCATCTTTGCAGATGCAGATGCCAAATGTTCTAGAGCTGGAAGGAGCCTTAGCAAATGAACAATTCTGTTCTGCATGTCGCCAAGGGGCAAACAGACCATCCCTCAGCAGTGAGTGGGACAGATTTGGAAACTGAGTAGTCCGAGGCCCAGCAATTTTGTGAGACTTACTGAGGGTCATTCAGAGGTCAGTAGCAGAGGGGACAGGAACCTGATCCAATATCCTGTCTCCATCACTGGTTCATCTCGGTTCAGATTCAGATTTCCTGACTGTTCATAATGGTGGGACCCATTGCCCAACCCATGGTCCACCAGTTGAAGATAATTAGTTGGGACATTAACGACACATGGCTGTGAGTGGAAAAGTTCTAGTGAACTCAAGAAGGTGGCCTGTACTACAGGTCACATTTCTTCCCTCTTGTTCACAGCAGGATGCGTGATATGATTGCATTTCTAATGGTTATTCTTGTCATCGTGATGAAAATGGAAGGGAAAATTAAGGTCAGAATTGCCAGCACGCCCTTTGGAAGTCTGGTAAGCAGTGTGGTGCCAGTCAAGCATCATGCCTTTAGGTCACCAAAGGAGAGTTGCTTCTTGGGTCAATTACCTTAGACTGTGATCTCTACGCCATATTTGAAAAGGGACATCAGGACAAAGGAGGGTGAGGTGTTGGAAGGAGGTGGTCTAGTAGGGCTATTACACCACTGCATTAAGTGTCTACTAGGTCAGACCTAGGACCAGGGATCTACAAGCATCATTTCAAGAAATCTCACCATAAATCTCTGAGGGAAGAATTCTATCCGTGGACAATTTATAGATGGTGAAACTGGCTACCTACGGGGGTGTGTTGTTCTAAAATGTGGCTGAAAGGAAAGAGCACTTTAGAGGTTGAATCCAAGTAAACACTCTGTGACTGTTATTGATGGTGTGTGGCTCGGGCTTTAGGATCAAAGATAAAGGAGCCAAGGAAAGCTGAAGAGAATGTTAGAACAGAAGGTCAGGGGAGGAGTGGCCTCCATCTGTATTGGTCACTATCTCTGTACTAAGATGGAGATAACAGAAACGACTAAAAGTGTCTTGGCCTTTTTCTTCGCTTCTTCTCATTCCTCCAGCACGTGTTTAAGTACAAAACAACAATCCAACTCAAGGATTTGGTACCTTGGATTCAGGACTACATTTAGCAGATGGAGTCTCTGCTCTTCACTGGCCCTCACCATGACCCTCCTTCTTCCTGTGGAATCTGCCTTTTGAGCCACTTCTGCCACTTGCCTCCCCCGCATTCTGGGCTTACCTTTAGCTCATTGAGACAATGTGTGGACTTACTGATTCAATGTCATAACAATATCCTTTCTGAGAAAATGGGAGTGAGTGTGTGTGTGTGTGTGTGTGTGTGTGTGTGTGTGTGTGTGTGTGTCTATAAGGAAATTCAGGTACTTAAAACAGATACTCTAAAAGGATATAACCATTTATTCATTTACTCAGCAATTATATATTGAGTGCCAACCTTCTCCCAGTCACTGTTCTAGACACAGGGAATATAGAAGTGGACAAAGCAGATAAGTGCCCTCATGAAGCATGCATTCCTGGGGGGTGGGAGGGCAGACAGTAAACATGTAAATATATAGTATGTCTGATGCTAAGCGTTATGAAGGAAAATATACGTGGGTAAGGGGCCAAGGCATGCTATTTTCTCCAGGCTGGGGAGGGAGATTTGCTTGCTCCAGATTTCCTTTTGAAGCCTGGGTACATGACTCAGTTGATGGTAGGATATGACACCATGTTTGACAGTCCCACTCAACTCTATTCAATGGAGCAGAACAGTTCCTTGTGGAAATCAGTGTCTATTGTCCAAAGAAAAGGATAATGGATGCTGGTCAGCTAAAGTGCTAAAAATTTCATAGTGCCTCCTAATTACAGTTCCTTGTACTGTAATTCTTATAATGGTGGCATATTTTCTTCTATTCCTTATTTCCTATTTACTGTTTCCCAGTTTTTTTAAACTTAATTTTCTAAGCTGCTGTTACATGGTAAAAAGGGTGACCTTCTCGTTTCTTATTTAACCAGTCCTAAATTTCTAGGCATTTAGGTTATTGTCATTAAAAATACTCTAGGGCTTCCCTGGTGGCACAGTGGTTGAGAGTCCGCCTGCCGATGCAGGGGACACGGGTTCGTGCCCCGGTCCGGGAAGATCCCACATGCCGCAGAGCGGCTGGGCCCGTGAGCCGTGGCCGCTGAGCCTGCGCGTCTGGAGCCTGTGCTCCGCAAGGGAGAGGCCACAACAGTGAGAGGCCCGTGTACTGCAAAAACAAACAAACAAACAAACAAACAAAAAAACTCTAAATGAAGCTGCTGTGAATTGTGATAGCCATCCTAAGCTAGATTAGTAATATAGTGCTTCTGCGCCTGGGTGTCTGATCCACTCAACTGTGCTTCTAGAAGAGGAGGCAAGATAAAATGAGTCTAAATTTCAGCAGAAGTACATAAACGAAGAGGATTTCATCAGACACTGGAACTGTCAAAAGGAAGTTAGCCTCATTCTGCCAGAGACTGACTGTCTTCTCTTTGGCTATTAGGAGGAAAGCTGATTTTCCTGGACCCAGGACCCATCGAGCTCAGAGCACACTTCATCCTTGTTTCTGACGGTGGAGAGCTCAGGATTGGATCCGAGAACAAGCCCTTCCAAGGCAAAGCTCAGATCAAACTCTACGGGAGTTCCCACTCTACCCCCTTCTTTCCGTATGGAGTCAAGTTCCTGGCTGTGAGGAATGGAACCCTTTCCCTGCATGGTGAGTGAGGCAGTTGACCAGAGGAACTGAGGTAGAGCTGTGTGTGTCTAGCCAAGGTTCAGACAATGGGGAAAATGATAAAACTACTTCCATCTCTTTGGCTGTTAGTCGCAGAGGCAACAAAGTCAATTAGAGCATGAGTACTGTTTCCTTAAATAAGGAATATTAACTGTGATGATACTCATGGCAGAGTGTACTGTGGTTCTCAGTTATTTGCCCTCCTTTCTGTCACCTCTGCCCACTGTCAGGTGACTTTCAGTGCCTCCCCGTGGGTGGACCATACTTCCTTGTCCCGCTGAGAGTGGGCTTAGCCTTGGACTTGCTTTGGTCAATGGAATGTGAGCAGAAATGATGTACTGCATGGCCAAGTATAAGTTTTGAGAGCCATTGTGATACTTTGGTCATTTTTCTCTTTTCCTTCTGCTTGAGAATAGCTCATCCCCCATAGGGATAGGGGCAGCTCCTTAAGCTTGGGCAGAGCTGCATACTGCTCCTATGTCTGTGTGTGAGGAATAAACCTTTGTTGTCATGAAGCACTGAGATTTGTGTTTGCAGCTGCAGTTTAACCTAGTGAAAACTGACCAATATGGTTACTTACTGTTACTTAGCCTACACGCATGGCTGTGTACACTGGTGGCAGCCCAAAGCAGAGACAACTTCACTTTGTTGTTGTTGTTGCTGTTTTCACCCCCCTGGGAACAGGGTTCAGTTAGAGTTCTAGCTAGAATTTTGTTACAGGTGGGTTGGTGTTTATGGATTCCTGGGAAAAAATAGGAATTAGACTATAATGTGTTTCTGCTACAATTTCCTTTGCCTTTTGATAACTTCATCCCACTTTGCAAAATGGACATTTTTATTTTCCTTGAGATTCAGGAAATTACTAAATGTGCCAGGATAATCCTTAGTATCAACTAGAAAATGTAAGTATAACATGATGAGCTTGGAGTGTCTTTCAGTGGATGCTTATATACATTTGATTACATAGCACGAGCCAAAGTGAGATCAAAAATGTGGGCACCAGGTAGTAGCCTGATCCCCAGAAAATGTGACATTCTCTACATTGGAATTTCTGTGCTGACATAGCAAAATAAGACCCTGCCACCTATCACAGAGTAGTTATTCTAGGCATGGCATGTGGCTACGCTGAGGAGTCACCCTTCTTGCTCCATTAAGGCTCTGTCCATCACAAATTGTGGCCCTCAATCATTGTCTACTAAAAGCCCTCTTTTGCCTTTTTTGGCTTACTATGAGAGGAAGTGAGATCTTATCATCAAGCATTTATTAACTGTTGACCATGGACCAGCCAGAATGATACACACTGGGGACAAATTTTGTAAGGATTAAAAAACCCACAATTATCTAGACAGAAATTCAAAATACCTACAATATTGATTCTTGTGTTCTACTTCTAGGGAGGACCTTTTTCTTCCCATATTCCTCAGCAAGCACTTATCGATCTTGTAGCCCGGGATCCATGAGGGGCTTCTGTCTATTCACAGGTCAGCGATGGTCTTCGAGTGTTTGCTATAGTCTAACAGCCAGTTAGGTCACCAACCCAGTGTGCTGCTATTTACCATTGAGGAAACACAGCTGGAGAACAAGAGGGCACAGATCAGTGTTTCAACCAGCCCATAGGCCATCTGAAGTATCCTGAAGCCTAACAGGGATCCTCTGGTTTGAGAGCCACTGTCCTATAAGATGCAGATGGCACAACTCTTGCTCGAAATGGAAATTCACCTGAAGAAGAATGAAACTCTCCTAATTCTTTTACTCGGCTTCTTTCATTCCAGCCCCCCTTTTTTTCTCACATTCTATTATGAAGGATCAGCAAAAGAGTTTACAAATATACCTTTATGTTCTTGTATTGTAAATGTACCCTGTGCTCCTAACCTTTGTGTTTTAACAGATGTCAAGTTAAGAAAATCCCTAGGACCACTGCTTATAATTAAGATGGGGCAATTAAAGCAAAGTAGATATTTCTAATGTGTTTTGAGAATTCTGGAAGTTACAAGTGTTGCTACTTTATCTTGGTGATGTTACTGGATACTGAGAGTGCAGACGCCTCCTCTCACCTGCTTCCCTCATTTCCGTCTTCTTCCGTCCTCCTCCTCTCCCAACACTCTTCCTCTCCTCTTTTTCCCTCTCCTTCCTCTTCCTCCACCTCTCCTTTCCTGTATTCCCAGGACTAGGGTGTCATCAATGGCTGTTTTACCCATTTCCCCACAGCCCTTTCAATGTAGGCCTGAGTAGAATCTCTCATGAACCACAGAGCTTGCACACTGAACACAGGCGAAATCAAGCTGTTTTCCTCATTGAGGTAATGCTGCTGCATCTCATCCATTTGAAAGAAATAGTATGTAGGAAAGAGCTTAGCCATTGGGTGAGAAGGATTCCCTTCTGCCTTCTCTGGCAGAGAATCCCAGTCACAGCCTGCGGTCCATCAATCCTCTCCCTTCTCTCTCCCTCACCACCTGAGGTCTCAAACAGACTTCCCCTCTGGCGGTGTGGTGGTATATCACGGTTAAAATCGTTACGTAATTTCACTGGCCTTTTCCCAGGGCCAGAGGTGGGTCTGGTGACACTGGGGCTTTAGGGAAAAACTAATTTTCTTTTGCTGTCAAGTATGCAAAACAGTGAGCAACTTGATTCACTGCTTTGCCCCCAGAAGGTCCCTAAAGACCCAACATTCACTCAGCTTCCCAGGATGCTGTAGGGAGGAGATTCACCAACTTTAGTGCATGGAAGATTTTAAAAATAGAGGTTTCTGTACCTCACTTCCAGAATCTGACTCGGTGGGCTTGGCGTGGGCCCAGGAATGTGCATTTCAATGGAACCCTCAGGTGATTTGATTCAGGGGGCCCACTGACTACACGTGGAGAAACGCTGTTTTTAGTGGTTTATATAAGTTTTGGAGTCAGAAATCAGTCCAGTTCTGCCATTCATCACCTAAGACCTTGGGCAAATCAATCTCTATAAAACCAGGAAAACATAGTTCCCACCTCATAGATTTACTGCTTGTGAACTGCTCCAAAGTATCTGGCACACGGTTAACACTACAGCACTGTTAGTTATGGCTATTCTCATGATATTTTTCCCCTCAAAGCAGTGAGTCCCCTGTGCCTATGATCTCATAGTTTCTTTCAGGGGTGAGGGATGGAGGGACTTCTATTTGGCACGGGTCCATCTGTGTCTGGAGATTTTTCTCCTTATTCATGTTCTTGTCTACCTCTTCATCACAGCAAGAGAGAGGTTTTAGCTTTGGAGGTCGTGAAGGAACGACATTCCTTTTTCTGGGTTTGGGAGTGGATGGGGCAGGCTGGGTTCTGAATCTGTGGTGGAGGTTAGATGGCTTAGTAAGTTGTCAGCTGCACACTTTGCTATGTGAATATGACTAAAGGGTCGCAGATTCTTCATCAGTGTGGGGTTTGGGGGGCTGTTTTCAATGAGGAAATTTCACTCTTGCTTTTTACCCCCCACCCTCGGTCTGCCAATTACAGGTTCACCACCCCAGACCGAGTGCCAATCTCACGTCACTTTCGAGGGGGTCGCTGTCAGCTTGGGCAAGTTGAATTTTTGACAATCTAATTACAGCCCTTGCTTCCACAGTGGGAGTCTGAACAGGATGGTGGGGCTTTTATTGATTGTTCAGAAGGGAAATTTATCAATGTCTCTCACTTCATTTCCAGTTCCTCCCTGAGAAATTTGGCTGACAGTTTCTTAGGAGAAAAAGCCATCTTCTGGCCTTGAATGGACTTCTGTCTTTGTCCTTTTCAAGAAATTACAAGATCAGGCATTAAATATAAATGGAAGTTTCTGGGAAAAGCGAGAATGTGGGAACATGTTTGAGGAAAACGCTAGTATAATGTTATGAACAGGAGACTTTTGTAGGAATAAATAGGAAAAAAGGAGTTTAAATAAGCAGGTTTAAATACAGTTTGCTTCCCTTCTCAAAGTACCAAATATCTGTATGTAAACTCCATGCTTTTTAAGAGTACTGTCTATGGACACTCATATTCTGTTGCTAAAGGGTATCAGGCTGTCTGGAAGCACAATATTGTGTGCATGGAGTTGATAACGTGTGTCCTGGGCAGTGGTTTTCCTACCGGGCTCCACAAAATCTGAATGTTTCCTGGGGGAACTTCAGGGGTTCTGCCAACAATGAAGTATTTGAGGATCAAGCTATAAAGGTTTAAATTGCTCAAGTAATTGCTTCACTGCTTTTATCTCTAGCTTAAATTTGTGTTAAAGTAATATTTCATTGGAAGAAAGAGTTCTTTTACTAAAATAGTGACTAAAAATGATTCAAGTAGCTCATCTTTTTTTCTTTTTTTAATTGAAACATAGTTGATTTACAATGCTGTGTTAATTTCTGCTGTACAGTGATTCACCATATATATGTGTGTGTGTGTGTATATATATATATATATATATATACACACACATTCTTTTTGTATATTCTTTTTCATTATGGTTTATCATAGGATATTGAATATAGTTCCCTGTGCTATACAGTAGGGCCTTGTTGTTTATCCATCCTATATATAATAGCTTACATCCCTCCTACACTGTTGGTGGGAATGTAAGTTGGTACAGCCACTATGGAAAACAGTATGGAGGTTCCTCAGAAAACTAAAAATACAATTACCATATGATCCATCCTTCTTATTTTGTGGTCTCTTGGTGCTGGGGCAGGTAGAAGAGGTGAGGCCGGTGCTGGGCAGGTAGAAGAGGTGAGGCCGGTGCTGGGCAGGTAGAAAGATGAGGCAAGAAGGTTGGCCAGCCTTTTACTGAACCATGCAGTTGTATCCTCTGCTGGGCATTGCTGCCTCTCTGGATAATACTGTCTGACTGCTGATTCTCTCTCCTTGACCACTGGAGTCCTGTAGGAAATCTTCCCACTGTTTTCCAGTGTGGAAGCCCCACCTGGGTTTGCAGTCCCCTTAGCTTCCACCAGAAATTTGGCTCAAGTTAAGCTACCTTCCCCAGAATCCACTTGATCCAGAGGAAACTTACAAATCTTTAGACACCAGAGATGTTCCTCTCAGCACCCTTTCCTCTGTTCTCTCTCTAAGTCTCCTCTCCCCTGCTCAGATAAGCATGGGTAGCCCACACATATGCTGCATATGCAGACATCCAACCTGGGAAAAAGAAGCCAGTCTCCTTTTCTTGCAGGCAACTGTTATGACTGGTACTTTTGAAGCCCTTTTTCTTTGCTTAAATGGAGAGAAGTAGCCTTAGATCTCCCTGTATGGGAAGGAGAGGAAAAGGCCATGGCTGTTCACTGAGGCTAATGACTCACCCCCATCTCTGAGAACTTCTTTGAATTTCCTCTCTTGGTTGATCATGTAGCTGGGGGCTGGGGTCTGTCCACGTGTGGCTCAGATGGTGGAGTTAGATTAGCCTCCTTTAAATAAGCCCCAAGGAAATGTCTGCTCCCTGTCTGTTTATGGCTCACATACAATGTGGGTGCTTATCATCTTTTGTCCCTGGCCTGGGTCCTCTTGGTGGGTTTGGGGGACTAGAAGTCTATGCTCAACAGTTTGCTACATATGTGAAAGGGTGCTGCAAAAGGATATTAGGTTGAAAGGGAAAGCAGCTGGTGTGTGTGTGTGTGTGTGTGTGTGTGTGTGTGTGTGTGTGTGTGTGTGTGTGTGGTTTTATTTGATTTAGGGGTGGGAAGAAAGTAAGATCAAAGTGAAAGGAGAAATAGAGGAAGAAGGATGAGAGAAATTAAAACCCTATTCGTTGCTTTCTGTAATCTTAAATTCAAACACACTTCAGTCCAGCATGGCAGTTCTGGTCAGCTGGTATGTTGTGGCAGATGATAATTACTCAGTCAAGTTAATGCTGGTGAACGTGGTTCTGGTGGACTTGGAACCCTCAGCATGTAGGATGGCCAGTGACTAATGACTGGTTCTGTATTCAGAGCACCTGAGGATTGGTCCTTAACTATGTGTCTCTGAAAATATAACCAACACAACCAACAAAAGTGAGGCAGAAATTTTTTCTGTTGCCTAACAAGGCTTCAAAAAAAATCCAAAATACAACTATTCTGTATGTGCAATAGAAGAAACATATCTGGTAAAATCTCATTGATTCTTAACTGAGATAACTTAAAATTTGTAATTGCTTGATCTGGACTAGAGTGACCTTGGAACAATGGATTAGAAAGGGTTCCTTCCATTAAGAGTATAAAGCACACCTTAAGGAACTCATTTAAATGCTTTAAAGTGAACATGCTGTTTTTAAGGTCCTTAGCATTTTAGGTGTTTACATGTAAATGTATAATGCTAATTAGAAATGAGTTCTAGCTATCCCGATAATCCAAGTACAGCAGGAATCCCGCTTAGAAACACATTATAAGATACTTTAAGTTTCTACGTATACCTGAACATCTTGGCATTCGTCAGATCTTTTTTGGTGGCAAGTGACAGAAAACCCAATTCGAACAAAAGATAAGGGCACTTATTGCCTCATATAACTAAAACAACTGGAGGCACAGCTGAGTCTAGGTGCTTCGATGAAGTCATTAGGCCTTTGTTTCTCTGCAGCTCTAGGTTCTGCTTTCTCCTGAACTGGCTTCATTTTCCAATCTGACTCCTAGAGGTAGAAATAGGCCCCTGTGGCTACAGATGAAATAAGGGCTATTTTCCAATGACTATTTCTGAGCAAATTCCAACATTTCCCCTCATCAAAATTTCACAACCCCTTTGTTTTTCCCGTTTGGCTTTTAACACTGTCTAACATATTATATACAATTTATTTGTGATATTTATTGTACTTATTCTAGTGTTTTCCTTAGTAGAATGTATGTATCATGAGGGCAGGGATTTTCATGTTTTGTTTTGTTTTGTTTTTTTATTGACAATATCCTAATCCCTACAACAGTGGCTGGACTCATAGTAGGCTTCCAAGAAGTATATGTTGTGTGAATAACTGAATGAAAAGCTTAAGCAGAAGACTCAGGATTAACTTTGACCCTGTTTGGGTCATAAGCCCATCACTGAAGCTGCTACTGTGGCTGGGGAAGTGATGCTCTTACTGGCTGGGATGGAGCAAGTGTATGATTGACCCCCCAGAACTACCTGGTCTGAGACTGAGAGAGGATGATTCCTTAAAATTAGAGGTGTGTTATCTAACCAGAATAAGAGAATGAGCAAGTAAAAACAATAGCTTGTCTACTTTAAAAATATTTGACAATCTGACATTTTTACTACTTTTACTAATTTGGAATTGAAAATTAATAAAATTTTACTGGATATTTCAAACCTGTTTAGTTTGGCTAGGAAAATAAGAAAAATTCCAATCAATTACTTCACTAAGCAAAACCAAATTCACTATTGATAGAAACACAATTAATAGAAAATTTAGAATTAAAAAATGTCTAACAACGTTGTGATATTTTCTAGATTCAATTATATTTAGAAAGTGTTATTGAAAGTATCAGGTTGATTTGTAAGATAGTTTTTAGTTAGGGGATTCAGGATCACATGGATCTTGATCTGGACTGGCCACTCTTGTGTAAATATGTATCAATACATCCCGGGGAATGGCCAGCTAAGGCATCACTATTGCTTATTAGGGTTTGGCCCAAGCCAAAGAGAACCTCTCGTGAACAACGATGTATCATGTGACTAATTCTTGACTAAGCTATGAAGGGGATGGACAACAAGCTTGTGTTCCTTCCTTATCCCTAAGGCCACACAAGACACTGGGGACTTTGCCCTTGATGGAAGACAAGTCCAGCATAACCAGTCAGTCCAAGAAGAGAGGAGAACACACTTGCCCCAATGCTAAGGGGAGAGCTGGTCTTGCCCACCTATTCCAGGCCTTTCTTGAATAGGAGGCAGAAACCAGGGAGCTGCCTCCTGGACCCTTTTCCCTATCCTTGTAAGGGGAGGAGGGTAAAAATAGAGACCTCCCCTTTGTTTGGCCTAGTGAATTTTCCATCCCCTGGGACTTAAAAGCAGAGTCATTGGCATGTTATAAATATTGGTAGTATAGTAGAGTCTTTAGACCATATGAAAGATAAATTAGGAAGGTATTTCTCAAATTAGAACAATGGATTTGTTTTAGAACCGTGAACTACTTCCTTCTAAAATTCTAACCGTTGATAGAATGAAGTATGAAAATAGTACATAAGGCCTTAAATTTCCTATCTAAGCCCTTATGGTTCCAAAGGTTTTTCTGTACTTCCTTTTGGCAGTGTTAGTCATGAGTGAACAAGTCTCTGTATTAGTCAGCGTTCTCCAAATAAATAGAACCAATGTGATATCATAGATATACGTATAGATAGATAAGTATATAGATAGATATAGATACAGATATATAGATATCACATTGGTTCTATTTATCCAGAGCACCCTGCCTACAGTGACTATACAGTGACTTATTCATTCACTAATTCACCTATTTATATATACATTAATATAGATATATATACATATGAAGAAACTTATTATAAGGAAATGGCTCATGTGATTATAGAGGCTGAGACCTAGGAGAGCTGATGTGTATGTAGCTGTAGTCTGAGTCCAAAGGCCTGAGAACCAGTGGAGTCCGTGGTGTTAGTTGCAGTTCAAAAGCCAGCAGGCTTGAAACCAAAGAGCCAGAGTTTCAGTCCAAATCTGAAGCCTGGAAGAGACCAGTGTCTCAACTCAGCAGTTAGGCAGGAGTTCCAGCTCACTCAGGCTTTTTGTACTATTCAGGTCTTGAATGGATTACTGGATGAAGCCCACCCACATTAGAGAGGACAATCTGCTTTACTGCAGTCTATGGATTCACATGTTAATCTCATCCAGACTCACCTTCCAGACATGCTAGAATAATGTTTGGCTAATTCTCTGGGTACCCCAAAGCCCAGTCAAGTTGACGCGTCGCCGTTACTAAAGTGGATCCCATTTTCTATAACTGACCCTGTATCATATCTTAGACACATAATCCAGGAAGGTAGCAAGCCTCTTGTCTTGACACAAAACTTTCCAAGGGAGATCCATGCCTTCCTTTGAAGATTTCTGTAGTTTACTTTCTCCTCCTAGGTCATGAGGATCTTGGCTGACATTCTGCATCTTCTCCAGATGAACTTGGCCTTGCTCAGTCACAGAGCACTCACTCATCTTCCTCTGGATGAGCGTTAGGAGCGAGGACCCTGGAAGTAGGCTGCTTGGCTCCAAATGCCATCTCTACCACTAACTGTCGGGTGGTCTTTGAAAAGGTCAACTCTTCAGTGTTTCAGTTACCATATACAAGTTGGAGAGATGATTCTAAAACATTTCTCATGGTGCTGTTAGGTGGTTTAAATGTATCAAAACATGTAAAGCACTTAGCACAAGGACAGGCATTGAGTAGTTACTCAGTAAGTATTATTATTTTTATTTTTATTATTAATTATATGCCTACAGTTTTGATTCGATGAAGCTGCCTCGCTATTCTGAGAAGGCTGGGATGGTGTTTATTGCTTTTCAGTAATCTGTCATCTGGAAACATGGTTGTCATTCTTGATACCCCCATCTCTATCGTTCCCCATATTGTGTCCATCACTAGGTCTTGATTTTAATTCTTGGGTAACTCGTTTACTTCTCTCCACTTCCATGACTATTACCTTAGTTCATGATGCCATAAACTTGTGCCTGGACTATTGTTTAAGCTTTGTAGTTTATCTTTTAGTTGCTATTTTCATCCCTCTCCAATTCATTGTTTACCCTGGAGCCAGAGTGATCTTTTCACAGATGATCTGTGTTCATCATCACAGATGATGAACAGATCACATGATCTGTTCACATCACACCTCTGCTCAAAACCTTTAGTGGCTTCCTGTTGTCCCTGGGAAAAAGTGCAAAATTTCTAACATGGTTATAGCACCCTCTCTAATGCAGGTTTCTGCCTGCATCTCCTGCTGTGTTCTCCAACCCTCACTCCTCCCTCACTGCGGTGCTTTTCAGTCTTAGTAACCTTCTTTTAGCTTATTAAGTGGTTAATATAGTCTAGATTTTACATACATTTTTTACATTTTTGAGTACCAAAAGAAATTCAGCTTTGTTAAGTAAATGGAATGCTCCATAGGCAGGAGCATGTGATTTTTCCTTCAAAGAGAATTCTTCTACATGTATCATCAAAGCAATATTATTAATAGTATTGCTTTCAGCCTGGTCCTGAAGAAGGAGTATCACTGGATTGGGCATTATATTCAGTATTTGTTAAAATTGGATTTTTACCAAGATCCTGGCACTTTATAATTTTCAAAGCTGCTTCCCATTCTTTCCTCTCATTTAACTTTCACAACAACTCTGTGAAGTAGGAATGACTGGGATTGTTACTTTCATCTCAGAGGTGATGAAACTGGAGCCCGGAAGGGGAGTTAACTAGTATTCACTCCATCCTCTTCATAGGCTTATGATGCACGTGGGCTTTCTGTTATTTTGCATACACATAGCTGGTGTTTACCTGTGGCAGAAAGATAAACAGAAGATACTCCTTCCAGGTTTCTGGAGCATTCTTCCTAATTTTAATTTTTTCAGGTTATTTTGGGATTCTAAGTAGGGCTTTGTTCCTTTTGGTTCGCTTTGTAATATTCTTGATAGGGGTACAAGGAACCTGCTTCTTCACCAGTTTGTTTCTTATGTTCAGTATTTTTTATGGCATTTTCTGATTTCTATAATGGCAAATCTACAAATATCTTCTTTTATGGTTTCTGCCTTTGATTTCATGTTTAGAAAATTCTCACCTATACAAACACTATAAAAAATTTATCTATTTGTTTCCTGGTACTGTTATTGTTTTTTTTTTCTTTTTCACATTAGTGTCTTTAATCTAGGGTCAGCAAACGATGGCCCATGGGACAAATCTGGCCCATTGCCTATTTTTGCAAGCAAAATTTTACTGAAGCACAGCCATGCCCATGTGTTTAGGTGTTATCTATGGCTGCTTCATGCTGCCATGGCAGAGCTGAGTTGCAGCAGAGACAACCTGGCCTGCAGACCAAAATCTATTCATTGTTTGGCCCTTTATAGAAAATGTTTGCCAACCCCTTCTTTAGTCCATCTAGAATTTATTTTGATATAGTGTATAAGTTAGTTATTTAATTTTTTTCCCAAATGGTTGGTCAATTTTCTCAACACTATTGATGCAACAGTGCAATTATGGTATGCTGAAAAATGGCCTCCAAATATGTTCACACCCCAATTCCTAGAACCCATGAAGGTTTGGCAAAAGAGACTTTGCAGGTGTGATTAAGTTAAAGATTTTAAAATGGGGAGATTATCCTGGATAATTCAGATGGGCCTGATGTAATCACATTGGTCCTTATCAGAGGGACACAGGAGGAGTCAGAGGAGAAGGAGACGCAATGGTGGAAGCAGAGAGAGGAGTGATGTGTTTGAAGATGAAGGAGGGGCCACAAGCCACAAGCCTCAAGCCAAGGGATACAGGTGGCCACTAGAAGCTGAAAAAGACGAGGAAACAGAGCCTCCAGAAGGAAGCAGCCCTGTCGACACCTTGATTTTAGCTCAGTGAATCCAATGTTAGAATTCTAACATCTGGAACCATGAGACAGTACATTTGCATTGTTTTTTTGAGACACTAATTTTGTGGTAATTTGTTATAGCGGCAATAGGAAACTAATACATTTCCCTGGGAATTTTAAATGTTACCTTTATCAGACACTAAATTCTTATTTGATACAGGTACAGATTAATGTCTTTTATAAATAAAGAGCTTTTTAGAACAAATTTAATATCTGGCGATGGGTGAGAATAGACATATCAGTATAATTAATGCAAATGACCAACATGACTGCATGTGGAGAGGGCTTGGGTTATCCTGTGCTCACAAGGAGGGAGAGATTCTTTTTTATTCTAATGAGTTTTCTTTTATCTTCGCCTCATTAGTAATTACAGAAATGCAAATTAAAACAAAAGTGATTTTTTTTTCCCTTAACCATCAACTTCACCAATATTAAAAAAAGTAGTAGAAAGTCTGAGGAATGGGCATTCACATATACTGCTAATGTGTATAGAGTATGTGCAGTCTTTCTGTAAGGCAATTTGGTAATAATATCAAAAGGTTAAAACTAGGCATATGCCTTGATATGGCATGTCACTTTTAGGAATTTATACTAGTGAGACGATCATAAGTATGCATAAAAATTACGCTCAAGAATGTTTACATCTGCACTGTTTATGAAAGAAAAATATTGAGAAAAAACTGAATATGAAGAAATAATGGATTAGTATATAAAATACAGATTTTTAAAGTGGGATACTATGATGCTATAATGATATTAAATAGTATATAATACAATTGTAAAATGTTCTTTCTCCATTAAGTAAAGAAAATTTCACAAAATGGTATGTACAGAATTATAGCATTTTTGTTTATATGTATATGAAATATTGTCAACATATGAATACAGGAAAAGAAGGACAGAAAAGACATATATTAATCTGTTGTAATAAGATCATGGATGCCTTTATTGTCTTCTTTTGCTTCTCTATATTTTTATTTTAAACATGATACATTTATTGCCTTTCTAAAAGGAATTATGTTATTAAAAAATAGCTCTTTCCTCACTGTCACCTCCACTCCACAGCATAATCCATAGCAATGATTATCAAAACAATTGTCTATCTGGTCAGAAATATGTCTGAGTTTTTATATATTTTTTTTGACATTGAATAGAAGTGGATGTTAAAGATACTCTACAGAAGTCTTTATCTCTGACCAAGTGGATCTTGCCCCTCTAACTAACGAACTTTCCGCACAGTTCTATAGGGCCTAAGAATGGCATTTGTTGAACTGGCCTGAAATTCACACAGGAGCTAGGAATAGCATTCCAGATGTTTCCACTTATCTCACAATATACGATTTCCTTGGTATTTTGAACTTTATCCTTTGATTCTTCTCAGTCACTTTTTTTTTTTTTTTTTTTTTCTGTACGCGGGCCTCTCACTGTTGTGGCCTCTCCCGTTGCGGAGCACAGGCTCCAGACACGCAGGCTCAGCGGCCATGGCTCACGGGCCCAGCCGCTCCACGGCATGTGGGATCTTCCCAGACCGGGGCACGAACCTGTGTCCCCTGCATCGGCAGGCAGACTCTCAGCCACTGCGCCACCAGGGAAGCCCCCTGATTCTTCTCAGTCACTTTTAAATCATAGTAGCAACAGTAAAGCTCAGATCGGTTAAAATAAAAAGTTAGCCTTTCTTTCATACCTCTAGGAAAGGCCTTCAATTATAGTAGGGCTCATTACACCATCCAAATACCCTTGGTTAGCCTTGGTCTAAAGCTTTGTGCCAAAAGAATGGCAGACTTCTTAGCACTGGGGACAGATGCGGTACCCAGGTCTTTCACTGCAGGGCAGAAATGTTTGCTGAGCAGCTGTGTGTGGAGCCAGCTGATCTGCACATTTAGAGAACGGCTCCATCAGTACCGCTGGAGATTGACCAGTAAGGATGCAGGAGGCTCACAGTGCACACACAGCCAATCTCATACAGGATTCCCCTGCCAGAGTTTGTCTTCATCCAAGGGAGAAATCACAGCGAGTGATTCTCAAGGGCAGAGGGAAATGGTGCACGCAAAACGCCTCCATTCCATCTCTTTGGTTTGCCACATAGTCTTGTATTAATGCTAATGTCACAGTCTTCTGTTCTGAAGTATAGTAAATTGGATCACCTCCGATTCACAAGTGGTTTGGGTGCAAAGAATTCCCTTCTAAGTTGGTTGTTTGCATCTTGGAATACACTTGTTTAAAGATGACTGGGATTAACAGATACACACTACTATATATAAAATAGATAAACAACAAGGACCTACTGTATAGCATAGGGAACTATGCTCAATATTTTGTAATAACCTATAAGGGTAAAGAATCTGAAAAAGAATAGATATATATGTATAACTGAATCACTGTGTTGCATATCTGAAACTAAAGCAATATTGTAAATCAACTATACTTCAATTAAAAAAAGAAATGCTGATAAACCTATGGTTAAGGGCCCATGTCAGCCCTCAAAAGTGTGTTTTACTTTTCTGTCTAATGCTAAGGGGAGTCTAGCAGCTGACCTCTGTGTATACAAATAATTGTGTGGGGAAGCAGGTCCATTTTCAACATGGGATGTCAGGGACACATCTCTCTGGGCTCTCATCCCATTTGGACTCTACTATATCAGTCTTTTCTTGTTGAGTACTAGTGACAGAGGGTGCTAAGTTCCTCTGCCATGAGAGTGGCTTCTGTGGCCCAGAGGTGACACGATGGCCTGGCACAGTGTGGGTTCTGGGAGCAGAGAGAGCCAGCTTAGATGGGAGGTGGAGTAATCAGCCCTTTCCTAATTCCTCTGGTTACTTATAACCTTCTGCTGTTGTTAGGGGTAGTATATGATCAGAGAATCTGGGCCAGCTGCTGGCAGGGGGAGGGGAACTGAGAAACAGTAGAAAGCCAGGGTTTTCTCTCCCCCCCTTTCCTCTCAAAGCTCATATCCTGCTACTCTACCTTCTATTGGCAGATGGATGAAATGAACAGTGGGAAACAGGGCTCACGTACAAGAAATGCTGGGCAGATGCCCAGAGCTTAAAAATTACAAAAAAGAGCAAGGAGATGGGGGAGAAATGAGCCCTCAAACGGGTGTATGGAGAACTAAAACTTTCCTTCCACTGCATTATTATCTTTAATTATGGGTAAATGCATACCTTCAGTTTTTTGGTTTTCTTCCTTCTGATCCTCTTACATTCCTCTTCATCTGCCCAGTCTTTGAATGACGATGTTCCCGTGGGCTTGGTCTTGAATATTCTTCATTTATAATATGTACTTTCTCTCAAGAAACCCCACTTATTCCCAGCGTTAACCTTTATGCACATATTTCTTTATATATCGAGCCTCAGACCTCTCTTCTGAGCCCCAGACTCAACTTTTTACTTGGATATTCTCTTTAGTATCTAACATGTAACCTGTCTAAAATGGCCATCTAAAACTGAATACTACTAGAATATAAACTACACAAGGGCAGGGATTTTTGACTGTTTTTTCTCGCTACTGTATTCCCAGTACCTAGAACAGCACATGGCACATAGCACACAGTAGGTGCTCAATAAATATTTATTGAATGGATTTGTTATCTTTTTCCCAAGTTGTCCCTGTTGTCTACCAACTTGCATCAGCTCTGGATCTGTGAGGCATTATTAACCTTTTTCTCCTTACCTTTAGAGCCAATCACATAGTCCTCTTGATTCCCCTAAAGGTACCTCAAATTTTTATACTCCTCTCCAGATCCGCTGCCTTACTCTTATTCAGACCTCCAGAACTTCTTGTCTGATCTACTACATTAGCCTTCTACAAACTGCAGAAGGCTTCTACATACACCTCTTACTTTTATGCACTTTCTTGCAATCTACTCTTCATGCCACATCCAGTGTGACGCTTAAAACCATAAATTTGATCAAGTTACTATTCTGAATAAGGTTCAGTTCCTTTAAAGCAGGCCAAGAGGGTCCGGCATTATTTGTCCCAGCCACACCATGGCTTCTTATTCATCTGCTCCAGAAACCCCCATCTCCATTCAGTCCCTGGAGCACATCAAGCTCCCTCCTTCCCCCCTGGCTGGCTCCTACCCAGCTCAGGAAATGACTCAGACTTTTCTCGTTCTCCCCAGCATGCAGTATATACAGTTTCTCTCCCCTCAGTTTGATATGTGAGCTTATGAACTTAAAATATGGCTGGTCTCACAACAGTATGATTCCTTAGTTGTCATGTGAAATATTTCTTTGGTGGTTTCCAGACCACTTTTGGAGTAAACTCTGAGCTCTTTGGGAGGGCCTGCAAGGTCCTTCCAGGGCAGGTCCTGCTCACCTTTCCAGGTGCATCCCCACTGACCCTCCTCAGGTCCCCATCCCTGCCATACACCTGCATTCTGGCTGTGCCACCTCTATGGCAGTTATTTGAATGTGTCATGTTGGCCCACACCATTGTGCACAGTGTTGCCTTTGCCTGTAGGGCTCTGCCCATTTTGTCCTCCGCTCCACCGTGGCTTATCCTTCAAGACCCAGCTCAGTTGTCACGTCTTCTGGGAGGCAGTCCCAGAAACAACCCCTGCCTCGGTGTGAGGTGTTCCATGTCTCTTCACTGGCGGACCCTGGGTGTCCCTCTGTCTTAACACTTAACAGAGTGCATTTGTGATTTTTTTGTCTATTTCCTGTACTATTCATGGACTCTGGAGGACAGTGACTCTGTTCCCTTTATGTCTGTCTTGCCAGTGCTTGACAGATGCTCATCTACACAAAAGAAAAGATAGCATTCATTGTTTTGCTATGGATAATGGTGAAGCTGCATGCAGAAATAAGGGGAAATAATTTACATATATTTGAGAAAAATATTTCTAGTTCTTTTGTGAATTTCTATATATTTCTGTTCTGATGTGAACATGATTTTGATGAAATGATTCTTTCCTCCCTCTTTCCCCCCCTTCCCCCCTCCTCCTGCCCTTTACTGATTTGGAAAGGTCTTGGCAGTTATTCACTTGGAATAAATTGAACGACTGAAGTCCTACAAAACAAACAGAGGATAATTAGTGATTTTAAAGTGTGTTAACCCACAAAGTGATTTTCTTTCTCTCCATGACCATTTGGCAAGACGATTCTCTGGGCCTGTGTAATTATGGATGAATGGCACTGAAATGCTTGAACAATAATTTGTAGGAAATACAATTATGAGTAGAAGTCATTAGTGGGAGTAAATGAGTAGTTTGTTGGTTAACAGGTCAAAGTTGAAAGCCCAAAGAGGTTAAACATTGTATTAAATTACGAGTCAAGAGCATAATCTTTTTTCTTGTAAGCATATGCATAAATTACTGAGCTTTTTAAACTGTATTTTTATATGGTTTTTCTTTTTTTTCTTTTTCATTTTTTATTTGTGGTACAGAAAGGAAGGGAGACACCCGAGCTGGGTTTCTGAAGAGTTCTGTGAAGTGAAATGACTCACATTTGAAATGTGTACGATGCTGTTTTCATCAGAGAAGTCGGTCCAATCCACCTTGTATGGCTTTTAAATAGTATTTATAAAGTAAAGGATATAATGTTTTGAGTATCAAAGCTAACTGGGTACAGTTAATAAACAGTTACTTCCAGAGGCTAGAATTCCATTAGGTGTCCAGTTCTTTGGTTCTGGATTCAGAAGAGCCAGTTTTAGAACTTGGCGCTGACATCTCCTACTGTGTGATTTTGTCCTGGAAGCATTATTTTAGCCTCCTAATCTACACAGTCTGTTAAAAGGAAAACAAAACAAAGCAAAACCCAGAAAACCAACAGTTCTTACTTCAGAGTAACACTACTTAGCATAGGTTGGATTTATTCTAAATTCTCAATAATGTTTGTGTTGTTTTTCAACTTTTTACATGCTGGATATCATATGCTCATTTAGGTATATATCTGATGAAGGTTTATTAGTGATTGTCCATATGGCAATCGTCAGAATAATTTAAATCCCTATGAGTTGAATGCTAATCATGAACCCAGTTGAATGCTGTGTTAGAAATTGTGACATTTGTAAAGGAGACATGAGGCAGTGGCCCTGCATTCAAGGTGGGGCAAGAGACATATGTACTGTAATAATTACAGAATAACTTAGTATAAAATATATGGTGCTGACTATAGGTTACATCACTCAAGTCTCCCCAGGCCTCCCTGAACACTCTCAGCCTGTGGGTATTTCAATAGTGATAACAGAAGTATTCCTGCTCACCTCCCCCAACTCTCACAGATCCTCCAGCCCTTACCAACATCCCTGCCTGCTTGTAATAGGTGTTCTCATGACAATTTCATCAGTTAGTCTATTTTCCTCTTATTTTGGTTTTCTTGGTCATTGTGCTCCCTTCAGGAAGGCAGCTGGGGCCTGCCTTGCTGCCTTTGCTTCTGGTACCTGCCATGAAAATACTGAACACAGGGTGCCAAGGGTGCAGACTTTCATTGCTGCCCAGGTGGTCCAGCCCTCAGGTGTGAGAGGGTTGTGCTCTATGATGGAACCAAAGAAAACCACTGTTGCCACTTGGGGTCCCACCTGACCATCTGGGTGCCAGAGCTTTGGGGTGCTTGCTTCTCCATGTTTCCATCATGATTTTCCTCCTTCAGTACATATTTATTGAACACTTATTATATACAAGACACTGTGATATGCATTGGTACTATGATGGTGGGCAAGTATAGGTATAACTTCTGCTGCCATGTTTAATAGGGGAGATGGAGAATGACAGTAATAGAGGTCAAACCACATGTGTTAAGTGCTAGAAAGGAGAGGGACACAGTGATACCACAGATTGTAAGTCAGGGTTTGACCTAGTTTGGAGGTCTCAGGTTTCTCTGAAGGACCAAGTTGAACATCATTCTGAAGAATGAGGCAGAGTGAGTTGATGAAGGAATCGCAGGCAGAGGAGCATCAGGTACAAAATCCATCTGGAGAGTTCCTTCAGGTTCTTTCCTCAGGTTCAGTCATGGGTCCATGAGAGAGAGCCCATGTCTGAGACAGACCCCGTACCATCTCTGTCATCTTTTCCTATCTGTTCCTTTGTGGAAACTTCTTCTCCCGTGCAAAGCAACTCAGTCAAACGGCCCACAGTCCAGCCAGACATGTGGCGTGCCTAGTCCCAGACGTACACTGACCTTTTACTCAATAAGAACCCCCTTATCACTGTGGCGTCTATAGGAGGCAGTGGACATCAGCATGGGCTGAAGTGCTCCCTGACATCCAACAGAAGGGGTGAGGCTTGAGCTGTTTGTAGGAGAGCAGATGAGGGGAAGAAAACTGGGCACCCGGTGGAAGGGATAGAACAAGCAAAGGAGTAGAGGTAGGAGTGATCCTGTTAAATGAGAAGAAGTACAGTAAAGAGGCTTCCTGGAATGGAGAGTTTATTCAGGAGTCAGACCATACAGTGGAGTCTGATTAAGGAGACTCTTGAAAGTCAAGAAGGGAATTTGTGCCTTTGTTACTGAGTACTCTAGGCAGATACTGCAGGTTAATGAACAAAGAAGGGATGTAATTAAAAAAGAACAATGCCTAATGGTCAGAAGAATAAAAGCTGTTTGCAGAGTCTAGCTCAGGTGATTATTAAATTTATTTTGACATTCTCCAATTTGAGATGATGGTAACTCATCCAAATATCCATATCTGCTATGTAGCTGCAAATATGAGGCTGGCACTCATCAGACACTCAGGTTGATGTTTTAGTCAGACATGTAGAGGTGTGTTGTTTTTGCAATGAGAGCGAATAAATTATGAGATAATTTTACTGCTTTCTAGAGGCTCTGTCAACATTTGAAAGGTCTTAAGTTTATGTTAATAGTTAAAAATTCACTTCAAAGATCCTCTGATTTTTTTCCATTCATTCTGACTTGACTATTATTTATAAGAATGATTAGCTAAAAAATATCTTTGTTGTGCCTATTCTTGGTTCTGCCACATGTAGCTGCTTGTTGATAGGTGCACAGCAGGTGTTTGTTGAGTATTGACTGAGTATTATGAACCATTGAGCACAGCGTTTAATAGAATTTTGTCCTTGACAAATATTTTCTATGCATATTAGAGATTTTTCTGTGCAGACATTCAAGAACAGATCATAGAAATTCACATATATATGCATATACATCAAAATAGACTTTATTTCATTTATTGTTCCCAAAGGTTAAAATATACAAACCAGGAAAAAAATTAAAATTATTTTCTTTTTGGGATGATTTATGTCTTAATTTTCACCTGCTCTATAATTAGAAATTTTGAACTCTGGGAATTTTTTTTAAGATAAAATTATTGCCCAAGTAAACTTGGGAAATTACATCGTTAACCCAGAGACCTTCCTAAGCCTAGAACAACATTACTGGTACAATGCCCCCGCCACCCAACATAGACAAATAAATAAAGAGGGAAGTTTAAAATAATTTGAAAATGATTTATTGTTGCCCACCTCTGTAGTTAGAGATTCAAGTATTATTACTTTACTGCAACAAGGGAGGACAGGAAGTTGCTGTGGGCTAGAGGTAAATTATGATCTATTGCGAAGGAGGAAGGAAATGTGCTGAGGAAAGGAGGAGTTGGGAGTAAACCTTGTGTTTTCTGAGGTATTGCTTCAGGTAATGGCTGGAAAAAAATCTTTGCCTTGACCCTTGCTGGAAAAGGCCAGAGTAAACTACGAGACTGGTTAAGGAGCAGCATACTGGTTTGGGGAGGATCAGACGGCTGCACTGAAGCCTAAAACAAACCAAGGTATCTAGAGTCACACGTTCCCCCTTGTTCAGCTTTGCTGAGCCATCCTGTCCTGGATACACCTTGTCTTAGAGTCTAAGGGGATCACTTAATACCCTAAGACTTAGGACAACCATTCTGAGGGTAATTTTGACTTTTAACTCTACTATTACTATTTGTACAGCGAGTTGAAGTCTTCAGTTTAGAAATACATGGTGAACTTCTATCTTGGAGAGTCTACTTGGAAGAAGAAAGAGGTGACAAATTTCATCCTCAAAACAGTGTGATGCAAGGAAGGAAGAGAGAAGACTAAAATATATTGAGGGTCTGTTATGTGGCAAGGTCCACACTAGTTGTTTCACAGATATTTTCTCACTGAATTGTCCTAAACCCCCAGGAGGGAAGGCTTTGCTGCTTCTGCTTTGTAACTGAGGAAACTGAGACCCACCTTTAAGTTTATCACCCAAAGAAACATAGTTAGACTATGGCGAGACTGTGATTCAAGTGTAAAGTTAGTCTGACTCCAATTCCTGTGTTTTTCACCCCATATCATTCTCTATCCTGGATTACTTTTATTGTCCCTGTGTGACAGACAAAAAAACCCAATATCCAAAAAAGTGAAGGCATTGTTTCTATTGAGCCTGAAGCTTGCTTTCCCAGATTCTTCTTTCACAGGAATTTTTTGGCTGAATAACATCGCGTTCATATTAAGTTTTAAAAATGTCTAAAGGCAAGTTTCCCTCGGATTTGCTTTAGGTTCACTCCCAGAAGTAGTGGTCACCCATCTTCGAGCAGCTGCCTATGCCCGTGACACAGTGTTGGCTCTGGAAGATGCTGTGGACTGGCACACGGGGGATGAAGTCATTGTCATCAGTGGGATGGGTGCAGAAGGCACCAAGCCCTTGGAAGAGATTGTCATTGTGGAGACTGCGCAGAATACAGACCTCCATCTGAGGTCACCCTTGAGGTACTGCATGTCACCTTGGCTCCTTTTAGATGGAAGAAGATGAGGTCTTCACTGTGTTGGTGTCTGACATTTGTTTGTCTTTCAATAACGTATTTTTACATTAAATAATAGTAGACATTTTGACAAGAAGATTACAAAGCATGAAACATTTGGAAGATTAAGACTTCTTAAATAAGTTTCTCTGGTAAGACTCTAGAACTTTCGTCTTGCAGTAGATGGTCAGTGGAATAGTCAGCATAGTTCCTAATTTTCACATACTTGTGATGATAGTTCACTCTTCTTTATCTGAGTTTCGAAAGAAATAGAGCCCCAGATGGAGAATTAGGCTAATTTAGTGGCTTACTATTCCTAATAAGATTTGGAGTGATACCAGTCAGAATGGCCATCGTCAAAAAATCTACAAACAATAAATGCTGGAGAGGGTGTGGAGAAAAGGGAACCCTCTTGCACTGTTGGTGGGAATGTAAATTGATACAGCCACTATGGAGAACAGTATGGAGGTTCCAGGGAGGGTGGGAGGGAGGGAGACGCAAGAGGGAGGGGACATGGGGATATATGTATACATATAGCTGATTCACTTTGTTATACAGCAGGAACTAACACACCATTGTGAAGCAATTATACTCCAATAAGGATGTTAAAAAAAAATAATGCAACAACAACAATAACAAAGATTTGGGGTGATATCTTCAGATGTGTCATTTTCTTTTTCTTTGTTTCAGATATTCTCACAACTCCACAGAGAACTGGGTGGCTGGAGAGCTCCATGTTCTAAAGGTCATGGTGGTTCTCCTCAGCAGGAGTGTTACCATACAGGGAAATCTCACTGATGAGAGGGTGCAGCTCCTTGCTGCATGCCAGACGGCCAATGCTTCAGAAGGTAGAGAAGCATTTTGTTGGGAAGTCCAGTGGGTGAAAAAGAATGTTCTTACTGTCCAGTGATAAGTGGTATGGTTGACTTCTTTCAAGTGCGTGTTCCTAATATTCTGTAGTTTTCACAATGCTCTTGATAAGTCATCATTTCCCCTCCTGCCTTCAACCCCCTTGTGAAAGAGATAGACAAAAAGTATCTGCTTGGGAAAGTAATTATTTTTCTGGGGAAAAATATTCCTGTTAAATAATGAAATCTGGAGAGTGGAATTAAATTTCCAGGTTAGAGGTTATAATGAAGTCTTGACACTGATTCCAGGCCTCTTCTAAAATTCTCAGGAAAACTGATTAATGCCAGAGTCAGGGATACAGGCAGCACATTCTTATGGGTTAGACCTGTAAGGCTCTTCCCTCCCTCCACTACCCCCACTTTTAGAGTTTGTTTTCTGAGTGAAATTACCACATACTTTAAGTAAGTGGTTGAAAAAGTCAATTTATCTTCTAGAAGAACAGGCACTGAATCACACTGATGTACCTATTAAACATCTATTTCAGGGATGGTTAGTTTAGTAGGTTATGTTTTGGTTTCCCAGGCTGTGGATTATGAAGCTTTCACATGTTGTGAAGACATCATTTGTCAACTTTGGTCCAGGATGGTGTGGGTGTCAAGGATGACTCCCAGGCATGAGCTCTGGATAGATGAGGAGGCTATTTATTGATATGGGAAGAGGAACAGGTTTTGGGGGTGGGAGGGTGGAGATCAGGAGTTTAATTTTGTACGTGTCGGGGCTGAGATGCCAGGCCAGCATGTGAGTAGAGATGTCTGGTAGTGTCTGGAGCCTGGAAGAAACGTCAAGGCTGGAGTTAAAGATTTGAGTCATGCCTATGTATAGCTGCCTGTGGGTGAGATGTTGGGATGTGGTTGGGTAAGAGGGACCTTGATTCCACTCCCCACCCCTCTAGTCACCTAGCTCATAAATGTGTCATTCTGAAAAAAATGTTTGCATCCAGTGGGTTAGAATCCAGTGACTGCCAACTTTAACAATTCTGCTGAATTGGGGCCTGCAGTCTATTCAGACTCTCTTGGTAATTCTCATATAGGTATTCTCAGATCATATTGTACAAATCATGGCATTTGATCATGCCGCAAGAGAGACCATGCTGGGCTTCCCTGGTGGCGCACTGGTTGAGAGTCCGCCTGCCGATGCAGGGCACACGGGTTCGTGCGCCGGTCCGGGAAGATCCCACGTGCCGCGGAGCGGCTGGGCCCGTGAGCCA
>NC_041231.1:83226120-83260736 GCF_002837175.3 Physeter macrocephalus | reverse complement strand
GCGTCCGGAGCCTGTGCTCCGCAACGGGGAGAGGCCACAACAGTGAGAGGCCCGCGTGCCGCAAAAAAAAAAAAAAAAAAAAAAAAAAAAAAAAGAGAGAGAGACCATGCTTCTAGGTTTACACCAGTGTAAATCTGTTGTCTCCTAATGGAAAAAAAACCCCTAGTTACACCACAACTTTTAAACATTACTAAACAATTCTAAAAATAAAACAAAATTCATAGACCCTTATTAAAAAAATAATATGTCACTCACCTCTTCTTTGTGTGGGGCTCAAGTATGGGAACAAGGTAGCCAAACACAATAACAAGAGGCCTGGACACTGGAAAACATTATGGATCAATGTCATATATAATCAAAATTGTGACAAAGTGTACAAATATAAAACACCTCTTTATTCACCTCATATATTTGTCCTTTGGGTGCTGGCAAATGACTGTTGAATGGTCCATCATTTGGTATTAGTGACATTTCTTCTTTGGTTTATTAACCTGGATAATAAAGAGTTAATTCAGGAGATGATTTCTTCTCCATCCTGAGGTCAGTCCACACCACCAAATGCCATGTGTCAACACAAAGCGTCTGGACCCTGAGGTCACAGCACTTTGGTAGTTGCATGTGGTACTATGTTCATGCTGTTTGCTGTTCTCACTAGGGGCTCTGCTGGGAAGGAGGCCCTGGTGTGGGGGGCTGCTCAGTCACTCCTCTGGAGCCCTCTGCCATTTCTTCAGTGGCATGATTGCTGTGCCTCCAAACCATAAAGCGGCAAAATATCGGGAAAGCCCCACTGGACATCTCAAGACTAAAAGGAGCCGTGGTTACATTCAGCGCTCACATCTCTTCCCTACAATTATCCACCACGAGAGGGTCGTTTGATTGCACACTCCCTCCGGGGGATCTTTTGGACTGAAATAAGCATCTATTTAGGTTGGGTTTGTGGGTTCTAGTCATCCTCTTTGTGACAGCAGTGAAGGTGATTGATTTGGGGGCTTCTGGAAATAATAGAGTGAAGGCAACATCATGTCCTAGTTATTGGATGTTTTAATTAATAATCCAAAGAGGAGAATCAAAGTAAAAGGGAAGTAAGATTATTAAACGAAATAAACAATCACGGTTTGCCCTTTGTGCCAAGAGTGCCTTTCGTACTGGGAGATTTGTCCCGAAGCATATTGTACGTACTTCTGCTCCCCTTGACTTCGTTCTGTGTTTCAGGTGATTTGCAGAACTGTTTGTATTTCAAAAGTGAGAAGATGCTGGGATCCAGGGATCTGGGGGCCAGAGTCATCATTCAGTCTTTTCCGAAGGAGCCCAGCTGGGTCCAGTTGAAGGGAGTGCAGTTCCGGGACTTGGGGCAAGGCTTCTGTAAGCATGTGAGCTCGCTGACTCTGGTGGGAGCTCTGAGAGGTAAGGAGGCCCAGGCATAACGTCTCATTTTTCTTTCCTCTCCCATATTCTAGACTCTCCATGCAGGGGGTCCTGGTAGGTGGTATGTGGGGACATGGGGGGATCAGAGATGGATAACTATACCCTAGATCTGTGGTTCTCAAACTTTCACATGCCTAAAAAGTCACTTGGGGAGCTTATTAAAATTCTCACTTAGAGACCCTGCTGAGACAAATTCTGATATAAAGTGGGCCTAGAGGTCTGAATTTTTAACAAACCTTCTGATTCTGGAACAAGTAGTCCAAGGAGTACCCTTTGAGAAATGTCACTATAGGTACAACAGATGTGGAGGGAACCACACAAATCCGTGTTTTGAATCCTGCCACTATGATTTACTGGCTTTGTGACTGCAGGCAGATTGACATTGAATAGTGTAAATCATCAATCAAGGCTAGTGGAAAGCACTCCGTGAAGATGTCCTAACGCAGAGGAATCTCCTGCTGGGAAAATGGGAGAGAATGGCTGAGAGCCAGGCACTCTTCCAGGGGTTATAGAGTGGGCAGAGTGTGCAGATCTTGGCCAGACCTGAAGAGATAGGAAGGAAGTAGGAGACATCCAAGGCAGGTGGGAACAAGTAGGTAAAAAAGATCAGAATCAGAAAAGAAGAATATGACCAGATGTACT
Organism: Physeter macrocephalus; assembly: GCF_002837175.3. Lineage (NCBI taxonomy): Eukaryota > Metazoa > Chordata > Mammalia > Artiodactyla > Physeteridae > Physeter > Physeter macrocephalus. The sequence continues at coordinate 83,258,669 of NC_041231.1, read as the reverse complement.
GATAAAGGCTCTGAGATCAAAGTTGGAGGGATGTGGGAGCATCCAGGGCAAAATGCCAATGCCAGAATCTGATATACAGAGATGAGAGACTTGGGTACAGATGCGGAGTGATGAGGACAGCAGCTCCGTTTCACAGTTATGCTCCCCAGACCTCAGCACACACATATGCAAGCTTTGCCTTCCTTGATAGGGTGGTGCTCTGGGGGTTGATGCCGGGCAAAGCACATCAGGGCGTGTTGGAGGTTCAGGTGGGCCTTGAGAGGAGCTAGGATTTCAACAGGTAATGACAAAGTAATCCTTGAGGTCATTGAAAGCAAGATCCTGGCTAGCCAGCTGCAGCATTTTTTTTTTCTTATTTCAAATCATCTGCATGCCAAGAATGTCTATTTATCCTAATTTTCCAGACCTCTTCCACCTTATTTATTTATTTTTACACCCCTACAGGAGGATGGTTCCTCACATGGCTCTTTCCCTAGTACATTAGGACCCTCAGTATCTTTGTGTCCCTCTCTCTGTTTCTTCGGTCTCATGGTGCTTATGATGCTGAGGAATATTTGATGTGGGCCAGTTCCAGTAGGAGTGAGGGGAGTAGTCACATATGAGTTATCAATGAACTTAATCAACCCCCCCCATCAAAAATTCACTTAATCTGCCTCCTCAACCTCTGCTTCAGAGTACCTGCACTTTTATTTATTTATATACATTAAGTTTTATTTGAAAAAGGGGTCGGTGCTTAACAAAAGTTTGAAATCCACTCAATTAATACATTATCTCCTGTAGGTCTCTGTTAAAATGCAAATGTGTTTCCTGGGAGGGGGAAACCCATTAACGCAGAGGTTAGAGACTTCTGGCATGCTTGCCAAGGAATCCTTTATTGGTTCATGCCGTACAGACTCCCATGACCTGTATGGCCAACTGTCCCCAGTTACTGGAATTGGAGAGTGTTGGAATCTTTGCATGCAAGCTGCTTTTAAACGTTTACCAAGCCCTGACCTCCACCCACAATAGATAGCTCTGTAAACACATTAGTACTTCCTGGTTGTTCAGATGGGCAGGTGTATTCTGATGGAGTGACGTTATGGTGGAGGTCTGGAGTCCGGAAAAGTCTGCAGCAGGCAGTGTTTCCTACGTGAGTGGGTATGGATGGGTTAACTCATTGGTGACTGATGTGAAGGCATCTGGTACTGGGGGAGCTGAGGTCGAGGGGAATCTACAGGCTCTGTGTCTAGGGGACATCACAGTTGAGAATTTTCTTGAGAGTCCCAGTTTAAAAGTCAAATTATTACATAATCCAAAGTCATTTTTCCAATACTTCAAACATTTGGTATTGATATAATCTCTCTCACTACCTAGAAATAATACAAAACTCCTTTTTGAGGATTTATAATTTTACTATCCAAATAATACATTTTTATTATTTTAATGTGAGTTTCCTCCATCAGACTCAAGATACACAAGTTCAGAATTTACTTAGTTTTATTCATCTTTATGTCTCTGGCACAAGGCACACTTCCTGAAATATATAGTTGATACTCAGTAAATATTTATTCATTGATTGATTCAGTCCACATACATTGATTTGGGGATCATAAAATATGCCATGGAGCCAGTGTAATGGTTTTCCTAAAATGTCAATGTCTCTTAATATGGTAGAGGGTATTTCCCCTTCAGTTTCACAAACCACCGTATTCAACGGTGGTTATATTCAATAACTTGGCTATATACCTGAAACATTGTAAATCAACTATACTTCAATTAAAAAAATTACTTCATAGGGCTTTCCTGGTGGTGCAGTGGTTGAGAGTCTGCCTGCCGATGCAGGGGACGCGGGTTCGTGCCCCGGTCCGGGAAGATCCCACATGCCCCAGAGCGGCTGGGCCCGTGAGCCATGGCTGCTGAGCCTGCGTGTCCGGAGCCTGTGCTCCGCAACGGGGAGAGGCCACAACAGTGAAAGGCTCATGTACCGCAAAAAAAAAATTACTTCATAGCTCAGGAAATACCTCTCCTCATGCCAGAGGCAGTTTTCAGAGATCAGTGTTGGTCCATAAACAGTGCTCTTCACATTGTCCTTAACATCTTTTGAGCTGCTGTCCACCATATTGTGATTAGAGTAGATACCAAAGATGACGGCCAGTTGGAAATCTTGACGGCCACGCATTCCTCTGTGGTTTGGCCATACTGTCTCTTTCTCAGGTGGTTTTCTTTACTAACACGTGGTCCTTGGATTCCACGCTCCTTATCTTTGGTATCTTTGAGGTACCTTGGTCTGTGCTGCCCATTTTCTTGATTTGATTTATGCTGCCAACTCCTTATTTCTTGAGTTTTATATGTTGCGTGGGAGAATGTTCTTAGTTATAGTCTAGCTTGCTTTGGAGATGATTAACAGAATGTGAGGAACCTTCGAGATTCCCATCTAATTTTTACCTTCCTCTTTACTGTTCAGGTTCCTACATGCAGGGCTGTACCGTGTGGCGATCTTTCAGCAGAGGCCTCAGCATGTCCAGGACCTTGGGCCTGAAGGTGGAAAGTAACGTGTTCTACGATATTTTAGGCCACACACTGCTGGTGGGTAAGTGAAACAAGCTTGTTTAAATTTGGCATTCTGGTGGAGGACACATCATTTTATAAAAGGAATCATCCCCAAATTTAAATTTCCAATTTGTAAAAACTTTAGCCTCTGATCATTAGAAATAGGCCGTAGTTAAAAATTCTAATTTTAAATGTAGTCATTACTGATTGGCTAACTAAGCTTTACCAATAGGAAACTGATTTTTATTTTTTAAATTTTATTGAGGTATAGTTGATTTACAACGTTGTGTTAGTTTCTTCTGTACAGCAATGACTCAGTTATACATATATATATATATTCTTTTCCATATTCTTTTCCATTATGGTTTGCCACAGGATATTGAATATAGTTCCCTGTGCTATACAGTAGGACCTTTTTGTTTATCCATCCTATAGAATAGTTTGCATCTGCTAATCCCAAACTCCCAATCCTTCCTTCCTCCACCCCTTCCTTGGCAACCACAAGTCTGTTGTTCTCTGTCTCTGGGTCTGTTTCTGAGGAAACTGATTTTTAAAGATGGCATTTCAGTTCAGGTTAATAAATATATAACGGGAGATTTTAAAATTTATTGTCAGTAATTTTAACAACAATTCAAAGTCACATAAATAGGTTTCTGTGCAGTCTCATGGAGTGTCAAACCTGGATGTTGAACAAGGAGTTAAAACTGTTGATTTTTGTTCTTTGCTGCTCTTGTGGCTTGCTGAAGAAGCCCATGTTTCAAGAATCTTCTAAATGGTCACTTGTATCCACTTTTGTTTCCTAAAGTTCATTCCCCTTGCGATGCCTAGAATTATCCTTAACAATCTCAGATTGCATCGTGTCACTCCTCTCCTTAAAGCCCTTTAAAAACTTCTTATTTCTCTTAGAATACAATCCAAAATCCTTACTCTGGCTTAAAAGACTCCCTTAGTGATTTTGCCTTTATTAACCTTGGTACACTTATCCTGCTATTGTCCTCTCCTTGTGTACTCTAACTGCACGGACCTATTTTTTTTTAATTCTTTCCAAAGACCACGCTTTCTCCTGCATCAGGGCCTTTGCACGGCTCTTTCCTTCTGCTCATACCGCTCACTCTCCTCCTGTAAGAGTGTCTCTCCCACACTCCCAAGGCAAGTCTGTCTGTCTGAGCTCTTTTACCAACAATCATTACTTATTGATTTAAAAATTATATATCACGTTTCTGATCATGTGTTTTACCGCCAGATTTCATGTGAACATTGTCCCCTTCGCACTTAACACCTTAACTAGTGCATTTGGAGTTATATTTGTTGAAAGAAGTGAATGTATTAATGAACAACGGGTCTTTGGTTATATCGGAATAAAAAAGCAAATCAGAGGTTGTCACAGAAAGTAAGACTCTAACTGTACTTGTTAGATAGTGTTTTCTATTTAAATAAATTCTGTGATATCATCAGTGAGAAAATGTGTATGTTTCATTTAGGAATGATCTGTTAAGATAAACGCTAGAAAGTTTCTAACCCTGAGAGGGAAACTGTTTAGTGGGAAATTATGGATCATGTAAACTAACTCCTCGAAAAGGCAAAGAGCTAAGGACAATAGAAGTCATCAGGTGAAGGAAAATCTTTTGATTGGAAAAGGACAGCTACAGGGCAGTCAGACTAACATGTGGAGCATTGACTTTGCTTATTCTTACTTTTGTTGCTGTAAGGGAAAAGTTTTTTGAAACCTGGAGCAGAAATTTAGGGAGGTACCCTAACAATATTATTTTAGGAGGAAACAATTATATGGAATAGACATTAACTAGGCAAGGAAGAAAACCTGCAGGAGGAATTTGGCCTTGAGTGCTTGGATATCGTGAATTGGAGGCTCTTGACATCTACTGCATTACAGGTGATGGAATTAGAATATCTGTCAGTGCATTTTAGATAATGTACTCAATCCATGCAAGATGAGTTTGCAAACTCAGACTCATGAAGTGACATGGGAAGCCCAGACACCTAAAGACCTAGAAGAAAGAGGGTCTGTGGGGTTGCTCTGTGTGGATACCACGTAAGTGGCTGATCTCTGTGTAGCACGGCCCGTGCTCTTTTATTCTCTTCTATTTCAAACCTCTGGTTTGACTGTGAGGGTCTCAGGTCTTGTCCAGCCTGTTCATCCAGGACATTCCTGCTCTTCCAGGGGAAGAGAAGGGCATTCAGATGGCTGGTGACCAATTCAAACAGCTAAGGATGGGGCTGGACCTGACACAGGGGTGTGTGACATTTAACTACGAAGACAGACTCTTCCTAAGAAGTAAAACGGTAGATCTATCTCTGTTATTATTTTTTTAATTTAAAATGAGCTTCGGATTCATGATACTCTAGAACTAAAAAGTTCACATAATCTGAATCTGTTTGTCTGGTTTATAGATAAAAACACAACACAAAATCAAAACAAGCCACACCAAAAAAAAAAGAAATAGTATTTCAGCATCTCTCGTTTTCCTGGGTGGCCTGAAACGTGCTGAGCTAACATAATCTTTTGTTCTCAGGTACATCCCCCGAGATAAGGTATATCCCTTGGGAGGTTACTCCTGGAAGAGAAAATGGTAAATATGTAAATTGGTTTTAAAACTGTTACCATCCATTTAAGTCATCATACATTTTATAGACAAGCCTGCTGGCAGTATGTTAGATATCTTAAATTTGTTGAACACACTAGATGTTTATATATATACATATACATATATGCATGATGAGAACTATAACGTGTATTAGTAGAAATAAGAAGGTTGAGCTGAGTACATTTTAATTATGTTGGTGAATCCCCTTTTCTTAAATTAGACTGGTCAGAACAGAGGAATATAATAAGAAACAACGTGATCATCAGTGTTTCTGGCGCCGAGGGACTTTCCAGTACTGAAATGGTGACACCCTCTGGTATCTACATCCGCGATCCCACCAATGTTGTAGAGGTAAGATCTTCAGCTCCCAGGACGGTCAGAAATGAGAGGCATAAAATTCACTCTGGAAGTTATCCAGAGTGGCAGCATCAGTGGTGTGGTAAGCAGCATCTACTAGCTGCACAATGGTAACAGGAAACTACTTTATGATTTTGGGTTAAACAGTGCTTTAGGATAAATGCTATCACTTCCCTCAGAATTCCTGTGAACACCCTTTGAAGCAATATTTATACAAAGCAAAACAAAGTAGATATTGATTATTTTCTGGTAATTTAGATTAATGCAAACTAAAATATCTCCCTGAGCCATCTGCTGTAGTTGCTGAATTTGGTCTCGATTCCAATAATAATTACTTACTAAATCTTCACTATGTTACTATACTAATGTGGTCATATTGTTGCCCTTTAAGAGTGTTCAAAACTGAGGGTCAGCAGAGTCATGAGTTGTGTGAGATCACATCACATTCCAGGATGAATGAATTACATTTGACCCTTGAACAGCACGGGTTTGAACTGCATGGGTCCACTTACACTCGGATTTCTTTCAATAGTAAATATTACACTACCACACTATCCACAGTTAGCTAAATCCTTGGACGTGGAACCATGGACACCAAGGGATCATATATATGGAAGGTGGACTATAAATTATATGCGGATTTTTGACTGCGTAGAGGGTTGGCACTCCCAACCCCTGCATTGTTCAAGGGTCAGCTATACACTCTGATGGCCTTGTTTTTTTTATCCCATTATTTAATACAACTTAACATTACTTCTTGGTAAATTTCTCTCTAAACACTTTAAGAAATTAATTTTTCTGGTAGTTTAACCATAGATCCGTGAATGAGGAATTGCATCAGAGTAGTGGGAAGGCCATTTAGTTTCTTCTTTTCCAATAATTTTGTCCCATGGACCATCTATGAAAGGGTTAAGGGTCTCACTCTTCAGGACTCGGTTCCGAGTACCCACTGTGTCATGACAGTTTGCCAAGTTTCTGAGGACCGGAGAGAAGGAAGAAGGAACTTCTCCCTCTCTGATCATCTGTTTTTAATTACCTTCAGCTGAATAATAAAAGTCATGGCTATCTCCTCAACCCTCCGCCAGACTCTTAATTACCTTTATTCCAAGCACAGTGCTTACACACTATTTTCGGTGCCTAATGGGGGCAGCTAATGTGCCAGTGAGGACAGGAGGCAGCAGTGCATGGATTGAAGGAAACCAACCTGTAGACGCAGAACAATGAGAGTGACGTTTAACTTGTTGGTGACCACAGGGCTTGTTGCACAATTATGCCAGCAAGCTTTGGGGACTAAAGAGTTATGTTTTTGCCTAGTTTCTTGGGTAACATAATCTTGATTACTCTGAAGTAGTAGACCCTCAGGGTTGCCCAGGTCATTTTCCTTCAGGAGGCTGGAATGTATCTAAATCCCACATTGAGTGTCAGAGGTGCTGCCTGGCTTTGCTTCACTGGGTAGCTCATTGCCTCCTGGGTGGGTGTTCTGGCCACTACTTGACTAGTAAGAAATGAGCTGATGAGCAGTTACCACAGAGAACAGTATGGAGGCCCCTTAAAAAACTAAAAATAGAGTTACCATATGACCCAGCAATCCCACTCCTGGGCGTATATCTAGTTCGAAAAGATACGTACACCCCAGTGTTCATAGCAGCACTATTTGCAATGCTTCCAAGACATGGAAGTGACCTAAGTGTCCATCAACAGATGAATGGATAAACAAGATGTGGTATATATATATATATATATAAAATGGAATATTACTCAGCCATAAAAAGAATGAAACAATACCATTTGCAGCAACATGGATGGACCTAGAGATTATCATACTAAGGTGAAGTAAGTCAAAGAAAGAGACAAATACCATATGATATCACTTATATGTGGGATCTAAAAAAAATGATACAGAAGAGCTTACTTACAAAACAGAAACAGACTCACAAACAGAAAACAAGCTTATGGTTACCAAGGGGGAAAGGGGGGAGCGGGGTGAATTAGGAGTTTGGGATTAACAGATACCAGCTACTATATATAAAGTGGATAAACAACAAGGACCTACTGTATAGCACAGAGAACTATATTCAGTATCTTGCAATAGTCTATAATGGAAAAGAATCTGAAAAAGAATATATATATATATGTATATATATATACACATACATATATATATGTATATATAACTGAATCACTTTGCTGTACACCTGAAACTAACACAAAACAAACAAGCAAAACAAAACAAAAGAAATGAGCTGGCTATATAGGTGCAGAGAACCGGAGAGCCGCCTACAAACTTATAGGTCACTTGAGTCTTTGCAGACTGACCTGCAGAACGGTGCCTAGAAAGCAATGAAAAATTTGAGCACCAAACAAATTGTTTGTTCTCTGTTAGAAGCCTTCCCTTTCCATCCATTTACTTTCTTCCTCTTATTACTTTACCACTTTACAAAATTGAAAAATAATACAATGCATGTGTTTGGAGAATGAGATTTTAGTTAAGCTGGTAATGTAAATTCATTAAGTATATTCATTAGGTAAATTCCTGACATTTTCATCTTCAATGATCTTAAAATTCTGTAGTTCTCTTTTCATTAACTTATTAACTTTTAGACCTTAGCACAGCATCTGAAATGTAATAGTTGCTCAGTAAAAATTAATGAAATATAATGAATGAATGGCTGTAGGTATAATTCCATAATCAAAGAATAGGGGGAAGAAAAAGTAAAATACAGAATAGATTCCAAGATCCCACAATCATTTTGATGACTGACAAGTAAAATGTTTCATCTGTGTCAGCATTTAGATCCTGTGGAATTCACCTCTCAGTGTTAAATTTTGCACAGTCCTCTCCAATTTTGCAGCTGCGCCACTGGGGTTCCACTGTGCTGTCTCTTTCATAGTCTATTGTCTGGAGTGTGCCACAACCAAGGACATAGGTGTGACTGGGAGTATGTGTCAGAACCTAAAAATCAGCCACTTCTCTTAGTGCCAGCGAAGGTCATTTCAGTCAGTGGGCAAACAGTAAGCTAGTGTTTATTAGGTGTGTCCTATGTGGATGATACACAGAGTGCTTTGAAAAATATATTTTAGAAATATATTTCTATCCCAAAGTGATAATAAGGAGGCTACAACAACAATGATAAGGGTGGCAGTGGTAGTGGTGAGGGGTGTGTGTGTGTGTGTGTGTGTGTGTGTGTGTGTGTGTGTGTGTGTGAGAAACCTCTCCTCTTCCAGTGTTGCTCCGATGCTCAAGAGAGAGATATCCCTTATATTGTGAGGAACTGTCTCACGGGGCATGGCGTTTATGTTCTGTTCTGTGAGTGGTTCAGAGCTGACTGCCCCTTAAGAGGGTGGAGCCAAGCCTTGCATGTGCTCAGTATTTGTGACCCCTTTACCCACCTTGCTTTTCAGTTTCCTTGCAGTTTGGCAAAACATTTTTTTAAAGCCACTGTATTACTGTGATGCATTAGGCTATTTCTTTTTTAAACTTTTAATTTTGAAATAAGTTTAGACTCAGAAGTTGCAAAAATAGAACAGAGAGTTCCTGTGTGTCCTTCCCCCAGCTTCCCCCAATGGTAACATAACCATAACCATTGCCATAGAGCAATGACAAAACCTGGAAATGGACATTTGGGACAAGACTGTTATGTAAATGAAAGTCCTTATTTAGACGTGAAGGTGACCTAATCCTAGTGGCTGGGCAACCAATCCAGAAAGCCTAAACCCTCTCTCCTACATACAGAAGTTGACCTTAAAATCTCTGGCCTGGGGCTTCCCTGGTGGCGCAGTGGTTGAGAATCTGCCTGCCGATGCAGGGGACACGGGTTCATGCCCCGGTCCGGGAAGATCCCACATGCCGCGGAGCGGCTGGGCCCGTGAGCCATGGCCGCTGAGCCTGCGCGTCTGGAGCCTGTGCTCCGCAACGGGAGAGGCCACAAAAGTGAGAGGCCCGCGTACCAAAAAAAAAAAAAAAAAAAAAAAAAAAAAAAATCTCTGGCCTGGCAGGTAGGCAGGAAGAAACGGAACTGATCCTTAATTAAGTCTCTGCAGTTATTTGTGGTTGTATATTGTTCCTGGAATGCTCGGACACAGGGCCTAGAACCAAATCCTCTGCCCAGTGCATGGAATTCACCTGGGCTCCCAGGAAGCCGTCTTTACAGTGCACTCGCCATCAACCCTGCTTGGTATAAGGGGATTTCAAGTGCGATATTCCTTTTTAGTTTTCATAGCCACAAATGGTCTGCCTGCCTCTCTGTCCAGGCTGCTGCCAAGCCAGGTCCAGGGCAGTTTTTCTGAGAAGCAAAACCTGAGCTTTGTGCCTTCTTGCTAGTGAGGACTCAACATGATATTCCCATCTGAATGTATGAGGAACTTGGAATATTCCTTTGTATACTCCTTAGATAGGCTTTGCATGCATCACCTTGCAGTGTCCGGAGCACTTCATTTCCAGGCTGTCTCCCCACCGCACTCCAGCATCTGAGTCTCTGACTCCGTTATAGGTGTTTCTTATCTGTCCAGAGGCTTCGTCTTTCCAGGAGACATAACCTGTGTTGACCTCAGGCTGGAAGGTCTTTGCTCTCCATCAGCGAGAGACTCTTCACTCCCAGAGCTCCAGAATATCCCATGTGTCTGTGGGCATTGGACATTTCCCATGACCAGACCCCTGTTTAGAACAGCCAACAGAAACCCCCTGAAGACCAGCCCTTTGAAAACATCCATTTAATTTGAGGGGAATTTGTTCTGGTTTGTGAATCAATTTTGTAAGGAATTCTGTGTTTAAAGGCCGATTTCAGCTCTCTAGCCCTCTCCACTCAACAGCTAATGTATATTTAAGAGCTGCCTGAAGGGTTAACTCACTTTTTTTTTAGTGACTACAGATGCACACCACAAGGAACTGGCTTACTTGGGCAGTTAATTTCTCTCTGGAATTTCTCTTGCTTGAATGTCCGTAATACATTGACTTCCGCAAAGAATTGATTTCCACACAAAATTCCCTGCTTGCCTTAAACCCTTCCCCACAAGCCGCCGGCTGCCTGCATACATATGTGGTTTCTGCTCACAAATCGTTTGTAGCATACCCAACTGGAATGCAGAGTAAAAAGGACTGGAAAGTAATGTCATCTGACTGTTCAAGTGCTTCTTTTAAAAGAAAAGTGAGCCTTATTGGCTAACAGAAGACCAAAGTTGCTATATCCTGCCCAACTATAAATGCCCTTGGAAAGCATTTATATATGACCACCCAGATGCTCCAAAAATACTGTTGACACAAGGGAAGATGATTCAACAAATCTGTTCATTCATTCAAAATACATGCTCTCTGAGCACCTGTATGGCCAAGATGATGAATAAGGATGAAGTCCTTGAAATATATTCTGCATATGTTTGAATCTTTGCCTTCCTCGTGGAGTCATGGTAATGAATTAGCATCTTGTTGGTAATGAAATAGAGGTGTACGTCCAAGCGTGATGATCATTTCTAGCCTCTAGTGCACCTTTCTTTTTTTTTGGCTGTGCTGCGAGGCATGTGGGATCTTAGTGCCCTGACCAGGGATTGAACCCAAACCCCCTGCAGTGGAAGTGCAGAGACCTAACCACTGGACCGCCGGGGAAGTCCCAGTGCACCTTTCTTATTGTTTGTATACTTGCAGAAAAGGTGGGTGTTTCAGAAGCCCCCATTCCCTAACCCTCAATTCTTATATACTCATGGCCTTTCTCGTGGCTCATGGGGGTGGTAGAGACACAGCCACTCAACGCCGGCTATGTGGAAGGTGGAGCTCCATATGTGCTTCCCCGAGGAAGGTTCCAGTTGTGTAATCATAACAGAATCAACAGCCATATTACTTGCTTGTGTTTCTATGAGGGCACTTGTATTTGGTGCTTCTATTGGATGCTTGTATTTGCCAGCCCAATGACAGTGATTATTCCAAAACTGAGGATCATAAGTGCATGTCTTGTTTTCTAGCACGAGGGAAGAATTGAGATAACTGATTCAATGCCAATAAGTGTTCTTTGGGGGAGTGTCTAGTGGCAGATTTGGTTGTTTAAAAAGATATAAATACCCTCCCAGTAAAAACTGTCAAAGTATTCTTATTGTAATTAACCATGTTTTTTTATATTTAGGTTGGTCTTTCCATCAAAATTTGGAGATGGGATACTGGAAAGTGGGTATGGGTTATTTCAAAACAAGTTAAGACTTTAGACATTTTTTTTTTTTAACCATGCTTGTATTAACATTTGGGGCCTCTCACATTTGTGAGAGGCTGTCCTCTATATAACAGCATCACTGGTCTCTATCCACTTACTACTAGTAAAACCCCTCTCCCTCTGAGTGTGACAATGTAAACGGTCTCCAGAGATTTCCAGATGCTCTCTGGGGAACAATATCATCCCTGGCTGACTACCACAGCTCCAGCCTCTGCCACCCCAAGATAACTGGGGTCCTAGAGATGGCCCGGGTGTCCTGAAGTCACGTTAGCATCTTGAATAGTGATTCAGCTTCATATTCAATGATGTCCAAAAGTCACTTTTAGTATGTGGTAAGACATGTGATTGGAATTTTAAGTGGCCTCAGAAGATTGGAGAAATGCTTAGAATCCGAAACAATGAAGTGCAGTAAAGAATGGGCCACTAGTGCACAAAGAAAGAAGGCGTTCTGTAATGGAGTGAAAGAGGAGGCATGGCTGGTGGATTACAGATACCCAGGGTGAGAGAGCCTTCAGTGCCCACAGTGAACTACCGGCTGGTGTTCAGGAAACGGTACCTGTGGTTGTGTCAGCAAGTGCTGGCTCCCCTGGCCAGGTCCCAGCTGCTGCCTGCTGGCCAGGCCGCCCGTCTCAGTGTCAACTCTGGCCCTCATTCATACTTCCCCAGAGGCTGACGGCCTCCAGGTGCTGGGGTGCTGGTTCCTTCTCTCACATAAGCCAGGAGTTGAGTATTGTTTGTTTTAAAACATCCTATTTCAGTTTTTCTTCCATACCGACTTTGCTTGCCTCTGTGTGCTTGTGCGTATGTGTGTTTGTGTGTGTGTGTGTGTGTGCACATGCGTGTGGAACATGTGGCACTCGCAGAGAGGAACAGACTTCTAAAATCCCCTTCTGTAGGGAGTACTGCTATATAATGACTGCCAGTGGGTCACCCAGGTTCAGAGGACTGCCTTTAATAATACCTAAAGTCCTTTCATTTAAGAATTAAAGCCAATAAAATATTAGTCTAGAATGGCTGAAGCTATGGGATGAAATGAGTTTGCTAACCAAAGGATAAGCAGAGAACAGCTATGATTCAAAGGGTGTGATTGTGGTCTTTGGTCTTAATCCTTACTCACAGTGTAGTATAATAAACTCCTCGAGCTCTCTAAAAGGCTGGGAGGAAGAGCTCTGTCCTTGAGTGGGTCAGAACTTCCTCTTTCAGTTCTAACCCTTTTCTGTGTCTCATCCCAACGTGCATATCCCTTACCATCTGCATTGATATTAAATAACCATTGCAGATAATCTCAGTTTTTTTCTTCTGTTCAAAGGATCAGAGAGAACACTCTGTGGAGACTTGGCTTTAGGGACGACTTTGCTCCTGAGGTTTTTTTTTTTTTTTTTTTTTGCGGTATGCGGGCCTCTCACTGTTGCGGCCTCTCCCATTGCGGAGCACAGGCACCGGACGCGCAGGCTCAGCGGCCATGGCTCACGGGCTCAGCCGCTCCGCGGCATGTGTGATCTTCCTGGACTGCAGCACGAACCCGCGTCCCCTGCATCGGCAGGCGGACTCTCAACCACTGCGCCACCAGGGAAGCCCAACTCCTGAGTCTTTTTTACACACTAAAGAGGAGAGCTTGTATGAAGTGACACAAGTAAGCTTCTCACTGTGGAATTTTACAAGGACATTTTAACATGAGATGCCAGCTATTGAGGTGGACAAAGTACAGTCAAATTGAACTGCCTGGAGGAAGAGGAATGAGCATATATATATATATATTTTTAGATTTACAATGTTGTGTTTAATTTCTGCTGTACATCACAGTGACTCAGTTACGCATATGTATATTCTCTTTCATATTCTTTTCCATTATGGTTTATCACAGGATATTGAATATAGTCTTCTGTGCTATACAGTAGGACCTTGTTGTTTATCCATTTTATGTATAATAGTTTGCATCAGCTAATCCCAGACTCCTAATCCTTCCCGCTCCCCCACCCCTTGGCAACCACAAGTGTGTTCTCTATGTCCGTGAGTCTGTTTCTGTTTTGTAGATATGTTCATTTGTGTTGTATTTTAGATTCCACATATAAGTGATATCATACGGTGTTTGTCTTTCTCTGTCTGACTTACTTCACTTAGTATGATAATCTCTAGGTCCATCCATCCATGGTGCTGCAAATGGCATTATTCCATTCTTTTCAATGGCTGAGTAATATTCCATTGTATATGTATGTGTGTGTGTGTGTGTGTGTATCTATATATATCTATATAGATACACACCACATCTTCTTTATTGGAATGAGTATTTTTGAACCAAGGTATATCAATATACCTTGGCAGGAAGTAGGTGAAAACGCAGAATGAGCACATAGAAGAGTGTTTCTTTCCAGCAGCCTTATTGTAATGGACTGACTATGATTTAACTATCCTTAATTTCCATAGGGAAACAGGGTGTGTGCTGCTGGCTATGGCTACTTTTTTCACCTTGTGACCAACCAAACATCCCAAGCTCCACTTCTCTCCTTTACCCGGAACAGTGCATATGCTTGTACGAGGTAACTTGGGGGAAGTTCATCTACATTTTGGGCGTAAGCCTTATGATTTAACATTTTTTTGCACAACACTCACAGAGAGGGTTGTGTAATGCTTGGCATCCATGTGAGATTTGATGATGTGTCTGAGTGAGCATCTTGGATCGTAAATTTGGTGGTGAAGGGAAGGGAAAGAGAGAGAGGTCACTTGAAGGGGCATAGGACAGAGGGTACCTTTTCTGGCCAGAGGAGAATTCAATGGAGAGATGAATTAAACTCTCAACAGACTGGGGGCACCTGGGAAGCCAGAGTGCCTGAGCTCAGGAGCTGAGTGGGGAGATGAAGTTTGGAGAAGAGGCTCTTTGCCTGTGACTTGCACACTGTGAGATGAGAGGGTCTCGTTCAAAGTCTTTGCTATTTAGAGGATAAGGTCGTCTGCTAAGAGCAAGGACTGGGAAACATGGGAAAAATGTGAACTTCAGAATCAGTCAGGCCCCGATTCAAATCTGGACTTTGTCTGAGTAAACTGCCTTTTTTTTTTTTTAAAGAGTTAGATCCCTTATTTGTGAAATAGGGACAGATCTCTAGTGAAAGTTTGATGTGAAAATTAGAGATGACTTCTATAACGCACCTAAGAGAATATCTCGAATACGGTAGGAACTCAATAATTGATATAAATAATTCTATTAAACAGTTTATTTATTATTATTATTTTTTTGGCCATGCAGTGCGGCATGCGAGATCTTAGTTCCCCGACCAGGGATTGAACCCACGCCCTCAACAGTGAAAGTATGGAGTCCTAACCACTGGACTGCCGGGGAATTCCTCGATATAAATAATTCTGATAGTAGTTATGTTAATAATAGTGAAATAATACTGCAATGATAGGAAATGATAAGGAGAGTGGAATAAGGATTAAGCACCATTGCTCCGCCATGTTGAAGTGCCGGCTGAGGCTAGAATTAGTACATGTGTCATGAAATTATTATTAAGATTGTGAAGTTTTTAATCTAGCAGCTCTCAGCAGCCCTGGGGTGTGAGGGGAGAAGGTATCCAAAATACCACAATGCTAAGGCATTTCAGGGAGAAGCACAAAAGTTGCAAGGATTGCAGGGGCTGGTATCTGCTGTCTTAGCAAAGGGATGGATCTAGAAGGGACTGATGGTAGAGTGAGGCTCGTGTTCTGAAGGGCTAGGCAGGGGTGTCCCCAGGCTCCTAGGAAGGGGATGAATCTAGAAGGGCTGAGAGAATGGAATGGGACCATGGCAATCTGTGTCTTGTTGAGATCCAGGAGCAGGTCACAGAGGGTGACAGAAAGGAAAGGCTGAGGGTTAGGCAATGACAGTCAGAGAGAAGGCTCGCAAGTCTCCTCTTCACTCTCCTTTATTAAGTACCTTTAGTTTCATATTTTCCAATGAGGAAAAAGTGACACATTTGGAATGCAGAAATTGGCTGAATTTCACTCTTTATCTTTCTTCCTAGGTGTGGCCTCTTTGTATACCCTAAGTTTCAGCCAACTTGGGATAATGGCACTGGTCCCACCCTGTTCCAAAATTTCACGGTTTGGGGAAGTGCAGGTGGTGCCCAGGTAGGTTTCTTTAGTTTTTTGCTCTTGTGGTGATTTATTGTGCATCTCTACTTAAAGGGGGATGATTTGCTGTTGGGGGAGCATTGCGATATTCTCACAGCTTTAAGGAGCCAACAGCATCATAGGTGTGTGTGAAATAGTTGTTGCATGAACAGATTCCTAGTCAGTAAGCCAAGGTTAGTTCATTGCCTGTGTGGCGATTTTCCAGCAGCTCTAATAGGGAACAACAGAATGGTAGAGATTTGCAACCAAGAAAGATCATAGGGGTCATCTGTTCTTCCCCTCACATGCCTATTTAGAGAGAAAAAATTAAGGTTCAGAAAGTAAAGGGATTTGCCAAAGGTCACACAGTTTGTTAGCAGCAAAACCAGGTGCAGAAGCCAGACTCCAAAATTTGTGCATTTGATACCCTAATATCCTGAATAGTACATGTTTCACTTGTAAGGAAAAGTGCTGTTCATCACTGAAACACAAAAAGTCCAGCTCATGGTGGCATTCTTACCTTCATCAATGAGCCAAATTTTCTCCTATTTTCCTTGAAAGGAAACAATGTTCATGTTATCCATTTAATTTTCATTATTTCAGTGATGTCTTATAAGAAAGCTTTGTATGCTCACTATTACCAGCACCATATAAAAATTATCCAGGGTCACTGTTTGGTGCTACACAGAGAAAATTACATACATTTGGTCTCTGCCACGTAGAAATAGGGAGCTTAAGATACACAGATGAAGAAATATATCTATAGGGCATTCAGTAAATAGAATAAAAACATATAATTAAGTCACAGTAAGAAAGTTAGGCATTTATTTCACATATCCAACGTAAGGAGAACTATTTGGGAAAGTCCCAAAATACAAAATTGGGTTAGCTAACAGGAAGAATCCCTATTGTATTAAGTATTTTCTTCTCATTATATTTGATAAAGTACTTTGTTTCCCATAAGCATTATAAATATAGAGGTGACAAATCCCTCTTTTGCAGGGAAGCAAATCGTGCCTTGCAGAAGGGCTGATGCCTGTAATTAGGTAACAACTGTTGTCAAGTTATCAGTTCAGATCGTACCTATTTTGTGTACATAAACGTGTCTTCAAAGATCTATCATTTTATAAAAGCCGTCAGCACATACATAGTGGGAAATGCAAGCTATTCAGTTCTTGAAAATTCAAGCACAAAGACTGGTCGACAAGTAGAAGCACCATACTGTGATAAATCAAGGCTTCCTTGGCCTTAATTAATAGGAAACTCCCACTTTAAGGTAGGAATGTAAGCATGACACTAAATTGGTAAACAAAGAGGCGACTGTGTAAGGTTAACTGGTAGTCCTAACAGCACCCTGATTTTCAGGGTGGTTGAGCTGAGGCCTAGGAAAAGTTAAATGTCTTGCCCAAGATCACATAATTAGTTAATATGAGTGCTAGGTAAAAACCAAGGGCTCTATCCTCCAAGCTAGTGTGATTCAACTTTAACAAGCTCATTTTGTTAATACTTGATCCTTGTTTAGGGCCACTAGCCCAAGCTGTCATCATTATATATGCATATAACATATTTTGAGTCTGTAGTCATGCTGAATTACTTATTTCATATTTACAATTTTCTGACAATATTAGTAAACATATACAACACCGAGGAAAATGTTAAGTACTGGAGTTCTTGGATGCTCTGTTTTTCTCCGTTAATTTTGTGTTACTTGACAGTTGCAAGTTTACTTTAGGTACATGAAGAATTCACATTGACCTTTTAATGCATCAATTGTTAGGAGGAGAAATGAAAAGTACAGAGGGGATGTTACCAAAGGGGACTAGTTAGTGCTGACCTCACGGCAACTTTGGGATGCCCGCACAGATATTGATGGACAAAAGCTGCTTAAATATGGTATAGCATGCTTGTTTATACTTCATCAATAATTAAAGAAGCTACAGGAAGTCTGCAAGAAAACCTGAGCCTCAGACCTTTGACATAATATATGCTGTTGTTTTATAGATTTTTAGAAGTAGCAATCTTCACCTGAAAAACTTCCAGGTTTATGCATGCAGAGATTTTGGAATTGACATCTTGGAAAGTGATGCAAATACTTCAGTTACTGACAGCTTATTACTTGCTCATTTTGCCCCCAAGGTAAGTGCCTTCGTGTGATTCTTTTATGTTGTCCATCAAAACAGAATTGCATGTGTTGGGTCCCCTGGTAATCCAGGATATGTAATTTAAATAGCATTCTTTAGTAAATCTTGTATTTAATTGGTCAAATTTGGAGGAGCTTTTGATTTGTAACAGTGGTGATATTTATCATAAAATTCAAATATACACAAGATTTCCATGTTATGTGTCCATGTACATCACAAAAGCCCTGAGTGGTTCGTAGAACTGTTATTTGTTTGAGATCTAGCATTATTGTCCATACAATTCAATGATAAGCCTAATAATTTTAGGGTCATTTACTCTAACTTCACAAGGATTATGAGGTGATTCCATATCGTCTTTGTGCATCTGTGGTTTGCCAAGTTTCGACATCAACATTTTGTTCATAGGGTTCTTACTCTATTTAGGGTCCCTGCCCCAGAAAAAAAGGTGATATAATTTATATTGTTTGCTTAATATACTAGGGTTTCTTATGTGATTCCCTAATACTTGCCTCAGTGTGGGTTTCTACATGATAAACATCAACCTATAGATGACTTCCCTGCCACTGCATAGCCAGGGGCCCAGAATGTAGGTGAGCCTTAGAGGACTTCCTGGATAAGAAGTACTAGTTCTCAAGGGAAGTCCATGGCTGCCATTGGCTTCAGACCTATAATGGGTCCCCCAAGTTCTTTTTCTTGAAGGAGTTACATGAATATTAGTGTCACATTGTCAGAATAATCATAGATGGAAGGGACCTAGAGTACTTCTGGGGACCAAGGAAAGAGCATTCTCTTTAGTTTGTTCCTGAATGCTTTGATCAACTGATATTTAAATGATAATTATTGACTTTCATACTTCCCTTGACTATTTCATAGCTATAGATACAAACATTAAGAGTAAAAAAATCATTTTCTTACTAAGCTACATTTTCCTATATTTAATTCTCCAACTTCCTTCATTACTTCTCTTCTGAACCATTCTTTTCAGGAGGGAAATACCTGCCAGTTTTTCCTTTTATCTGAAAGGATTACCACCTTGAGAGGTTATTCTTCTTTTCAGGTTGCATAGTTTTCAAGAGAGCATGGGACCCAGATTTAGATTCTGTGGTACTGGTTGACCCAGGCCCTTAAATATCTCCGAAATAACCATAGAGAAGATACTAAAAACAAAATGCCCATCAAGCTGAGGAAATAACTGTCCTGGCAAATTAATGTCACAACATCCTAACTGATGCTAGATAGACATCATAATTAATGGGAGAGTGACATAAGTTAAGAGATAGATTATGACAAAAGGGTGCTTATCATGAGATAACAAAAAATAATCTCACCCCTGGGGTGTGATTCACCAGCAAGGTAATGCAACTGAGGGCTTCTGAGTCTCCTAACAAGTAAGTGCAGAACCAAAGTCCCTGGATGGGAAATGTTAAACAGCTTGTTCTAGGAAAGGTCTAGATCTTGGTTAGGCATCCAAATCATAAAACCATGCAACTTTAGAGGTAAATATTACCTAAGAGTTGGTCTAGTTAGAACTCCTGAATTTACAGGTAAAGAAATGGAGGCTTTGGGAAGTCAAATGATAGCCCAAAATCATGCCCAGTATTGTGGAGCTAGGACCACCTGGATATCTTCCCACGCCTGGTCTGATACTCGTTTAATTACACATGGAAAATGGCTTTGGCAATAGCATTTATTAGTGCCTACTCCAGTATTCTCTGAAGTGTTTTTCTTTGAAGGCTGGTCCCAAGAGAGGCTCTGAGAAAAGAAAGATTCTTATGTTAATTACATACAGGATATGCTGTTTACCATCCCTCCCATCCCCTGAAATTCACATTGCATATTAACACTTTAAAGTCTTCGCAAATTTCTAGAGTTAAAAACAAACAAGAAAAATATCTATGAATCTTTAGTTAACACAACATTGCTCAGATTTATTTGGGAACCACTTTATTGCTGTATAAAACTGTGTTAATTGATTTTTTTTAAAAAAGGAGGATGCCAAACCTCTCTGTGGTTGTGGAAATCTGATTTTAGCCTCTTTCTTTCAAACCTGCCATTTCTTTAGGAATTAAAATTTTCAGAGAATTTGGCTTAACTATTCTTAGACCTTCCACCCACGTATAATTGGTGACACACAATTATCAGTGAGTCTTTTTAAATTTATTTTTATTAAAAAAATTTTTTTAACATCTTTATTGGAGTATAATTGCTTTACAATGTTGTGTTAGTTTCTGCTATCAGTGAGTCTTATTCTAAAACAAACACTAGTTTCTGGAAGAAAACTAAGTTTTCTCTGGAAGAAAAAAAGGATTTTTTTTTCCTTTAGCCATATTTGTGTATGCCTCATACCCAACATTACCTTCTTACTGAGATGGGTAGAATAATTTTCAATGAGGATGGCTTTATTATGCAAGAGAAAGAGGTGCACTAACCATCACTATACATGCTAGTTTGGTTGTGTGGTTTTGTTTGTTGTGCGGTCCTAGCCTTCCATCTAATTAGCACCCCTTTTCACACTCTTCAAGATGTCCTGATTTGGATGTAAATTATGGTCATCCTACTTTTGGAAGTAACTGTTGGATGGTTGCCTTTTTGTTGTTATTGTAATTAATTCAAGCAGATGATACTACTTAAAAAAAAAGTCTTATTCAGACAGATGCTGTTGGGGATGCTTCATTCTTTCTCCTATTTGTCTCAGGGTTACTCCTCATCTTCACTTGTGGATTTCTCTTCCCCAGTTTAGACCTTTCATCTTTTTGTTTGTCCAAATTCTATCGTAGGGCCCCTTCTTCTCTCCATATACTTGCTCTCCCTGGGAGAAATCTCATTTTCTCTAGTGGTTTCAGTTACCATCCACATGCTGATGTCTCCCACATATTTGCATTTATTTCCACCATCTTATTTCGTGCTTTCAATTTGCAATCGTTTTCTATGTTTCTTTTTTTCTACTTTCGGAACTTGATTTGTCCTGCATTGAATAATATCTTTTTTATATTTACTCATTCGAACGTTATTCATTCTGTTATGATTGTTCACGTTGGACTTAAAACTTGTGACACACCTGCTCATCTTCACAAAGTCTTAATTACATCTGCACTTAATTACATGAGCCATGCAAGGACCTTAAACTTCTCTCACTTCTTTCTTCACCCTCCCTTCTAATACATTACTTTTCTCTAGTATTGTCCCACCTTTTAAAACAAATTGTTTCATGGAACTATAACGTTTATGGGGAAAAGTGCACAAATCACAAGTGAAGAGCTCAATGAATTTTTATAAAGCAAAAACCACGTGCATACCACCCAGATCTAGAAATAGCACATCACCAATTCCTCTGAAACCCCTTCATGCCTGCTCCCAGTTAACCCAACCCCCAGCCCCCAAGCCAAAGGAGAACCATTATTAAACTTCTCAGACATAGGTTAATTTCAAATCTGTTTTTGAGCTTTATATAAATGGAATCATAAATCGTGTAACTCTTCTGTGCCTGGCTTCTTTTTTTTTTTTTTTTTTTTTTTTTCCGGTATGCGGGCCTCTCACTGCTGTGGCCTCTCCCGCTGCAGAGCACAGGCTCCGGACGCGCAGGCTCAGCGGCCACGGCTCAGCGGCCCAGCCGCAACGCGGCATGTGGGATCTTCCCGGACCGGGGCACTAACCCATGTCCCCTGCATCAGCAGCCGGACTCTCAACCACTGCGCCACCAGGGAAGCCCTGTGCCTGGCCTCTCTGGCATAACATTATGTCTATGAGATTCATCCATGTTTTTATATGTTGCAATCATTTATTCTTCCCATTGTTATGTAGTATTCCATTTTATGGACTCTATCACAATTTTTAAAAGCTGTGTTGCTGTTGATGCACATTTGCTTGTTTCCAGTTTTAGGTTATTACAGAGAAAGATGTTATGAACAATCTTCTATATGTCTCTTGGTGTTCACAAGCATGCATTTCTGTTGAACATGTGCCAGATTGTAAAATTGCTGGCTCAGAGTATATCCCTTCAGCTTTAGTGGCCGATGCCAAATGACAAAGAACAATTACAAGTATTTAAACTTGCACCAGCAGTGTGAGGAAAGGGTTTCATAGCTAGGTCTTGGAATTTCTCTTGACCAACATTCTGGAGATTTTCTTCATGTCTCTGTAGTATTGGAACTCTTGCTCCTGATTCTCCTGTCTCCCTCCTTTCTGATTTAATTCTCATTTTATTAGCCTGCAGTAACTTTCTTAACTAACTGGGGGTCTATGGAAGTTAAAGATTTTGACCTACAAATGGAGACCCCCTTCTTGGAAGGTTGTGGCTATAGACTACTAGGTTGGAGTTCATTTTGCCTTGACATTTGAAGGCAATTCTTCATTGTCTCCTAGCTTCTAGTCTTGAGGTTAAAGAGTTTTTAGATACTCTGTGCAAACCATTATATATATATAGGATGGATAAACAGCAAGGTCTTACTGTATAGCACAGAGAACTATATTCAATATCCTGTGATAAACCATAATGGAAAATAATGTAAAAAACCATATATATATACTGAATCACTTTGCAAAAAGAAATGAGTTTTTAGATACGCTGATTCTAGGTCTTTTATATGTAACCTATTAGTTTTTCCTCTTTGGAGATTTTTAGGGTCTCGCCCTTGTCCCTGGTATTTTGCAATTTCAATATGGTGTACCTTGCTGTGTGGCTTTTTCTTCTAACCACTGTATTAGGCTCTGGGCCGGACTTTTCACTGTGGAAAATCATATCCTTTCCTTCTGGGAAGTTTTCTTCACTTATTTCTTTGATACTTATCTCCTATGTATTTTCCTTTTTCTTGAAATTATTATTATTCGGATATTGGCTCTCTAAATTACTTATCTAATCTTCTTAATTTTCTCTCTGACTTCCCACTGCCCCACTGCCTTTTTATCCTACTTTCTAAGTTATTGCATTTTTTTCTATTGAATTTATTATTACTGCTCTCCTGTTTTTGTTCTTTTTTTCTTTTCTGAAAAATTCCTTTTTAGGCTTCTTCTTGTTTCGTGCACATGATATTCTTATTTCTCTGATGTTATTAATGATAGTTTTTAAGTTTTCTTCTGATTTCTATACGGGCTTTGTCTCCACTGGGTTTCTTTTCTTCTGTTTGTTTCTTTTTATCACTGTCTTCCATGCTGGAGACCCTTGACAATTTCTGGTGATGCTCAGACAATTATCTTTAGCAGTGGAACAGTGAAGCACTAACAGCTTGATTAGATGGAGTCTGTTGAAGAGATTTTGTGGAAAATCCTGGAGGCAGTTTTTGTTTCTTTTTAGACTTTTTACTATTTATTTTTATATTAACATACAGTAAAAATGGACTTTTTTGATGTACAGTTCTATAAATTTTAACATATGTGTAGATTTCTGTAACTACCAACACCACAATCAAGATACAGAATAGTTGCATCAGCCTGAAAAAACCTCCCTCTGACTCCGTTTCTGTAGCCACATCCTCTTCTCATGTCTAACCCCTCGGAGGTCACTAATGTATTCTCCGTCACTATAGTTTTTTCTTTTCAACAATCATATAAATGGAATAAGATAGTATGTAACCTTTTGAGACTGGCTTCTTTCGTTCCCAAATCCTTTGGTATTTATCTAACTTGTATTTTATTCCTTGTTATTGTGGGGCAGTATTCCACTATAGGGATCTACCACAGGTTTACCTACTCATTTGTTGAAGGACATTTGAGTTGTTTCCAGATTTGGTGATTGACTACAAGAAAACTGTTTTAACCATTTGTGTAAGGGTTTTGTATGAACATAAGTTTTCATTTCTCTAAGGTAAACACTTAGGAGTTGAGTTGTTAGGTCAATGTTAAGAGTATGTTTAATTTTGTAAGAAAATGCCAAACTATTTTCCAAAGTGGTTGTACCATTTTGCATTTCCACCAGCAATGTATGAGAGGTTCATTTATTTCTTTTCCTCATCAGCACTTGGTACGGTCACTATTTTTTCATTTAGCCATCTAACAGGTGTGTAGCATATTTCATTGTGATCCTTTGTCATATATTTGATTCGTAAATATTCTTCCCAGGCTGTAGTTTGTCTTTTTACTCACTTAATTGTTTTTATTCATGTATTAAAATTGTATTTCATGTGGCCAGTCCCCTTATTTTTCTTCCCTTTTCTTCCTCCCTTCTAAATCACAGGGAAGCCTGTGTATGTCAGCTGGGATCAAAACTCCCAAAAGGTGGGAACTGACAGTGTCTAACACAACCTTTGTGAATTTTGATCTCATTGACTGTGTGGCCATCAGGACCTGTTCAGGCTGTTCCCGAGGACAGGGTAAGTTGAGTAGATAAGATAGATAGTGAATAAGGCGGGTACTCATATAAATGTGACAAATAGTGGCAAAAGCCATTGTGATTCATTGTTTCTTTTAGTTATAAGATTGCATTAATTGAAACTGCTGCTCAAATCTCCTAAAAGAAATACTAGAGGAGGCCAGGTGCTCCCAATGTGGCTCCTGCAGCTCCCCAGTCTTTCCCTATATGGTGCCTATCACACTCTATGACTTTGGTGCCATGTCTCTGCTGGACTCTGAGCTTCATAAAGGCAGGGATCACATCTTTCTCTCTCTCTCTTTTTTATTGAAGTATAGTTGATTTACAGTTAGTTTCAGGTGTACAACATAGTGATTCAATATTTTTATGGATTATACTCCATTTAAAGTTATTATGAAATATTGGCTATATTCCATGTGCTCTACAATATATCCGTGTAGCTTATTTATTTTATACATAGTAGTTTGTCCATCTTGAGCCCCTCCCCCATCTTGCACCACCCTAGCCACCAGTTTGTTCCCTATATCTGATCATATCTCTTTTGCTCAGAGTTTTATCATTAGTAACTAGTAGCCTGATGCCTAGTAGGTTCATTGATTAAAGCAATGAATGGAACTGGATGGATAGACATATGGATATAAACTAACACACATGCAAGCTTTCCTGAAAGAGCCAGAGTTCAGATACTTTATGTTTGCAACAGCCCAAGACTTGTTGTATGCACCACAGGAATTCTTGTCCACTTGTTAACCACATCTCAGATGCAGTGAGAAATACCTTGGAGAACTCATGGGCCAAGGTGCAAAGAAGCAGAGAGCAATCTAGTTGATTTGATCATTGTAAACAGACAAACCAAGTGATTCAAGTAAATATGCTCTTGTGGTTTGAATCACCAATTTAGATAATTGTTTGTTTTTTTAATTAAATGAATAATCAGCAAGTTTCCACTGTGCTTTTTTCCGCCCCCCACCCACCCACCATAGGCAGAGCCAAATATTGTTTTGATTTGGGTGGCATCTGAGATTAAGATTGTAGAAATAATAATAGGAATAAAAAATGCCTTATGGCAATCACTTCAAATCATGATTCCTAAGTCATTTAATAGCTTCACTGTTTCATATCATTCATAAGACACTGAAAAAAAAGCACACTGCTTCTTATGAGCTCTAATCTCTTCCCACTGGATGGTCTTGGCAAAGCCATCTCTTTCATTTGTTTAAAAATTGTCTAGTCCAGGTTCTGTTTAAGGAACTGGGCAGTACAGAGAGGAAAAACACATAGTTCTTGTCTTCCAGCATCTCTCCATCTAGGCACAAAATTAAATGTCTAAGCCAGTGATTGTAATAGTGTGATGAGTCCAGTACTAGAGCATTGAGCAAGGTCAGTGAGGGGAGCAAGGAAAGGGGTCAGGTAAGATTTCATCACAGAATGCCTTGAGCAGGGTTTAGAAAGGTGAAGAGAAGTTTGCAAGGAGGAATAGGCAGAGAAAAGTTCCTATGTATTAGAAACAGCATATGCAAAAAAATTCCAAAGAGCAAGTTATGATTGGGGAATTGCAAAGAAATCCAATATAACTGAATTGTAGAGCTGCTTGTGGTATTAGATGAACTACAGAAGTTGCCAGAGGTGGAATCGTGGCATCTTGAATGTGTGACAGTTCAGTAAATGGACTCTACTGGGATGAGAATGAAAGCATTAGGGCCTCTCTTTGTATCAATATTTTATTTAAAAATTTTCCTTTTTTGGTGTATTTTATAAGGTGTATAATACCTTATAATATGGTAGCATATATACTAAGAGATGTGTACTGATTTTTAAATTTTAATGACAGGAAGGTGAGTATTAGAAGACCACTGCCATCGTTTCTTCCTGGGCAATTGGACTGGCAGCAGAATCACAATGAATCACATGGAGGTGGTACGAGGGAAACCCTGCTAAGAAGTGTAGCCCTAGAGCTAATATTTGAAAACTGTGTTACTCTTACTATTTACCCACGTGATTGATTGAATATTGCTTTTGAGGGTAAATGTTTAAAGTATAAATCTCATAAAAAGTGGGGTTAGGTTTGCCATAGAAGAACTAGAGCAGAAAGATGGAGAGACTAACCCACAGCACTTTTAGCATTTAATAATTAGTCAATTAATGTTCTGTGTCATCATTTCCCACTAGACCACAATTTCTCACCCTTGGCACTATGGCACTTGGGGTTGGATAACTTTTTTTTTGGCTGCACAGAGCAGCATGGGGGATCTTAGTTCCCCGACCAGGGATAGAACCCGCGCCCCCTGCAGTGGAAGCACGGAGACTTAACCACTGGACCACCAGGGAAGTCCCTGGATAACTTTTTGTTGTGGGGACTGTCCTGTGCTTTATAGAATGTTTAGCCTCATCCTTGCCTCTACCAGATGCTCGTAGCACTGCCATCCACCCAGTTGTGACAGCCAAAGATGATTGCAAATGGTGCAAAATGTCCCCTGGAGGGCAAACCACCCCTGGCTGAGAATCATTGCCCTAGAATACAGGCTGCATGAGGGCAATGCCACTACTGTTCTTGTTTCCCTCTCTCTCCAGTACATAGCACAGAGCCTGGCATATAGTCAACACCTAGGATTTATTTTTTTTTTCTTGAATAAATGAGTGGATTGTAAAACTGTATAAATATGCAATTTAAAATACTGAAAATATGCCAGTGACTTCAGTTACCATTTGTGTTCATATTCTTTGGTGTCATTGAATCACAGTCTTTCTTCCAATTTATAGGTGGATTTACTGTCAAGACCAACCAGTTGAAGTTTACGAACTCTCCAAACTTGGTAGCATTTCCATTTCCTCATGCAGCAATTTTGGAAGACTTGGATGGGTCTCTGTCAGGGAAAAATAGAAGTCAAGTTCTTGCTTCTATGGAAACCCTTCCAGCTTCTTGTTTGGTCAAGGCCAGCTTCAGTCAGCTTGTCCATGGAAGTGTCTGTGAGGAAAATGTTCTCTTTCATCGTATGTCTATTGGTTTGTAAGTTGAATGAACTCTACATTTTGGCTTGTCAATGCACATGCATATATCATCCATGCTGTTGATATTTGTAGAAGCGAAATTGTTTTCCAGAATCTTTTGGAAGTCTTTAGTTCTACACAAGTGACGTGGGGATAATTTTGATAGCTGCCAGATCATAAGTTTATGGTAGTTTTAGACTGATTCAAATGGCAGCTAACTTTCAGTAACAATGGACCAGGTCTCATAGCCCTTGACCTCTTATTGGCATTTTGAGCTAATAGCTTCCTCTTGAAAAGACTTGCAACCAACAGAGAATTTGAAATATATTTAAATTAAGAGGATTATTAAAAATTCCAGTAATGTCCATTCTCATTTATGTACACCTACTCCCCCTGAGCTCTTTTTAAGTGTTCAGTAGGCTCCAGGGAAGCAATTGCTGATGCCTCCCTATTACTTGCAAAGTTGCTTCACCCCAGTTCATTTTCCTTGTTAATTTCATGAGCTATTGGATTTGTACAATACATTTCCTATTAATATTGGAGCAAGGACTCCTTGGTTATGCTACTCAAACTACCATTAAGTCAGCAGCTGGGCTGTTTATAATGCATAATAGGATTGCTTCTGCCCTCTTTAATTTCCAGGTAAAGATTGCTGAGTGTCTAGGGTTCTATCTTTTACCTATTTCAAATGCATTATATACATTTAGCCACACTTCTTTCCTTTTGTTTTGTGTCCTGACTGCATGAATATTAAGCCAAGTGCTTCAGCCAGATCATGCTGGCATCTTATTTAAACAGGTAAACTCCAGAGAGTGAGCCTATATGGTCAGGATTGCACTAAATCTGCATTCTGAATGCATATGGCATCAGTATCTTGACATTCTGTTTTAGACACCTTAGTAGTATAATACCCTGCTAGCATTGAATCATCTGAAAATGCTCCACTTTTGCTTTCCAAACTGTTTATTATTCTATCTAATGTTAATGGACCCAACTCCAGCGAGTAAAATAACAATGTGGAGGGATATATTTTCATTTCTAATCATTTTGATTATGCAGAGCATGCCTTTTCTTTTCATTCTTGGGAATGCATCCTGATTTTTTATCATTTTAGTGATTTTAACAAAGATGTTTTTAATGAGCATTTTGAGCTTTATTAAAGTTAGCGATTTATTTCTTATATGCGTTTTTTCCAAATGAGGAAAATTAAAATAGATTTATGTAGTTAAAAAGAGCATTCTGTGCTTGCATGATATTGATTTCTCTGTGTTGTTGATATTCCGTTTTTATGCCTTACTTGGAGACCTACTGGGAGACTGTGTCTTAGAGAGGCGTTTAGTGGCATTAGAAGGCTCCGCAGGTGTAATCCTTCTGAACATCTGCTCTTGGAGATCTTTAGGACAGGATAATTAGGTGCTTACCTAGGCAGCAGGTCATGATCCCAGCACTCAGGGACTGACAAGGTCAAAAAGATAATAATCCTGATACTGTATTCTAAGTAGATTCGAAAGACTACTAGGGTGAAAAACTTGCCTTGGTTTGTTTGTAATTTTTTTGGTTTTAAAATAGAAAACCTCGTGTCCCAGAAACCCCTTCAGTCTTGAGAAAACCAGGATGGTTGGTCACCCTACTCCCTAGGCTTCTATTTAAACATTTTCAGGTTGATTCACAGGTCTGCGGGCAAGTGCTCAATGACCCCAAATTCGCCCCAGGGGAGTCTTAGCACACTCCCAATTATGAGTCTCTTAGCCTTCATGTCCTCATCTCTAGGGTAAGGTGGTTGGGTTAGATGATCTTGAAGGCCTCGCTAGTCAGAGTGCATCAGTGTGACCTGGGATTAGACTTGGGAATCTCAGACTCACTGCAGACGTTCTGAGTCAGGACCCACAGGGGATTGTGTTCAAGTTTTAGAAGCACTGCCCTAAGGTCTTTCTAACTTGAGCTTTCCAGGATTCTATCCTCGGCTATTTGTGTTCAGTGACTTGATCTCTGTCCCAGAGCATTATAACCTCATTAGGAACATGTCAGAGCTAATGAGCAATTTGAATTCTGCGTAGATACAAACTTTGCTGCATTTCATGGAGAAAGGATTAATTTGTTGTGCTATTTGCCCTGGAGCACGCACCCTAAGAGTTGATTTACAAAGATCTCACGGTCCCGACCATCTTTTGGGGTTGCGTGTTGATGGAGATCTGATGTGGCACAAGGACCCTGCCCTCTTCCCTTTCAACTCTTAGCCTCCTCCTGCCTCCCTCAGCCCAGGTCCCCAGAGGGCAAGGCGTGAGGGCTGCACAGCTGTTTAATGGGGCACCTCTGGCCCCTAACCAGCAACCGAGTACTTGGAGTGTGATCTCTTCCTTGGAGGCCCCTTCTGGTTCATGTTCACTATAAGTTCCTTGTTTGACATTGGCGACCTTCCCTCACTACCTTTTCCAAGAGTGATGGGTGCTTACATTGTGGCATTTCCCGGTTTGTAGCTTCCTCTGACTTGACCTTGCAGTTGGGTTGACTGAGGCTTAAAAATGTTTGAAGTTGGTAATAATGTTTGATATTTAGGTGAAGGAAAGATTCCCACCCTCTACAAAGCAGAGTCTAGTTTCTGTTTTGTTAAAATGATGACACGCTTGGTTTGGGTGAGTTCTCTCTCACCTGCCAGTTCCAAAAACGTGCTTTCTTTAGGGGCCACAAGTACTCAGCATAGCGTTCCTTTCCTGGCTTCCAATCTCGTTCTCCCAACCCCATCCTTCCTGATAAGACTGGAAAGCATTAGCCCTATCAGTGTAAGTCAGGACCTCATTTCAGAAAAATGTCAGGAACGTTTCCTATAGAGACCTCATAATGGCAACATGCCTCACATAGTTCCTGGATTTACTGATCCCACATTTCTTATGTATAGAGATAAATTAACCTGGAACAAGGATCATCTCACCAGTGGATTTCTGTGTGCTCCTTCTAGACCTCCTTTGTAAGTTCTCCCTGCCCCTTAAATGCTAGTGTTCCTTAGGGTTCTGTGAGAAGATTTCCTCTCACGTCATGCTCTTCCCAAGTGATCTGGATTATTCCACAGCCTCAGTTAACAGTCACTGTTGATTCTGTATTTTTTTCCTCCAGTCTACATTGCTTTATTGAATTCCAGATCCATTTATCCAACTGCCCTTAGAATCTGCCCTGCCCAGTACTGAAGTCACTTGCCACGGGTGGCTACTGAACACGTGAAATGTGGCTCGTCCAAATGGAGATGCGCCATAAGTGTAAACTATACACCTTATTTCTAAGACTCTGTATGAAAAAAAAGAATGTAAGAGAGCTCAACAATTTGTTTATACTGCTTATGCTGAAATGATAAGTTTTGAATATGTTGGGTTAAATATATTATTAAAATTAATTTCACCTGTTTCTTTTAAATTTTTCAATGTGGCTACAATAAAATTTAAGATTCTATCTGTGGCCTGCATTTATGGCTTGTATTATATTACCATTGAGCAGCTACGCTTTCAGTATTTCCACTAGAGTATTCAACAGCCATCTCAAACTCAACTTGTCAAAACTGAACTTATGGTCTTTATTCCTTGGACCTATCCCTCCCTCAGTGTTCAGAATCTCTGGGTGTTCAGACAAATGATTCAGTTATCTAATCCAGAGATGGGAGTCATCCTTGACTCATCTTCTTACTTATTCCTCACAGAAATCACCTACCAAGTCCAGCCCATTTCATCTCCTAAAAAATCCTTCCTGAGTTTTTCTACTTTTCTCCTTCCCAGCTACTCTAGTCCAGGTTGACACTGCCTCCCACCTGTATAACCACAACAACCTCTTAGCTTGCCACCTTGCTGTGATGCCATTCTTAAACTTTTTGAGGCTTTGTAGAGCAGATCTGGTCTTGCCATCCATGCATTTCTTTGTAGAAACTTTGTCAAGGTTTCCCAGTGCCTCCCGATGAAAGCCTGCAATTTATACTGTCTTGTGGGCACTTCATGACCTGCTCCTGTTTGTACTTCTAGCACCATTTCTCAATGCTCTGCCCTCCCTTCTCTGCATTTTATGCCTCAGCCATACTCAACTTCTTTGTGCTTTTCAGCCAATAAGGCTCAGCTTCCACGAACTCAGCATGAAGGTGGTTTTCTCTGGTAAGCTTCCCCAAGCTTTCTGTACAGCTTTTGTATCCCTGCTGTGTGCTGGCTCTCTATACTTGCTCTAACCAATACTCATAGCTCCTACATAGCTTTATAAGTTGCCCCTCCCTCCTCATACATGGTAAGTAGGGCAAGGATAGGGTTTTCTGTTTGTTTGTATTATGGTGCCCAGTACCATGTTGAACATATAGTGACTCAATAAAATTAGTATTGAATAAATGAATATCATTTAAGAAATTGTGGACTCCCCCAAATCTTCCTGTAGTGTCCTTATTGTCCATTTCTCTCTTAGGACATATTTATAAGGAATCCACAGCCCTTAACTTTTCTTTAGAAGATCCAGGATTAAAATACTATCCACAGTCTTTGTTTTTAAAATTCCTAGAAACATCAAATACTTAAGAATATCCTTTCATAATGTCTTCTGGGTTTTTGCTTGCCCGGGGCTGTCAGTTGATCAGATGATTTATTTTAACAGCTGATTTCTTCTCCACTCTGCCCCACCCCACCCACCGAATCAGCAGTTTGCGTACATTTGCAATCCTTTTCTTTTCCTGGTGGTATAGATGCATAGAATTGTGACGGGGAGAATGAGAATGAACTTTCACAATTACCATCTGGGAATTATTTGTTTTTTGGTTTAGAGCACTCTACAGCTCCTTCAGTTGACATAGATTTATTCAAATAGCAGTAAATCAAGCCTTGATCTGTCTTCCAATTATGTACTGAATTGAATGTGGGGGAAATTAAAAGAGTTTACAAGATCTTGTAGGTTGGCCAACCAGTCCTTCTGAGTTTTAATAGGAAGTACATAAAAGAAAGTCAAGATATATGCATATGTTTGAAATTATTTTTCAAAGGCTGAAGAATAGAGAGGTAATTAAGAATCATTTGTGGGCATAAATCATAGCCCTCCCTCCCTCCACCACTTCCTAGGTATGTTCCTAGACAAGTTACTTCACCTCTTTCTGCTTCAGTTCTCCTATCAGTAAAATGAGCCAAATGGTACTTAACTCACAGGGTCGTTGTCTGGCATGTAGT
The DNA here is from genome assembly GCF_002837175.3 of Physeter macrocephalus. Lineage (NCBI taxonomy): Eukaryota > Metazoa > Chordata > Mammalia > Artiodactyla > Physeteridae > Physeter > Physeter macrocephalus. The sequence goes on along the minus strand of NC_041231.1, from coordinate 83,226,296 downwards.
AAGTGCTCAGTAAATGTTGTCTTTCAAAAGTCTCTACATTTATGAATGGTCTGATGAACCTAGGGGCAGGACAGGAATAAAGACGCAGACGTAGAGAATGGACTTGAGGACACGGGAAGGGGGAAGGGTAAGCTGAGATGAAGTGAGAGAGTAGCATTGACATATATACACTACCA
>NC_041231.1:83171252-83226105 GCF_002837175.3 Physeter macrocephalus | reverse complement strand
AGGGAGGGAGGGAGACGCAAGAGGGAGGGGATATGGGGATATATGTATACATATAGCTGATTCACTTTGTTATACAGCAGAAACTAACACAACATTGTAAAGCAACTACACTCCAATAAAGAAGTTTAAAAAAAAAAGCCTCTACATTTATGATTGACAAAACAACATATAAACTTACTACTAATAGAATAAAATATTATAGATGATTACGTTTCTGAGAAGCAAATGCCTGGCAAGGGAATTAAGTTTGCTCAAATGAAACTTAATCCGATTCTTGAAAAATAGGGAACACTTTCCAATAGCCACATGACACTGCACTTATCCAACGAAATATCCCAGAAAGTCGTGGAATCTGGAGTCTTTCAGGACACAGTTTATGATTCATTGTGCCCCAAAGCTTCTGTTTCTTTCTTCCTATTTCTCCTAGAAAAGAAAAGGTTATTGTTGCTGTTGATCTCCTTGATTCTTAGATCCTGCTTAATAGCCTTCCCTGTAGTGCTTGCTGAGCTCAGTGTTTACGTATGGAACTGCTCTTAATGTGTCAGTGTTCAGAGTACAAAGCGCACCCTGCCTCTATGAATACAAAAGTAAAGAAGAGTTGAAATGGAAATCGTGGCCTAGCTTTTCCTTTAATAATCGCCTAACGCTCCTTCCTAGGGATAAATAGGCATAGCATCACTAATGGTATCTTTTCAGTTCTCAAAAAAAACACATGTGTGTGAGACAGGAAAATTCCAAGAAGTTTTATCCGCTCTCGGCAGCAGAGGTTACAGCAGTAAAATAGAAAAAGATCTGAACATCGAAATGGAGCCCAAACTGAGGAATATCATCAACAATACTACATGGTTATTAAATTTCATGAATAATAAAGGGGTCCAGGGGGTGTGCTGGTACCTGTTTTACAACTAGCTTTCTAGAATAAAGACCCTGATTTGTAGCATTTGCTTAATTCCGTGGTGAAAATACTCTCATACGATCTGTCCTGATATCACTGAATACGGAGTTGGGAAGAGGGGCTGATGGTGAGCTCATGAGGGGGAGTCTGTCAGCCCCACCAGCACCAAGTGTGCATATATATAAAAGAGAAGGTAGGCTTTATAGTCTAACTCCCTACTAGATGCATAAAATTGTTTTTCAATATTCCTGACAAGTAGTTGTCTACCTTGGAGTTGTGTAGCTCCAAGGGTGGTGTTTTCATGTTCTGAGATAGCCATTCCAGCTGCATTCCAAAGATCAAGAAAGAGATGCAATAGTATGTGAAGGATAGACAGATAGACAATAGACATCTGTTGCTTCTATTCAAGGATTAAGGTATAATAAGAATTATTATCCCAAGTGTGTCACAAAAACTTTAGACACTACCTTTGGGGGGGAGGTACTAGGTTGATTTTGGGACTTTTCTACAATCAATTATTATTGCTTTAGCTAACTCTGAAAAAAGATAAACAGAGATATATATCTGCAATGTTATGGAGGAGTGATGTGGGGTGTACCTGCCAGAAACGCAAGGATTCATATGGCTTGCCTCTCTGCCTATCATTTCTATTTTTTAACGTGAATTTAAGAATTGTTAAAAGTTTGGAAGAAAGACTGAGGGTTAGGGTTTCTTTTCTTTTAGGTTTCTTACTCAGAAGGAGAAATATTTGTTTCTCAATCAATAAGGGTAGTATATACAGGAAACCCCTTACTGATACATGTCAATTATCGCTGGGTGATGGCAGATCAGCAGATAGAATAGTGGTTCTCGGACAGTACTTTTTCTTTCATTAAAAAAATTTTGTTTATTATTATTGCTCACCAATGGGGAGGTGCGGTTTATTTACACCAGTAGCCATAGGGGCAAGGGGGAATACACAGTTAGCAACCTGTATAGGATGGGCTACTTACGCAAAAATAAGACTCTGCAAAACGAAGGACAGTGGTGAGCTTCTGACAAGGACTTCTTATGAGCCCAGTGTATTTTTAAATGATGCTCAAGAAAAGTCGTGCCACAAAAATTTGTCAGCTGTGCTCAACATTTTGATTTTGTCCTCTTTGTGCAGTAAAAGATGAGAGTAACAGCAGCAAGCATGAATATCCAGGCAATGCTGACAGTACCATTTGGGGCTAGTTTTTATGATGTGTCTGGCTTAGGAGATGTGTAATTATAAAGGGTTTATTTCACAATTGCTCTGAATTTAGAGCATTTAGAGCTCAGTGCAGTATTTGTCTTAATACACAGAGATATGGACCCTCAGGAAAAGTAAGCTAATGGTAAACACAAACCAGGGAGTTAATATTTGTTCTCACTGGTATTGTTGATTGCCTAGCAAATCCTCTGTGGGCAGTGTACACTCAACAGCTCTGCACAGTATCTGGGCACTAAATTACATAACTGTTGATGCAACTAGTATTGTAAATTGGTACTTAGGTTGGGAAGTTTTATCAAGTGATACTGCTATATTTCTAAAGGAAAATGTCCCTTAATTAAAAACAGGCTTGGTGATTAAAAAAAAATTAAGCTACCTCATACAAAAGGAAAGGCTTGTAGTCCTCTTGTCTTTTTGATTGTATACAGGAGCCATGGCTGACTCGGAGGTAAGGGTTAACATTTCAAATGGACTGGTTGCCTCCTGATTTCTTGCACATAAAGCCATGAGAAGTTCAGGGAGAGACTTCTTCCCATAGTAATGAAGCTTTCTGCTACTAATGGCCCATGCAGACTCCCTTGGCTTCTCCAAATTAGAAATACTTGTGTGCTCCTTTGCTTCATTAACAGTAAAGAGAGGGAGATTGGTGGCTATTTAGGGCACAGGGAAATTAGTGGCTATTTAGGGCAAGCGAAAATTGTAGTAATTCTGGTTGGTGAATTCTCTTCATGGCATTCTTCTACTCTTGATGTTCTTTGGGTGCTTTTCAGAAGAGCCCACCACTGTCACTGCTGGCATTTGGCCTAGAAGGATGGGAGCTGATCTGACCTAGAATTTTTGGCCCTTGGGGTGATGGTCAACAAAAGGCATCTTGCCTACTGGGAGACGGGTCTTTTACATTTTGATTTGTTTTTCAGAATGCACAATATGATCCTTTCCACTACCGACTGTGATAAAGGAATATTTGATAACCTCCTCCTCTACCTGTATTTCCCTAAAGAAAGCTCATGTTGCCCTCGAGTGCCTGTGAAATTGCATCCCACATGAACCTTGGTCAAGATGGATGGGGTGGCTTGGTAGGGTCAGGCAGTGAATGAGGAAAAGGTAGAGGAAAGGATGGTTTAGGATCACAGTGCGCTATGCTTGGGTCTCTGGTTGACCAAGGGGTTAGCATCAGATTACTGGATACTGTCGGAAGAAGGGCATCAAAAAGTAGGTGCAAAAGTCCCGAAGACAAATAGAACTGAATTAACTTTAGCATTTAGTGGTTTTACAATATTTGAAAACAGGGTCATGTTTATAGGGGCCTTCTGAAACTGGGGAGTATGGCCTGAAAAATGTCTCCTTCAGTGAGTGAAATTACAATCTATAGAAACAGAATCAGGAGAAATTAGATCTTAAAACTGACTTATAAATGTGATGCTGATAGAAATCTGAGAAATAATTAAGTCTAGTCCAAGTGACCAGGGGCAATTCTTGGGGACACATTGCTGGAATGAAGAAGAATTTCTGGAAATATGCATTATCTCTTAAGAAAAGAGTGATAAAATATAGGCTGATCAGGCAAAGTAAGTGACAAAATACAGGTTGGAGTAATTAGATGTGAACAGATGGATGCATTTGAACAAACAGAATTCTTTTGGTCTATAGTTAAAAAAAAAAACCCCAAAACCCTAATGTAAAAGTGGTTTAATTGAGAGCACTCAACTAGGATAGAAGAAATCGAAGTTCATAAGGAAATCTTAGCATTTTCCTAAACCAGGGCCCACTGTTAGTGCAGATTGCTTGTATATGTCCAGGAGAGGTTTTCTGACCACTAAACTTAAGTGTGTAAGTCCTTTTGGTGAATATCTTATTGATAATGGGGTTGACTGTATTAGGATCTGATAACTTACGATCAATTGCTTATCTCCTTCGATGAGTAAGTTTACAAGAAATCTCCTGACACTCATGTGGTTTTCTGGGTAGACTTCCCTGGGACCAAACATCACTAAGTAGCCAGTTAGAGTGTTCTAGTCCATTCAACACTCATTTATTCATTCAACAAACATTTGTTGAATACCCACTATGTGAAAGGCAGTTTTATTTCTCACTGCGAATTATTAAATGGAAATTCTGATTTATCAGTGAGTCTTTCTTGGAATTCAGTCTTGTGATTCATTTTCCAGAGACCATATGTCTCTGTGAAAGCTGAAGGGCTGCTCTTTCAGAACCTGAAATTCTCGGAATCATTTTCTGGACTGTGGGGAGTCCCACCTGATGTATTGACCTCGATACTTGCTGCGGCTAACTCATTTGCCTCTTTGGCATTTCAGTTTATCTCTTCTTATCACATTTGTTTTACATTTATTTCCCAGTAACCTGTCTTCACTTAGTAAATATATTAGTTGGGCCAAATTGTGCTGGCTGATCTCCTGGGACCCTGGGACTCATGGTTTCAGTCAGGGTAAGAGAAAGCCATAGCGATTGAGGAGAAAGGGCTAGAAAATACAAGGGAGAAAATTAAGCTTTCCCAAGCTTGTCTAAAATTAAAATTTACAAATAAATTTCATAAATGGAGGAGGAATTTGAGGATGTGAACTCCCCAAAGCTGGAAGAAGGAACAAGATAAAATATGGAGGGAATTTCCACAGTAGATTGGATGTTAGAACAGATGACCTTCATATCCACTCTGATTCTAAGAATGTGAGTCCAGGATTTACTTAGTTCTGATTTAAATCTTGATATACATGCAAAAACAACGCTCCATATCCCAGGCCCAAAGAGAGGAAGAAGCCCCCCCACCCCAAGGTTTCTAAAGGTTTGGTGAATGCTACGTAGGGACATCTGGGAAAGAGTAGTTCTTTTATTCCAAATGCCCTGAGCATTCTTTATCCCTTTCATTTTACTTATTAACGGATGAAACAAACGCATTTAATCTTACAAGAAATATGTATCAAGTGCTACATTGCCAGGGCTAAAGCTCTGTACCATGAAAGGTTTTGAGTGTGTTTTAAAATGACCAAATATCCTGGATAAACTCTAGACAGTAAAATAAGTAGACAGAGTGGCGAACCAGGCACATCTGAGGTTCTTTCTTTTTTTTTTTTTTTTTTTTTTTTGGCGGTACAAGGGCCTCTCACTGTTGTGGCCTCTCCCGTCGCGGAGCGCAGGCTCCGGACGCGCAGGCTCAGTGGCCATGGCTCACGGGCCCAGCCGCTCCGCGGCATATGGGATCTTCCTGGACCGGGGCACGAACCCGTGTCCCCTGCATCGGCAGGCGGATTCTCAACCACTGCGCCACCAGGGAAGCCCTGAGGTTCTTTCTTAAATGAGCTATAGGTAGACTTATTGGGCTTAGTGATGGTTACTGAATACTTCACATAGATTATCACTTTAAGTTTCACAGTTGCTATAGGAGATACATACTGTTGTTGTCTCCATTAAAAAAAAAAGGAAATTAAAGCTTAAAGAGGGTCAATGAGTCCCCCAAATTCATACACCTAGTGCACGCAGATATAGATTTCCAATTTACACCCATTTGACAACGGTGCCCAAGCATTTAACACTAAAACCAGTCTCCTCTCTATAATATGCCACTAGATTGTAAATTGGCTTAAATTGATGTGCTCACATCACCCCTCACTTTGAAAACCCAACATCCTCCTTTGTCTCATTTCCCTTTACTTTGAGAATTTAATTATCTGCCTGTAGCAACATGCCACAGTTAAAGATTCTCATCAAAACTAAACCAGAGGGGGAAGGACGGTCGTAATGGGTGTTGATTTTTTTTAACTTTTGCTTTATTTTTTTTTCTGTCCACTTTTTCTTTTAGGGTCTAAGCAGGTGGCAAAATCTATTTATCTTCTAGTGAAGTCTTAAAAATCACCTTCTGGAATGGGCTGCATAGAATACTTTGTAGAAATTTAAAACTTTCTAGCTCTACCTGTGATGTTCACGTACTACTTTTACTATACTCTGTCTCAGTTTCCTCACTTGGTAAAATGCTGTTCTTCTAGAAACCCTTTCTGTACATTGGGAAGCTGGCATCGCTTTTGGGAAGAGCTCCTCCATGCAGGCTTTGTTTGTATAACAGACATGATCTGAGTACCCATAATGTGCAGGGCCCAGTGCCAAGGGGCAGGATACCAAAAAAGAGAAAGTGTCTCTAACTTCAGGATGTCACATTCCTTGTTAACAAGCAAGAACACAAACCCACCAGCACTGAGTGAGCCCTGGGCATCGTGTAAGCCCACAGGAGAGGACCCAGGGCCCTCTTCGTTCTGGGGAAGCTTACTGAGGCTGTTCCTGCTGGGCCGTTGGGGGTAGGCTCTGAGGTTCTGGGCTTCAGCCACTGCTCCCCAGAGGGATAACTAGTGACTGTGTAATACGCGTTCTGCTGCTGATAAACCTGGGCTATGGCAATATTCTGACCTTGGACATTTCTTTGTTCAAATAATAGCATATAGTCCTGGCCTATATGAACTCACTAAGATGGCGTTGATTAGTGGCCTAAGATCTGAGTGTTACAGGTCAGTGTGATGCACAAATGGTCCAGTGACACCGTCCCACTGGGCTTTTTGACACACACCATGACCGCTAAAACCTCTATAGACACTGGGACGACAGACGGACATGGAGAAAATAGATGAATTAAAGCTGATGGGAGAGGAGGGCCTTAGATCCAGGATGGACAAAAAACTTACCACCCACTTTTTTCTTTTTAAATCACTCTAGAGCCAATGCCCCAAAAGTTCCTTATGATTTAACCATAACGGACAGCAGAAATAGGACAACCACTGTCAGTTATGTGCATGACACACTGTCTAACCCTTATGGCTGGATGGCGCTGCTCTTGGATCAAGAGACCTATTCACTGCGATTTGAGAGCCCTTGGACCAACAGCTCTCTGCAGGTAACCCCTGGCATCCACTTGATGGTAGATTCCGTTCCCCAGGGGTTCCCGTCTTTCCTTCTGTGATGCAATAGTTTGCAGGTATTAGCATCTTCTGGTGCTGATCAAGAAAACTGCAGCAGCATTTTGACCAGATGAATATAACCTGAATTTGAGGTGTGATTGTCTTTTATCTTAAACTTGAAAATTTTAGAATCCCTTTAAACCTCACCTTGAACACAGAATGGTTCTGTCTGAAATTTTAACTTTATTAATACAATGAAAAACAGCTTCTAAGCATCCTATAGAATTGTAGTCTTATCTATTATGGGTTAAGAACCAACTTACCCCAGGGAAGTGTTTGTAGCCGAGAGAAAACAGCTTCACAAGGCATTTTTTTTACATTGCACACTGCCACCTTGTGGTCAAAGATTAACTTGTACCTGAAAACGAAAGGCAACTAGCCTTTCGTTTGGATTGGGTTGAAGGAGTCAGATGGTTATGGGGAGGGAAGGTAGGAAAAACCATAAGGAAAATAGGTGCATTTTCTGAAGAAAATCAATCCAGTGGATTCCCTCAAGCTTCTTTTATTCCTTTTAACACATTTCTTTCTTCCCGTCTCATCACACACATTCTCCCTAAAGGTCATAAGAGCAGGTCTTAGGGAGCTGGAAGCAGGTGTGCCATAGATCTGAAGAATTCAAAGCAGAATCCATTTGATCCCCTCATCACGGCTCTCAGGAAGAATGTACACCTCTCTCCCCGTCCCCTGAGGTTCCCATGAGAACATTCTGGGAAGGTGAAGGCAGTAGAATGGTGACTCTGGATGTGGTCACCTGGGTCTCTGTCCCAGATTAGCGCTCTCCTGCTTTGTGAGGTAGGGAGAGTTACCGAATCTCCACCTGCCTCAGTGTCTTCGTCTATAAAATGGAGGCAATACTAGTAACAATCCCCAGAGTCTTTCAAGGGTTGGATGCCTTGATATGAATGATACCTGAGCCAATGCTCAACCATGTTAGCTGTTACTGTTATAAATGGATGGCACTCCTATCATTGCCTGCCTGTTTGAGTCTTGGGGAAAACTGGGCAGGAATTCTACATGTGTCTCTGTCTCTTCTTGCTGTTTGACCTGGGACAAGTTACTTCACTTGTCTGAACTTTGGTTTTCTCCTCTGTTAATTGAGATTGTTAAACAAGAAGAACCTTACAGCTTTCAGTCCTCACACTGTATGATTTTGTAGCTTTAGTTATGAATTTATGATGGAGTAGATTTAAGTAAGCCCATTTCCCACAAGAAAAGTAGCCGGTGTGAACAGTCCTGTTTCTAAACCACTCCATCTGAGTTCTTTGTAACTCTTTTTCTGGGAAGAGTCTTCCTCACTCAATGTGCACTTTTGTACTTTTCTCTCACTTCAAGTACTCAGCAACATTTGAGAACTTTGCTCCTGGGAATTACCTGCTGCTGGTGCACACAGACCTGTGGCCTTACCCTGACATCCTCATAAGGTGCGGGAGTCAAGTGGGGCGGTCCCTTCCATCTCTTCCATCACCTGGTCGGGACCAAGGCTGTGACTGGTTCTTCCACAGCCACTTGAGACAACTCACCTATCTGGGTAAGTATAATTGGATGAGCATGTTGAGCACATAGTCAGAAACCACTATTCCCTTTGGAATACCAAACATTGGTGCTATGAAGTGATGAGGAACTGAAAGAGACCGCTGTGTGTTATGGTTAAGTGGTTGGGCTCTGAATCAGACTGCCTGCATTTGAATCCCAGCTCTCGCACCTACTAGCTATGGGACATCGTGCAGGTATTCTTTCTAAGCCTCAGCCTCCTCATCTGTAAAATGGGATAATAAAAGGACCTATCTAAAGGATAGGAAATTAAATCAAGGATAACATGTAAAATTCTTTAGCAGAGGGTCTAACCCAGAACAAGTGCTTAATAAACTTTGACTGCTATTCATATTTTTCATTCATGTTAAGGCCATGTTGTATTTGTAGAAAAGTCAACTGCACATGTAAAGACAGGATGTCTGGTTGTGATCACAGATACAAGGAACAGCAAAGGTACAGAGAGGCAGGATCAAGAGTGTAGTCAATGTGGAAGGTGAGAAGCCTTGGAAGGAAATCTGAGGTCAGGAAAATGAGATGCATGGAAGGCTCTCTGAGGACTGGGGGAGGGGCTGTCTTGTCTTGTGTCAGAGGCAGCATCAGGGTGAAGGGTCCAGGAGCCTCATTTTATAGAACCAGAAACCCTACAGTGATTGCAGAGTAACGGGGGCCAAAAGGATTTCCTTACCTTCTTATTGTGCATGTTTCACAGGAGCCCTATGTGTGGGTCAGGGCCATAGATTTCTTTTGACTTCCTGGAGCTCATCTCATATTTCTTTTCCATATTATTTCAGCATTGGTCACTCTGAGGACATGGTGTCCACTTATACCAACCTTAGCTCAGTGTGCTCTCTAAGAAGGAGAATCTGACAAAATGAGTCTCTAGAAGGACAATTTTGCTATGAATTGGTCTTAAATAGATCCTGGTCGAAATCAGGGCCATGTCAAGCATGGCAAGTCCCAGTCTCTGCCACAAGCCAGACTTGGCCTTAAGGGTTTAGGGAACGGGTAGGCATCCTGAGTTCTTTGTCCCTTTTACTTGTGCCTAGCCATTTGTCACCTGGGTCTGATTACACTTGAGCCCTGGGGCGATTACATTTTAATAGCACCAGAGAGGAGAGGATGGTGCTTCCTGGGTTTTAAAAAAGTCTTGGCCAAATGGATTGCTCTATATTTTATTTGCACTGAATTGTACCATTCAAATTTTATTTCTGATTTGATTCATCCTTAAATATAACCTAAAACTATAAAAAATCAGGATGGACAGAGATCCCTGAGACTGTTTTACCACTAGAGTCGAATACAGCCATTAAGTAAGAGCAAATAGTTGCCATTAACTTTAACTATGGCTATTCATTTGATGTATATTCTGAAAGAAAATTTTAATTTCAAATTGCTCTTGTTTTATTAGTTAGCATGCTTCTGAGGAGCCTGTCTTGTCCATTGATCAGATTTGTTCATGAACTGTAAGCTAATTTGAACAGTCACATAAACCAAGCATGATAAAGGAACATTTGTGGCATAAAGAAAACAAAATCAAGTCATGCAGCTAAAGATTTTCTCCCCCCCCATTATTTATTGAATTAACAGCAAGTTATAGTATTATACTATATTTACACATATGGTATAAATGCATATCTGTATAAGTATATATATATATATATTTTATGTAGATGTGCAACTGTATTATAGATGTACATATATAGGACTTAGGTGAATATTTCAGTATAAACCATTTTTATTAGGGACATGGCTTTTATTAATTAAAGAGTCTTTGTATCAGAAAACCTTGGTATCTCCACTTTTGAATAATACGAGTTGGACAAGGAACAGGAAGTCACAGAGGGTTGCTGGAATGTTTAGTAAAGTTGGATACCCTGACTCCTTGGAGAGGATTCCTAGTCCTCCAAGTAGCGGCTTTCATGGTCATCTGTGCTTCCGCCATCCTCTGTCTGATGGAGTAGGTAGGTGGCGAGAGCCAGGCCTGTTCCCATTCCTGGGCTGGCACAGTGAGGACTTGAGGTTTCAGGAGGAACCGAGGCTCACACTGGTCTTCCATGGTGGTGTCCCATGCAGCTGTGTTGGGTTGTGTGCATTGGGCTTCTGTGTAAAGTCTGCACCACCACTAGGAGGTTGACGAGGAGGCTACCATGGTGTCCGTAGACCAACAGCCCAACGGCAGTGAGGTAGCTGTGGCTGACCCCTCAAAAAGGCTCCAAGCAGTAGAGTTCCAGTTACATATTGATTAGTTTGCTACTTTCACTTACTTGTTTTCTTTGGACCATGGAGCTTTATAGGTCTCTGTGATTGGGATAATTTACATAAAATACATTTAATCCAGGAAGAGAAGCCCTCACAGTCTATGTGGACATATTCCTGGAATGAAAAAAAAAACAAACAAGACAACAACCCATGGGGAGGTTGTGTATGCAGAAGGTTCATTTTATTATAGGGAAACTGCTTGACCCTCCTCCAGGTCCACCGAGTTTCCTGTCAGGCTTTGGGGGGTGGGCATGGTTGGGGGGACACTGCTCCTTTCCCTGCTGGCCTTCCATCTGGAGTCCTGCTCCACTGACAGTTGGCTGGCTTTCACTCATTCCTTGACCACTTCTAAGCAGACCGTCTTTTGTATTGTTTGTGTGCAGCCCTACCACATCCCCCCAGAGAGGAAGTTTTAAAAAAATCACAATTATCTTCATTTCCTCCATTTGGCTCCTTGCTGTGTGATTTAAGATGCCTGACTCATCTTTGACCCAGCCGAGAATGGCAGAGAGCAGAACCCAGGCATTCTGGCTCCTGGCTGTGACTCTCTCCACTAGAGTGTGCTGCCCACTCAATAATCATGGGCCACTGACCAACAAGGGTGGGGGGTGCCAGGCACTGGTGCAGGAGAAAATTTCTCACTGGTCCCCATGACAAAGAAAAAAGTCCCACACATATAATATTTTTTGACTCTTGCCTTTCTCTTCTTTACCAAGGCAAGTTTTGTTTATGTTCAGCAATGTCTTTACAGAATGCAGCTTCTTTGGAAAGCTCATGGCCAGAGTTTAGGGCTTCAGGTTTTAATCAGTGGCTGGCTGGCTATTTTACCTGGGGCATGGAATTATAAATTCTCCATGCCTCCGTGGCTGCATCTCTACAACGAGGTTAAGAATACTTACTTATCTCTTGGAATTGTGGTACAAAACACCCAAACATCTTCAAGTGTGATTAGCATGCCGTGTTATTTTATTACACATTTTCTCAGTAGATTATTTCTCTAGAATGTTTCTTTTTTCCTGGAAGGTGGTCAATCTCAGGTGCCTTGTATTCCATATACCCGTCATAACTTGTCTGAAAGAGTCTCGTTCTACTTTCCTTGACTAGCTTTTGTAAGAGAACAGATTCATGATAACATGACGTATATGATATATGGGTCCCCTGACTGAAACTTAATATCACTTAAGCAATTGTTACCCACAGAATAAGATAACCTTGCTCATTTACGAATCTTTCTTAAGGAGATTGGTTCTAAAGCCTTTCTAAAGCCCCGTAGACTTCTGCCCAAGGAGCCACTTAACAAAACAGACCACAAGTGAAGTCCTTGTGTGCTATAGTTTGTGATAGGATCCCGGAGGGGCAATATTTGGTGTGATAAACTATCATGGACGGCAGTGGTGAACTGCAACTTCTACACCATGCTTGCGAACGGGTCTGACTATAAAACAAGTGTTCCTTCATATTGTCAAACTTGGAGTCAAACCCAGAGAGCCCATTTTTCAGTCTCTGTGATCGGATTCACTAGCACTCCTGTCTCTGACTTACACAGCCAGTTTCCCACTGCCTCTGTCCCTGTTGTTTTTTTCCCAGGGATGTTTTAGTTCGTGGTGAACTATTTTTATTTTTTAGTTACATTCACGCTATGAAATAATTAGTCAGCTAATTAATCTGGTTTACAAGCTTTGTAGGATTCTTCAGCTGTCAGTCAGGCCCAGGCCCGAGGCCTACATCTAGTCTCGGCTCTCTTGCCCATGTGATTCCCGTTGCCATGGCTACCGGCTACATCTGCTGACACCCCACTCTCTATTTATTGCTTAATTAAGAATTTCACGCTCTGCCCTTATCTGCCTCTAAGAACAAGCGCATACTGTTAAGAAATTCCGAATTTACGCCCGGGCACAAGGAAAGCCTTTCTTGCGGGCTTGGCTGGATGGAGCCTCTCTAACGATCTTCTCGGCGTCCCAGCCGCCACCCTTCAATCAAAAATCATTAAATGGGGCAGAGATAATGAGCATGCAGCGTATCAAAAGCAGGATGTTTGCTTGGTCCAAAGGAGGAAAAGCTGCTAGGCCCCATGCTCTGCTCCACTTCAAAGGGAGATGAGACCCCCTCATCACTGCGGCCTGATAAAGCCTCATTTGTTCTGGGCTTGACTTATGCAAAAGGTCTGGTATGTCAGAGTCCCATCTCACAGACGTGGGCTCCCCCCACCTCTTGCCTCCACCTCCACCGGGCCCCCTCCCCGGCCTTCCGCACACTCGTGTGTCAGCACTTAGGCAGCTGGGTCCCCCAAAGCATCAGGCGGAGCGTGTAATCACTGACTCCGCGCTGACAATGGCCACTTGTAGGGGGGTGGCCAGGAGGAGGTCTTCATCACAATAGGGACACAATTATTGCAGCTGCTAGGGAGGGCTATGGTTCTTCCTGTAGAAACGCAATAGGACTTGCCCAAAACAGGAGGACAAGGCTGGGGGAGGTGGTGGGGGTGAGGAGGGGTGGAGAAAACACCCTTGAGTTGATTATTCATATTCTGACTCTTGGAAGCCTGATGCGGAACCGGTGGGGTCCCAGCAGCTGTTCCTGCACAGTTCTCTTCTAATAATTGTACATTCTGTCCGGGGTCAACTTACTTTTGACCCTGTCCTTTTATATTGGGAAGAGGCTCTTTAGGGCAAACTGTTGGGTTGTGGCAGTGCGCATTAAACACTCACAGCCTCCTTCCCCTTGCTTTATCCCCTGCCCAACCAGCAGCCGGTGGGTGATAAATTCCTATCAGATGCCGAGCCATTCACACTCGCCGCCCCCTCCTCCCCCGAGTTCACACAGCAGAGATGCAGCCAAGCTGGGATATTGTGTGAGGCGGCAGCTGAGAAAGTCCGCCTGCTAGGCTTGGAGGCTCTCGTGTACCACCTTCTTCTGATCAGACTGAAAAAAAAAGACACGTCTAGCCAGGCTGGTCAATGCTTGTTTCCAAATGTCCCCCTCACCAGGATAAAGGCAGGCTGTTTGGCAAGAAGCCGGGGCTGTTGTCTATGAGGGCAAGTGGGCTGTGGATAGAAAGACAGATGGACTTTATTGTCTCAAAAAAGAACTCAAGTCACATACATCACCCAGAAGGCTCAGAAAAGATGCTGTTAACTTGGGAGATCCTGAAAATAAGGCATGTTTTCCTAAGTTGGCAGTGAGGCGAGTAGGGATTCGGCCCAGGTTTCTCTTTTCTCAAAGCACTAAGGCACTGGGATGGATCAGCCTGCTGCCTAGACCCTTCTGTTCTTCAGCTGGTCTAGGAGACCCCGTGCAACTCCTTGAGAAGGAATCTTGTTAGGTTCTAATGAGAGAGGACTCAGCTGGCTCCCCAGAGCTCTTTGGGAGGATTTTATGAGCAGAGCAGAATCATAATCCTTTGAAAATCTGCAGCCATTCCCATGCCGAGGCCCTCTAAGGCAATCTATAGCATTCTAGTTAATAAATTAATTTACATTCTTATAGAAAACTCATTCCCCAAAGATCCCCAAGGATTGGTACCGGGAATATAGAGAGCTGACTTCAGGGAAATGCACGACAAACCTTTATGGCAAAAATATAGAGAACGGAACAGGAGCTGCGGATGTGAAAAGGGATTTTGCCTCTCAATTACAAGCAACTTCTCCAAAAGGAGAAGGAAGGAAGAAATGGAGAAAAGGAAAGAAAGAAGGAAGGAAGGAAAACTCAGGAGTCAGAATCAGATACTTTTTCAAGGAATCATTCAAGATTAATGAGCTAATTCTCAGCGATGTTGGTGGCTGGCCTCCGTTCACACAGGTCATGGGTGGTGTAACCAGTGTCCCGACTTGGCTTTTCTGACTCCATTTCAGTGTTTTTTCTAGTATACTAATGTTTTGTTTTGTTTTGTTTTGTTTTGTTTTAATCTAAGCTTACGTACCTACCCACCCTTGTAAACCAGTTCTTCTTTCTCCTGTTTGTAGGAAAAAGCTGTACTTGTTAACTCCTCTGTGCTTCTTGAACTTTACATATTTGAGTACCGCCTTCACACTTTGTCACATCCTTATGCCTCCTGTGCTATTACTTACTTGAATTTTTTCTTAAATCCATTCCCACACTGCCTTATTTTTAAAACCTGAATATTATTATCAATATTATCCATAAAATCATGGGTTTAATGACCTACTTGCTTTCTCTAAAACACATTAACATTCATAACTATTAAAATAAAACTTTTATACTACTAAAATCATCACATTACATTTTATATTTTGGGAGTATACTCTGGTTTTCAAATTTCTGGTGTAATTGATGAAAAGTAAGAATTGTGAATATAAGGATCTCTCTCTCTCTCTCTTTTTTTTAACCTGGGTTCCTTTCCTCACTTGCTAAGAATACCTGCCACTTCCTAAGAGAAACTTTTACTCACAGGTTTTTACCTGTGAGTAAAAACCACATTTTTAAGAGTAGAGTATGGAAAAGTTTGTAAAATTCCTTCAAGAAATGCTTTCTAAGTGTGCCTCGTGGGCAAACAGCTGGAATGCTTGCTCCCAGGTCCCCCGCCCCCGGGAGTTCTGGTTCTGTAGATCTGTGCAGGGCCCAGGAATCACACACGCCCTGTGCAAGCATGGTAAACCTTGCTCTGAGTCAGAATAACAATAGTTATTGTTCTCTGAGTTAATTAAGAAGGTTTAATTGAGCTAACTCTCAGGGCTGGTTAATGCAGATGTATCTCTCAGCATCTTGATCAAGTTCTTTTACTCTTCAAAAAATTACACCTTTTTATGAATGAATGTTATTGGGAATAATAGAAGACTCACAAGTGTTGGAAGGATTTTTCATATCATATTTCTGTGAAGGTCTTGAAAAGATCCTGGGTGACGAGGTCAAGGTCACTCAGTGGCTGTCTCCGAGAGGCTGGAATCAGACGAGAGTGGTCCTGCGAATCAAGCTTTAGCTGCCCAGGGGCCAGTTGACAAGAAAGCCTTCTGTGTGGCTGAGTGAATGAGGCTCATTTCTGGGGAGCAAGAACTGAACAGGGAGGGAGAAACAGAGCAGGAGGGTGCAGGAGTGTGAGAAGAGGTGGAGGTCGAGGACAGGGCAGGTGAAGATGAAAATGCAAAGAGAGGACCAACCCAAGAGCTGGCCCATGAAGATGGCACTGGAACTGGGTCCGGGGCCGAAAGAGAGGGAGAGCAGGCACGAGTCAGGTGAGACTGGAAGAAACTCACAGACACAGAAGCAGTCGCTGCTTCCCGTTCTCTCCACGTGTAGCTAGTAGCTGACTCATGCTAGATAAATGTGAGCTGAGCGAGAGGTCCTAATATGTGTACAGTCCTCACTGGCAAAGTGAGCATGGGGATAGAGTGAAGAAGTAAACGGGCAACGGATCTATTACTAAGATACCAGCTGGTTTTTCTTTTTAGGTAAGCAGGTACTCTCTCCCTCCAAAATTCCAAGAGAAAATGGGACCTGCCCTGTGAGAGAATCAATTAATTTTTCTCTTCCCTAGGGCCCTCGTGAGGACAAAATTTGCGAACACATCACTCTGGCAGGCATGAGAATCAGATCTACATGAGTAACTCTCTTTTCTCTCACCGGGAGCCATTTTCTTACACGTTTCTCTCTCCTAGATGTCTGTGTTTATAGCAAGCTTAGATCATGTAGCACTCATCAGAATAATTTGGCTATAATTGACCCAAAGCCTTCTTTTCTTTTTGAGGACCAACCAGATATTCTTACAATCTGGGAAGGATCAACGGCAGTGAGGCTTCATTGATAAGCAAAGGAGATTAACCATTCTCATATTACAAATACAAAATCAGAAGTCATAAGCACTGAGAAAGCATATGTACAATATCACAGCTTGTGTTAGGCTCTTAAACTCTTCCTGAGTCAATACCTTTATTCTCAAATGATTTTTATCCCTCTTGGTATTTCTCCAAATTGGAAATGACACTGCATTTACACTGTCTTTTATAGAGTCAAAGCACTTAGCAAACTTCAGCGGACCTGGTTAAGTTGCTTACAACTCTGAATACTAGGGCTTATCGTGATTAGGTGCAGCTGTCAAAAGAGTGAATGCATATTTTCTGGGTTTTGTTAACTGGCTCCTAGAATAATGAGCCTGTTGTAATAACGGTATTGATCATGACTCACACATATTGTTCATTTGAGCCAAGCGCTATGCTAAGCACGTTACCTGGATTTTCCATCTTTTCTTACCAATCACCCTATGATGTAAGGCAGTACGATGATTCCCATTTTCAGAGGAAGTGAGTGAGGTTCAGAACTTGTCCGGTGCCCGCATCTAGGACCTGGAAGACCCAAGATTCAAACCCAGGCAGTTGGATTTCACCCACGCGCTTCCCGCCCCATCTCTGCGGTCTCTCTCCGCCTAGAAGTGGTGTTTGGGAAGAAACAGCCCTCTGAGCCAGCTCCCACGCTCAGAACCAGCCTGCAGGGGGCATGTGGTATAGGAAATCAGGCTTTTCTAACCTTTCCTGCTTTTGGTGATGTTGCTCCATTTCCTGTGATACTGAAACTGCTTCTCTTCTCAGATTGAATGATATTCACACACCTGCTTTAACAAAGTGAACAATAGCTTTTCAAAGCATGTTTTAGTTTCAGTGTCTGCTTTGGGGAAGAGGTTGTTCTGGAGGAGGGAGCCATTTGTGTACATGTAGAGGCTGAACCAAGTCAGTCCACCCAGATCAGAAGCCACCGGTGCCGAGGTGCTCGCTGCTCCAGGGAGCCTTGGTTCACCAGGAACAGGGCCTGGGTAAGGGCTTTAATGGATGAAGGAAAGTGGGACAGCCTGTACTGGGGGTCAGGTATGTCCAGGGCTCTCGCCTTTTCAGTTTTCCAGGTAATCATCACTGCTGCCTATGACGACTACATAATCATCATAACTACAGTTCCTGATACCGTACTGGCTGGCGGTATCCTTTTCACCCAGGGGATTCTGGATACATTGATTATTTTCCCTCTACTTCAAATTCCCTCCTCTATATAGTGGGAAAAATGATGTTTCAGTCTAGTTGATTTACAACGTTTTGTTAGTTTCTGGTGTACAGCAAAGTGATTCAGTGATATATATATATATATATATATATTCTTTTTCATATTCTTTTCCATTATGGTTTATTACAAGACATTGAATATAGTTCCCTGTGCTGTACAGTAGGTCCTTGTTGTTTATCTATTTTATATATAGTAGTGTGTATCTGCTAATCCCAAACTCCTAGTTTATCCCTCCTCCCCACCTTCAGCAACCATGTTTGTTTTCTATATCTGTGAGTACAAGGATGATTTTTATAACATCTTTAAATGAACTGACTTCCCTTTCCAAAGGATTCTTGGAATTTTAAAAAAATTTACATTTCTTAGAGTTTGATTCTATTACACTATTTTATTCCTTTCTCTTGTACAAGGGTATTCTATTGTTACAGACTTTTACATGTTTTTAGATGTCATTTTGCCATATTCCCTTTCTCTTTTCTTTCTGATGGAACCTATCTTTTTTACCATTTTGTCTTTTGCCTCCTTTAAAAGGGTTAATTCCTGCCTCCATTTGTTTAATTTGTCAAAATTGCCAGTTAAGTTCTGGCATCCAGAGTAGAGCAGTGTAAACTTAGGATTTCTGATTGGTCCATGAAAGTTAAGTATCTACATGTCCAACAATGTCTAGTGTCTTAAGATACAGGAGAAGAGTCCCTCCCTCAAAGATTTAAAGACAGAGCTAAGGACTGAGACAATCCTAAATTCACCACAGTTGATGCACAGTGGTATCTGCTCAGTTGAAAGAGAGCTTGGGATAAGTATCACTGTATGGTTTTAGAAATGCTTTTAAACTTCAGAAAATGCATAGTTCAGTGTGAGCAGAAGTGGATGAGTTAGACATTATAGAAAAAAAGAGATGTTAAGCTGGTGACTTTATTATTAATTACTTTTATTATTTAAGTTAGAAAAGTGGGTGAAATTTGCAATAGTATAAAGAAACAATATAAGTAAAGCTTTGGAAGTGATGATAAAGTAGAGCACATAAAGAACATGTTGGCCATTCTACCTGGTCAAAAAAGTGTGTACAGTGGAAGGAGAAAGCCACAGACTCATGCATTTTATAATGGGAAAAAATTTTAAATGGAAATATAGTTGATTTACAATATTATGTTAGTTTCAGGTATACAGCATAGTGATTCTGTATTTCTGCAGATGATACTCCATTATAGGTTATTACAGAAAAATTTTAAATGAGAATAATGAACAAGATAAGAATAGAATCAGAGAGGTCTCATCATGGGTGTTTTGGGGTATTATTTTCTTTGTAATGTTCTGAAGCTTATGCTTTGTGATTAGAAAGAATGATCCTAGGTCTACTCCATTCTGTGATAGAGGAAAGGGTTTAGGGCTCCAGGGAGAGGCAAATGGAGAGCATGGGTGGGACCAAGGCCCCAAGGCGGCAACCTTCAGCATCATTGGGTCCTTCGGTGGTGGGAGGTGCTGGCCTCCATGGCATCGAATAAGGCAGAAAGGTAATTAACCACTAAAAGACAAGGTGTTACTGAAAAGTGGAGTTTGCGCACCTGATTACTAATTAATCAGGCGTGAGAGCACCTTGTAGATGCATTCACTATTTAATTACCGCAGCCTCTCTTGGCAAAGGAGCATATGTTCCCAGCTTAATCTACTGGTTTATACTGACATCAAATTGTCATTATCAGAAAGAATCAGGCCTTTTTACTATTTCCACTAATTTATTGAATGCTTAAAATTAATGAACCCCAGGCCTTTTAAATGTGCTCAGTTGGTTTGGAAGATGGGAGGAGAAAGCAGGGTGGGGAAAAGGCTTCATTAAAAGGACAATTTGTTTGAATAAAGGTAAAGCAAATACATTTCATGGGTGATCTGAACTCTACTGGTGAAAAATACATGAATTCTAAAAGCTGAGCCTTCAAACTGATGGAGGGGAAACAGGATATGAGAGGTGTCCTGCTCACCAACACCGGCCTCCAAAGAACATACGGTGAAACAATTTTTTCCCTAATTATTTATGTGCCAATTCTTTTGGAAAGCTCACTGCAATTAAGTTTAATCAAATAAAAACAATCAAAATCAAATATTGGGAATCAATTGTTAGACTAACTAACAAGGACTTCATTTTTTTATTTTGAAAATTTAGTTAGGTTGGGGAGAATTTAGCACAAAGCCATCGTTCTCACACATGAATATCTTTCGTATTAAGATAATCTTTGTATCACATCCAAGTTATGGTTTTTTGTGTTCAGTTTCAGGTGAAGGCCAAGTTCAAGTAATTCTCCAGGTGAGGGAAGGTGTGGCGCCAACTATTTCAGGTGAGTATTAACTCATCAAATAGAATTGCCTGGTACAGCAGAATGTCCTCCAGTCGTTTTATAAATTCTTCCCATCATACTGTTTGTAGGACAAGTATCAGCCCTAATGCTTTTATGTCTGACAACTCCTTATTGTGTCACCCCTACAGCTAAAATATACGTCTGCATGTCAAAGAAAGATATAAGAATTGGTGCATTTCAAAACATAGGAAAGTAAGAATTACAACATGTAAATAAGCACATTTCATGAATTATGGACCATATGTGCACACAGGAGTCCAGATCTGCAGATGAGCCATTAGGCCCCCACCAAATGGAAAGAAAAATTCAGGGTATCTCAAAACTGTAACTGTTCCCAGTAATTTCAGGAAATCAGGGTAAACAAATCCTCCCCATAAGTCAGATGGTTCTGTGAAATCTTTCTAATTCATGAAAGCTAAACTCTCAAAGACTAAATGACTCATAAGCACCTTCTAATGTATTTCATTGTTTGTTTTTGTTTACGCTGAGTCTGTTTAACTATACATTTGCAGCTGGGATAAATCTTTTCAAAGGCTGAGTTTTCCTTTGATTTCCAGTGGCATTTTTGTGTTATGTCAGAGAAGAGCCCGGGCTAATCAGAAAATGATCTAATTTCTCCATTTAAATTAATAAATAAATGAGGTTAAGGTATGGGACTAAAACTGTATGTAAACTAAAAGTACCGACAATGACCCCTTCATGCTTATTGGACCAAGAAGAAAGAGATTCTTTGTTTTTTTATCTGTTTCTGAGCTGCCATAGCCTTTGCTCTTTCTGTCCCTAGTTCTTTAGCACTTTTTTCCTTTAGGTGACTCAAAATGCTTTGTTTGTTGAATGCCTCTCATGTGAGGTGTGGGAGGTGACAACAGTGAACAAGATAGAATGGTCTTTCACTTCATGGTGTCTTATGGTCACCGGGGAATGTCAATCAAATGACTAAATAATCAAGGAATATGTTTTCTTTAAAATAACTGTTACCAAAGAAAAGTATCTTACAATTCTCTCCTCTCTGGATGTCCTGTGTTCAAATTCCCCCGAGAAGAGATACATTTGGTTGGGTCAGCCCCTATTTTATAGAGAACCTACCTGTTGGGGGAGCTCTCATGTCAGGCCCCCTCAGAGGATACTGGACCATCTGTGGGTGGCCATTCCTGGGTTGGGCAGCTTTCGTCAGCATGACATGCCTCTCAGCACTTAGTGCGAAGATTTCTGTATTAAGGACTCTTTGGAAGGACACTGTGGGTGGCTGGAATCCGGGGCTTTTCAGCAGGGGTCAGTTTAACTGGGAGATGCTTCACTTGGCCTGTCAATTACAACATGCTGAAGAAATAGAAAGCTGATGCTTCATAGAGTTGTAGAATTTTAATAAGGGAAGGAACCTCACAAGCTGTCCTATTCAGTTGCCTCATTTTACAAATGAAGGCATGGAAGCCTAGTCATTAAATAGTTTACTTAGTCACATCAGTAATCAGTGGCTGAGCCTGGATGAGAACTCAGGTTTCCAACTCAGTCCAGTGTTCTTTCTGTTATACCAGGTAAACCCTAAGGTGTTCAAATTACCTTTTTGGCACATATTAACTTATGAGTTAGATTAAAATTAATTATATATATATATAGCCAATTTTCCTATCTTATACATGTTGGGACAGAAAACTCCTAAGACCCAGGGAGTTACAGAACTAGTACATTACCATTCGTTATATTCAAATATTTATTATTTGTATGGTTCTAAGACATTGCTTGATTTCTATCGTGTGGGGTGTAAGTGCTAATGTCAAAATTTAAATATGGCATGTATTTTGTTTAATGGAGAGCTCTGTGAAAAACAGTACAATTTTTGCAATATCAAAAATTCTTTGACAAAACAGGAATGGAATAAATAATGGAGTTCCATCTATATGTTGACCCATTCAGAGATGCAAAGAATATGTAATGCAGAAAAAACATTTTGGGTTGAGGTGTTCTGCTATAGGGCCTTTTAGCTCACTCAGTTAGTTTTAGGGTTTATTCTGTGTACAGGATTGTGCTGGTCATTATGGGGCCTGGTAGAAAGGATACTCCAGAGGCAACAGAAATTAGGGTATACATGGGCCAATGTTGGGAAGAAGCAGAGGAGGTGGTGCTGATGAAAGTTGTTGTATGGGTGCTTAGTGGGTTTGGGGTAAGGATGTATGCTAATTTGGGTCAAGATGGTACCCAGGTTTCTGAAGACCCCAATGCAGGTTTTTCATGCTCCTCCAACACTGTGGCTCCTTTGATTTCCTCTTGGTATCCATGATGCGTTATAAAAGATGGGAGCGAGGAGGAGCGTGAAGCAACCCACACTGGGGGAACACAAAAAATATTTCTGAAGAGCCTTTACCTCAACCATGTTGTCTTTTCAGTGGGGGCTAGTTGCAAATATTGTTGACAGTCATATAAAAATATTCAGATGATCAGATACTGTCTTTGTAAATTTGCCACCCCTTTCCCCACAGATCAAGTTTATTTCCTTTTCTCTGGTCTCTGGATCTGTCAGCCTTTCTCCTGTTTAAACTCATCCCATCCCTTCTAACATCTTCTGAACTTTGTTTAATCAGCAAATGACTCTTTGTCACCTCTTAATTAAAAAATCAATGAAAAAAATCAAATCAAAACAAAATTCATGGACCCTAAATCCTCCTGTAGTTTATATCACTCCTGCAAACTTCTCAAAATACTAGCCTCCTCTTGATGTGGAGCCATAGAATGCTGGGGTAGATGAAGGATTAAAGTGGAGAAGGCAATACTTGGCTCACGTACCAAGTTGGAGACCATCTCAAATGGTGGCTGTTGTTGACTGACAAATTTGAGAGGAAAGCAGGGTGAGGGCTCATCACAAAGGTTGGTCCTGACCAAAATTCATGGACTCCAGTTTCAAGATAAGTCTAGCTTATTTAACGATTGGGAAGACAGATCAAAGCCTGAGGGTCTCAAATCTTAAGGCTGTTCATTCCTTAATCAGCTTTTTGCAGGATCAGCCCCAATGTCTTCCCTTCCTTACTTCCAGTGCATTCCTCAATCCACTGTAATCCAAGTGGTTGCCACCTCCATCACTCCACTGGGACCCTCTTCATCTTGATCACTATGCTCTAGTCACATTCAATAGCCACTTCTTATTCCCTCTCTTATTGGAAATTTGCCATTAAAAATATCACTTCTACTCTCTGTACATTCTCTATTTCTTAGTCTTCTAAGACATTCCTCTCTTCTGGTTCTCCATGTATGCCTCTAATAGCTTTAACTCTTTAGGCTTCTTTTCCTCCCCTCTTCTTTCTATATTAAAAATAGTCATCTAGAACCTTGATTTTAACTGTATAGACATCTCATAATTCTGCAGGAGACTAAACATGTCCTTGTCTATTAAGTGTTCTTATTTTAAGACAGGATGGTATAGAATGATCAAATTCATTCATCATAATGTTGCTTAGAATAGCTACCTTAAGATTTAGTTTGTTCAATTAAAGACAGTTTCAACCTTCCCATAAACGAGAGTGAAGATGACAAACGTGAAGAATGTTTGTTTCCAACATCTGTGATACAAAATTGAAGCAATTAAGGGTTTTTGGAGCTTGGAGTAGGGTTTTAAAGAAACTGGTCATTGCCTGTTTGAAATATCACTGGAAGTAAGAACATCTTTTTCTGGACTTTGTGGTGTTAATGGCCACCTCAAAAAATACCCCCACCCTATCCCCACCTGGGTATTTAGGGTATAGTATTGAAAAGGAGACAAAACTGGGAGGAAACTTAGAAAGGCATTATTGATGTTTATAAAATATTTATATTTTTTATTTTATTTTAATTGAATTATAGTTTATTTACCGTGTTGTGTTAGTTTCTGGTGTACAGCAAAGTGATTCAGTTATACATATATATATATATTCTTTTTATATTCATATATATATTCTTTTTCATATTCTTTCCCACTATGGTTTATTACAGGATATTAAATAAATATAAAATATTTCTAAAGCCTCTTTCTGAGTAGGGTTGGTTGCAAAACATTGCCTGGCTTCCATGGTGTCACGTATATTTTGTGTTAATTAAATTGTCTAGGATTTCTTTTTTTTTTTAACATCTTTAATTGGAGTATAATTGCTTTACAATGGTGTGTTAGTTTCTGCTTTATAACAAAGTGAATCAGTTATACATATACATATGTCCCCATATCTCTTCCCTCTTGTGTCTCCCTCCCTCCCACCCTCCCTATCCCTAGGATTTCTACTTGACCACAATCCATGTACTTTTAAGTTATCCCAGGGCCCTAATTAGGCCACGACCACTGGAGAGTTGGGTTCAGGTAGACAAAATAGTCAGGTGATCCCCGTGGTTCTGACCTTAGGCATTTTGTCTTTCCACACTGTAGTCCCCTGGAACTCTCACAACCATTCTCAGATTTTCAAATAAGGCCTCTGGGGTGATAATGCCAAAATCCATCTCTCGGACTTAGAGCTCTTTCCCATCCTTCAGATTCACAGCCATCCCCTGCTTGCTGTGTATCTCTACCTGGAGGCTTCAAAGACACCCCAAACTCTAAATGGCCCAAACTGAATTCGTCGATGTCTGTCTTAATGGGCATCTCCACCTGACACCACACCTGCTGGAAACCCAGGGCTTACCCTTGCCTCCTCCATCTTTGTCACCTTTCCCACTCTGACCTCTGGGTATTCCTCTAGCCCTACCACTTGCCTCTTTCCAGCTCTGTGACTCAACAACACCAAACTGCTTATAGTTCTTCCACGTGATATCTCATTTCTTGCCACCGCGCGTGCTCACCCTCTGGAGTGCAGACTCTCACCACACACCCTCACCCGCTTCACCTGGGTAGGTCCCAAGCCTTTACAGTGCAGCTCAGATCTCAGATGCTTCTCTCCAGGAAGCCTCCCCTGGCAAGGTCTCACTCCCTCCCTTGTTCAGGTTCTCCCTTTAGCGTTCTATCCCTCCAGTATTTACTTACATACTTACACAATGCCAGTTGCTCCTTGGGAGCAAGCATGACATTTTATTTCTTTTTGCATCACTGTTTTTTAGGACTGTTCTGATGGAGAGGGCACTCATTATTTATGCTTGTGAAATTAGCAAGTAATAGATGAGATTCCCTCCCTCATCAGGTGAGTTCTTGAATCTCCTAGGAAATCTCCCTAGGCGGAAAAGAAAATATTTTTCATAGAACAAATACATTTCCCCTAAAAGAACCAAATGTAATTTATGGTTTAACTTGAACTTCTTAAGTGACTGCTGAATAAAAGAAGACCTGTACTGGAAGAAGAGAGTTTGGTCATCTGTGAATCTTTTCATCCTCCTCTTTTGAGACAATCTCTCTGCCCTTCTGACTCTGTACCAGGGATCATGTTCCAGAAAAGAATGTGTGGGTACATTTCACATTGGCATGGTATGGTCCCCACTGGAAATTATTAGATTTCTGCTTCAGTTTCTTGAAGAGGCCAGTGGGATGGTTGAAAAGAAAATGCCACTTGATCATCAGTGGCAGAATCAATAAAAACCAGTTGTAACTTATGAACTATATGTAAATTATTGCAGTGAGAGGTGTTCAGATGATTGCCCTGCCTTTAATATGCATTAAGAGCTGTGAGAAAATCATACCCTTTGACTTAGTGATTCCATTGCTAAGATTCTATTTTAAGAAGAAATCATGATTATAGGCAGATATGCACAGAGATATTTAACACTGCATTCTCTATAATTTGAAAAGAGAGTGGACAAAGCCTAAATGCCAAACATTAGGGATTAAATAAATTGTGGGCTTTTCATGTGATAGAATATTATGTAACCATTAAAATCATGTTTACAGGGAGTTTTAATGACATTACAAAATGCGTGTGAAAAACTGCCAAGTAAAATAAGAACTGAATGTAAAATTGCATGTTATAGGATCTAAATTATGTAAAAATGTTGAGAAATTCTGGAAGGAAATACAAATAAAAGGTTAATGGCAGTTATCTCTAGGTGGTGAGATAGTAGACAATTATTATTTTTCTTTTTCTTTCTATATTTGCATTTTCCAAATGTTTCGTGATAAACATATGTTGTAGTATTTATAGTAAAGGCAAAACACAAAAGTTTAATAACAAAAGTAGAATATATTTTCCCTAGAAGTGGAGGTAATCTTTTAAGGATTGAATAATTACCTGCTTTATGCCTGATAAATGTTTTTATAGAATATTATAAAATATCTAAAGGCAGCTTCTTTGGGAAGTGAAAATGTCACCAGGATCCTAATATAAGGATAGAATTTGTAAGTTATCATAGTGAATCAGATTTTCATAGTTACCCTTGCTATCTTCCTTTTGTTTTCTAGCTTCTTCCTCTGCACCTGAGTCAGTTTTAAAATGGTCCCTCCCCGAAGCATGGGAAGGCATGGAGAAGGGCTGGGGAGGACACAGCGGTACCATTCCAGGCCCTGGGGATGACGTCCTGATTTTACCCAGTGAGTGAAACAATCTATGGGGTAAATAATCGCAGACAGACTGAACTGGGCCAATCTAATTGGGGATTATCTGTCATTTAAATATATTGAACAACACAGTAAAGAATGTGGAAATAAATAGGCAATTATGTCTACCACTTTCTCTTTTGAGTTATTACAGGAGAGAAATTTCATAATCCAGTAAAAATCAGAAAAAATAGTTCAGCTTACCTTCATTAAAGGTGGGATAAATAGTCTTCATGCCAAAAGGAGTTAGACTAATCCACTAACTGGATAATTTTTCTAATGTGTCAGAGAACAGATTTACAGAAAATTTTAGTATCCTTATGTTTCAAAGACACAGGGTATATGGAAAGAAGCAATTTTCAAATGCCTCCTATCTTTTGCCTTTGTGAATCTTTTAAATATAGGACTGAGAAGAATGACAAGGTCTTCTGTTGCCATGATTTTTCAAAGATGATGGAAAAGGAACAGATAAATCAAATACAAAAATAAAATTCTATCAATCTATCAGCTACCTAATCTATCACCTATCTATCCATCCATCCATCTACCTAGAACTCTCTTTTTGTTTACATAAGAAGGGAAAGATGATTCCTCAGAGGTACAGAAATACACACCATACTTATAAAATTCTTCTTTCTTAGGAGAGAATTCTTGAAACTACTAGAAAATTTCCCTAGCCCGAGAAGAAAATGTTTTTCATACAACAGATATATTTCTTAAGACCTATTTCCATTTATGGTTGAATTTGAACTTCTTAAAGTAATACTGAATAAAAGAAGATCAGTACTGGAAAAAGAATATTTGGTCATCTGTGAAATAATAATAATGCTAATGTCAAACATTTGTTGACAGCTAACAATATTTGGGAATTGTTCTCCATATATTAACTAGTTTAATCCTCACAATAGCTCTGCAATACAGGTAATATTATCATTCCCATTCTTACTGACAGAGAAACAGAGGTCCAAGGCAGTTAAGTTACTTGCCCAGGGTCACACAGTTTGCAATTCAGCACAACCAGGATTTTGAACCAGACGATCTGACTCCAAGTCCTTATTCTTAACCAATCAAGTACATTTCCTTTCTAAAAGGACTAAGGGTAAATGAAAAGAGTGGTGGTGTTGTTTGCTTTATTTACGATGGGAAATGAAGGCAGAAAGGTTAAAACGTACTGACCACCTTCTGGCATTGGTGGGGTGCACATGTAACTGCACAGCGAGGTGAGGACAGAGGGAGTGGGCTGACCAATACAAACTTAAACGGTTATTATCATCCCACCCCGCTACCATCCACCTCTCTCCATGGAGGATGGAGCTTTTTGAATAAACAAGCTCATGAGTCATTCCTATACGGAAAGGAAAAATCTGTTCTGCCTCAGCCTTCTTTTTGATGAAGGTAGCCAGTGGATTGGCCCTGGGCTATGGTTTTTCCCAGTGAGCAAGCTGTTTCCCCCACCACATGCAGGAAGCAAGAGAAGCTTTTGAAGTTTGCCAAGCTTTTCGTATCCTTGGGACCTTTATGCTGAGCGAGGAGCAATCTTAGCTATCTTGCTTGGCACTTCATTGACTGTATCCACTGTGTCTCCTGGTTGCTGGGGCCCCTGGCATTCTCCATCATCCTTCATTCCTTTGTTCATGGTCAGCTTGTAAGATGGACCCGAGTTCTCCGTGAAGCTGCTCTTAAAGAGCACAGATCAGTGCTCTGGAAAAAGGTGGCAGGGGGGCGGGCGGGCGGGCACAGATACTGGATGTCTGAAGTATCTCCCAGTTGGTCCTTCAGTATTATTGTAAAGATCAGAGAAGTTAAGATTTTAAAAATCTGCAATTATTGTTCATTATTTAGTTTTTAGTTGGAAAAATAAGGGAATGAAACAGATTTGTAATATATAATAAATGAAGTCCTTACTTCTTGCTGCCTCTCTCCTCAAAGAAGCCCTAATTCCAGAAAATTATCTTATAGTGGCCAGTGTTTTAACCTGTTCTGTTTAGTTTGGGGTCTTTTGTAGGCGCTGTACTGGCTTACTCTTCTGCTTTGATTTTTTTGGCAAACCCTGATATTTTGACCTCTGACGGACCTTGGGATTGAATTCATCTCGTCTTTCTACTTGTGGTTTTACCTTCTTGACCTTTCTGGCTGTTCTGGTGTCTTTCATTCCCTGCCTCCTCTGAAACAAGTCAGTTTGTTCACCCAAGTCTGGCACAAAAGAGACACCGAGTATTGCTTGAATGAAGCACATGTTCTCCATGCTGCCATCCATAATTTCATACCAGAACTGAATCTTTGGATTTCACAGGATCGACCCAGTACAGCTATCAGATTTTACAGGTCTGTGGAAAGTAATGCCTTTTCCTTTGAACAGAGGCCTAAGAATTAAGAGGTTCCTGATGATGACGATGATGGTAACAGCAGCTATAATTTGAGTGCTGGGTGTCTGCCATGCACTGCACTAAGTGTTCTACATGGGTCTTCTCGATCATTCCTCACAACTACTTTGATTTGGATCCTGTTGTTATCTTCCTTTTTATAGCTGAGGAATTTGGGACATAGAGAGGTTAAGTAACTTGCCCAAGTTTCTCCCAGCTAATAAGTAAAAAGGCTGGTCCAGGAAAGCAGACAGTTTGATTCCAGAGCCCTAACTCTTTACCATATATATATATTTAAAAACTCACCATTCCTACTTGCTCTGATTCACTCAAATCAGACTCCATATTATACTGAATTTATACTTCTCTACTTCCTGTTCCCTTCACTTGGAATTAAAAAAAATTATTGAATACCTAGCATATGTCAGATACTCTACATGAGGAATTCAATCTTGCTACATTCTCATTAGGTACATACATGTGGAGAAACTGGAGAAACTTCCCAGAGAGGTATCTGATGTCATGAGCCGTTGGTAGAAGTATCTGCTTTGCATCTAGTACCAAATATAGTTTTAATTCAAGTTAACATTCCTTTCCAATTCAGTTTAACCAACAATAACTGAACACTCACCACACCAGGTGCTCTGATCTGGGCCTCCAGAGGCAAGTCTGATACAGCCGTGATCTCAAACAGCTAGTAACTTAGCGGGGTTGATAAAACACATACTAATACTTAATAATACAACAAATAGCTGTAATAAACACCAGATGTGTTTAGAATCAAACACTTGTCTCAGGCAAGATGAGGAATCAAACACTTGTCTCAGGCAAGATGAAGAGAGATGACTTCACGGAGGAAGAGGCATTTGCAGAGGACCTTGATAGATGGGATAAGAAACTGAAGGTCAGTTACAAGACACAAGAGTGTACTGGGGAGGGAGCGATGTTTTAGGAGATACAGGATGGGCTGTTGACTAGGGCAAAGCTGTATTCACATTTGGATTCTGACATTTACCAACTGTGTGGCGTTAGACACGTTTTAAACGTTTCCGACCTTCATCTATAACATGAGGGTTAAAATTAATATATCATCATGTTGAGGGGATTAAATGAGATAACATCAACACACATGACTGCTGCGTGGAGTGTTGGCAATAATGGAATTATAGATGAATGCTGTGATTTTTAATGTGTCAGGTGCTCTTTTCCTTCGTTTTTCCATCTGCCTGCCCCTCTTGGCCTCTGGTATTAGCAACACTTTGTATTTGCTTTCCAATGGCTTGTTATTTAATTTTCACACCAACCTTGGGAGCTAAATAGGTAATAACTATTATTACAGTAAAAACCCATTTTTACATAATACGATTTTAATGGAACTGCTGATGTTACCAAATGAAAGTGACTGGTAAAGAAGATTTAAGTGATACTTTTGAACCTCTAATATAATTTTATGATGTTTTGTGTATTTTAATTCATTAATAAAGGAAATGTATAGAACATTCCCATCATTATTCAAATAGACTAGCATAATTTTTCAATAAAATTCTTAGGGTAAATTGCCTATTTCCATTTTCTGAGAAATCAATTTTATGGAATGACCTCGGACCCATCCTATTCCATAAAAATAGGACTTTACTGTACTAATAAAAGATATCACTATTTTAAGTATGGTACCATTTTCCTTTGAGGCATTCTGTCTTTATAGACATTGGATTTTGAAAGCTGTAAATTCTTCTTGGTGGTATTATATGGAGTGAGCTGAAGTCATCATGGAGAATTTGCTTTTGTAGTTTAGTTTATAACTTTGCTTTACACAAACAAGTATATCTGATTGTCTTTGCCTCCTAAATACTGGGAGAATTGGTCTAAATGCATTCAAGACATCTTGCAGAGTGGGAACAAGTTCTATCTAATAAATCATGCAAATCGCAAACCCTCACAAATGATCC
The DNA here is from genome assembly GCF_002837175.3 of Physeter macrocephalus. Classification (NCBI taxonomy): domain Eukaryota; kingdom Metazoa; phylum Chordata; class Mammalia; order Artiodactyla; family Physeteridae; genus Physeter; species Physeter macrocephalus. The sequence goes on along the minus strand of NC_041231.1, from coordinate 83,195,089 downwards.
TGCTAACTTGTACTCCAGGTTTTGTCCTGAACTGACCTGTGAGGATTTGATGCTTCCAGTTCTTTCTCTGAAGGAGTTTCAGCCATGACAGGATGACACCCTTTTCACACAGAGCAGCTTTAATGAAAGGAAAATGTGTTATAATTCCAAGTGGCAGGATTCTGTTTTGAAGGGTACAGATATGATATCATATAGCCTCCAGCATGGTTTTATTTTTGCGTGTATGTGTAGTAGAATTCACTGTGTTCCATTTTCCCATATTACTTTGAACTGTCCTTATTTGAAGAGATGAATGGAGAAGTACTGGTTTTCTTTCATAATAGTTCTTCTGTTTGTTCTGATTTTCAGTACTCTGGTACTTTAAATGGCAATGAGGCTCATCAAAGTCCTGGGATGTTCAAAGTCAACAATGTTTAACGTATTTCCTTGTTAAATCGCAAGACGTTGAGGTTGGAGATATGAGTTAAGATGACCATAAATCAGGAAATAATTTTTCTGGGGGAGGAATTTCTACAAAATATTGAGAGTAGAGCATTACAAGCTTAATATACTTTTTTCTTACCTGAGATTATAACTGATATAGGATAAGATACAGGTAACACAGAGATTTGGGTCTGCAGAGTCAATTAGAAACCAAATACCATAAATATCAGTGTTGTCTCTTGAATAGTTTCAAAATTCTGGTCTTGTCCCATTTGGATGGGACAGAAAGTCACACAAGCCATCACCCCCATTTATTCTGGATTACTAGCAAGTGGGAAGGGGAAGTTAATTTAAACTTGAGTTACTGGGGTCCTTTGTAGGATGCATGGCATTAGTATGGTGACTGCGGGAGTGTGTGTATTCGGGAAATCTATCACTATTTAACAAACCACCTAGAAACTTCATAGCTTAAAACATACATTTTATTTTGTTCACAATTTTGTGAGGAAGGGCTAGGCTGGGGTATTCTTGCTGGGGTCTTTCATGCATTGCTGTCGATGGTGGCTGGGCTCATCTAAAGGCCCAGCGTGGTTGGGTGGTCCAAGAGAGTTCACTCAAGCAGCTGGCTGTTGACACTGGTTATTGGCTGGGAGTTCAGTCAGGGCAGTCAGCTAAGAGGCCTCGGTTCCTCTCCACATGGGTTTCTCTGTGAGGCTTCCTGGGCTTTCTAATAGTGTGGCAGCTGGAATCCAAGAAGGAACATCCTAAAGAGGAGTTCCCCAAGAGTGAGCAGTCCAAGAGACCTGGGTGAAAGTTGCATGCCTTCCGAGCCAGCCTTAGCAGACTCAGAATGTCATGACCGTCACATTCTCTTGGTCAAGCAGGGCACTAAAGCCAACCCAGATACAAAGGAGGAGAATTCGGCTCTACTTTCATTAGGAAGAAGAGCAAAGAACTTGGAGCTGTCTTTAATCTACCACTGTGTATGTGTTTATGTGTGTAATGTATGTGCATGTATGTAATTAAGAGCAGATGTACTTGACCTAATTCAAAAGGTTTGAGAGTTTTAGGGTCTGGTCAATTTGTGCTGTCTTCCCTCTCTGGGCAGACATTATTTAGATTCTCTTGGCTTACGTGAGTCAGAAATTGAAGGACAGCAGGAGACAGACTGGTCAGAGGATTTTAGTTTCTTTGTTCTCTGCTACCTACCATGCCAGGTGTTATGGTATTGCCTCTTCACTGCCTGAAAGTGGGATTCTTCAACCCTTGAACATAACTGGGGCCCTGATCTGGGATTTCTCACCCTGAGATGGGCAACGGATGACAGTGTTTGGGCCGCAGCCTGTGTCCAAATCTCTATGTGGGTGACCAGAAGCCTCTTCTTGGGAGAGAGAGGAGTGCTTTGGGGTGAGGGGAGAAGTGGAGCACGAATACGTTGAGCATTTTGTTTCCTTCAGGGCAGAGATGAAAAGTCTGCAAGGATAACAGTCAACAATTCTTTTACCTTATTTAGAACATGAATGGGAAAGCTGTTCTTTAAGATTATATAAGGGAAGAACAAACAAATATAATTTCAAGAGGTACTTGGCACAGAAATTTTAATCAGCATTATTAGCAAATAAAAATAAACAAATAAAAAGAAAATCTGAAAACAGAGATCAAAGGACCTTTAGATACTGTATAAATCTCCTTCTTTTAGGCAGTTTCTTAGAGGTGAGCACAGACCTCCGGGAACCTTGCTTCATGGTAAAGGGTGTTGAGGCCATGTTCTTCCCACGGGTAGGAAACATCAGGATCCCAAGCTCCCTGGAGCAAGTATTTCCACAGGCCTCCCCAAACAGTTCTGAAATGTTTAACTTAAACTGACTTTTTATATATCCAATATTTAAGAATGTACCATAGAAGCTTACTATTTAAGGCAATCTAAGTGCAAAATCCTTTGCAATATGGACTCCTTTGATGAAATGAATGATTGTCGAACAATTTATTTGTTTTATTTGTGGTGTTTTTCCATGAATTTAATTGTATTAAGTAAACATTCATATATATGTAGAATATGGATACATAGAATTGTTGAGCTGGTAGGGAACTTAGTGACACTCAACTCAAATGAGCTAAGATAATGCAAGTGTTTTCTAAATTGTAGAATCCTATGAAACACATTATTATCATTGCCCAAACATATATGACATTTTGTATCAAGGATAAGAGTGGGATTTCAGTCTCCTTGTTTTCAACCCAAGTGTTGCAAATCGCCTTCTAAAATTTATAAGAAGAAATATTGTTGCTTTATTTGTTATATTTTAGATGATTTGTGTCCCTAAAATAGGTTTACATTTGAGAGACACACTGGAGGCTAGGGAGTTCCTTTTAGTTGCAATGACTGTGATTCAAATGGGTTTTTACAAATGAATAGCAGTAATGCCATAACTACCAAGTAAGACCTGTGATAGGGTGTCCTTGCCAGGGGTAGACAACCAGGAGTTGAATTTTTTTTTTAAGTATTTTTACAACTGTATATGTTTTCCCCATAAAAAGTAAATTTCAATTAAAATCACAGCAGAGATTTTTATTTCCTGCAAGTGACAAAAGGAACACAATAAAAAAATATTAAAATAAGTTGATATCCTTTCTCTAATCTCAGTTTGTCAATCTCTGCTTGATTCAGTCATGGCACTTGTTTCTGGGCTAATTAGAACTTACTTAGAATCTTCTCTTGGGACCCAAGACATGTAGACCCTGACACTCTTTATGGCTTGCTAACTTGCTGGAACTAATTGGAGTTTTAATCTAATTGAGTGGATTTTCAAACTCTTTTCTGTCCTTACTCACCTGAGAAACACACTCATTGTCATAGTCCATTAGTATTAGGATCATAGCAATTTTCTAGGAGGGCACATACTTCCCCAGGTTTGCAGATCATAATTTGGGTGGGGGGATATTGGAGTGTGAAGTGTGTAGGAGACCTAGGATTTATTTTTGGCACTTACTGCACCTAGAGAATCACTACTTTTATAACTTTACAAACTCCTAACTCCAGTCTCCCAGAAGTGTGACCCTTCTGGGAACTTTGGGTTCTAGCCTGAGAGGAACCTAACAGGTATACCTATAAAACACCTCTGGTGCGTTTCTCCCATTGACTTAGGTGTGATTCCTTTGCTACTATAACAACTTCTCTCTCCATGTGCAGTTTAAAACTAATTTTTAAAGGAGTTATGCGTGATTTTCCTTAGGACTTTTAAGAGTACTTTGACCATCACAGTACAAACTATAAGATTTCTAGTAGCAATAAATGCATTGGTGGTTGCTATGGAAAAATACAAGTATGTGTCATAAACTTGATAAGAAAGGAGAATTGGCAGGACCTGGCATTTTATTAATTGTGAAGGGTAAAGGAGAATGAGGCTGAAAAGATGACTCAGGAGTTTGGGAAGGAAGCCAGTTGGGAATCTGGATTTAGATTTGGTAATCCTCAGAGAGTTGTCTAAGGAAGCCTTGGAGATTGAACTAGGGTTAGAGCCAGCATGGGAGCTAACAGAGAGAGATGCAAGGAGGGGGTAGGAGACAACATCTTGGAGGAAATTCTAATTTAAATGGCAGGAAGAGAACCCAGAGAAGGAGCAATCATGAAACCAGGAGGAGAAGTCAGACAACAGAAGGCAAGAAAAGAGTGATACCGAGGTGGTGGCGGTGGTTCATAGTAAACGTTCCATGGAGGACCAGGAGGGTGGTAGTTTAGAAACTGCCTGAGAAAAAACTGAATACTCTCTGCAGCCTCCTACAAATCAAATGCAGAATCTAATGCTTGTCTTGGCTTATTGTTTAACACATCTGTATTGGATCTTTATAAAAACCCTGGTAGAGATCAATGCCTTCAAGGATCCCCATATTATTTTAAGGTTATATTCAATTTATAGTTATTATAAAATATTTGGCTATGTTCCCTGTGTTATAAAATATATCCTTGTAGCTTTTTTTGTACATAATAGTTTGAATCTTTTACTCCCCTACCCCTACATTACCCCTCCCCTCTTCCCTCCCCCCACTGGTAACCATTAGTTTGTTCTCTATACCTATGAGTCTGCTTCTTTTTTTAAAAAATTATATTCACTAGTTTGTTGTATTTTTTAGATTCCACATATAAGTGATATCATGTAGTATTTATCTTCCTTTGACTTATTTCACTTAGCATAATGTTCTCCAAGTCCATCCATGTTGCCACAAATGGCAAACTTTCATGCTTTTTAATGGCTGAATAGTATTCCATTGTGTGTGTGTGTGTGTGTGTGTGTGTGTGTGTGTGTGTGTGTGTGCCACATCTTCTTTATCCATTCATCTGTTGATGGACACTTAGGTTGCTCCATATGTTGGTAATTGTAAATAATGCTGTTATGAATATTGGGGTGCATGTATCTTTTCAAATTAGTGTTTTTGTTTTTTGTTTTTGGATATATATCCAGGAGTGGAATTGCTGGGTCATATGGTAGTTCTATTTTTAGTCTTTTGAGACACCTCCATACTATTTTTCACAGCGGCTGCACCAATTTACTTTTCCACCAACAGTGTATGAGGGTTCCCTTTTCCCCACAAGGGAAAAAATTAAAAGAAAGAAAATTTGTTAAAATTAAAGCAATTACTCCCTGGTGAGACAGCAGCACTTCTAGGGTGGCGGCCCGGTTGTCCCTAGCCACTCTCTTTCTAGAGTACTGCCAAATGTTCTAAATAAATAGGTCATATAATAGGCTTAGTCCAACAGAACTGGTCAATTTGTATAGCTCAGTCAGTTTGGGAGAATAGAATAGACTTAGGCTATCTTCTCTAAGATATCATTGTCATTTCCTAAAGGGGTACAATATTACAAAAATATAAATCAACACAATAAATACATTTTTAATAAAAATGTAGAAGATTGTATATAATTGTTACAATGAGTTCAGTTCTGGAGGTCAGAAGGTCATATTTTAAACAGCCAGTAGTAGTCCATCAGAGTACATTGGTGAAGTCCTTTCAAATTCAGAATACTGAAAGCAGCATCCAGATATTTTGATATTTATTTTGGGATGTTGACCTTAGGAGCTAATCTCTTTAAAGTCATTAGTAAATAGAGTGACCAACTACTCTGATTTATACAGACCTGAGGAGTTTCCTGGGACACATGACTTTTAGTGATAAAACCTGGAAAGTTCAAGGCAAACCAGCACGAGTTGGTCACCCTACTAAGAAATCACCTTTCAAGCTCTTAACGACCTCATAGTCTGTGATCTGCACTACAACAAATTTGCTGAGAATTAATGAAACTTTTCCTTGACGTTAATGCAGAAACCTATATTTTACCTCGTTTTATTCCCCTAAGAAATTTGTCTCATGGAATTAATATTCTTTGAGGAGACACAGGCATTTCTTACAAGAGAAGGGGACCTGAGTGACTGCATATGTATTTTACCCTCCTGGTTGGGGCCAGGGAAGTTTGAGCCAAGTAAGGAACAGCTGCCCATGGGGCCCTTAATCTAGAGCAGGGCTTTTTTCACTTGCTCTAATTGAATTACTTCTTTTTCACTTTACTTTATGGTCTGTTTTCCATGCAGATATTCTCAGAATGTTGAATTAAATAATTCATGATTTCCCAATTATTGGTTTAGGTACAGTGGCATTTCTTGAATTGATTATACTTTCTTGAGGGAGCTTTTGGAGTCTCTTCATATGTAGAGCTTTAAAGATAAGAAGTTTGCCCATGAGAGGTACAGCCCGGCCAGCAGGGGCGGGACTAGCACAGTGGTTCACTGTTGATCCTTGGGGGTCACCACCCTTTCACACAACCCAGGGATTCTGAACTTCTCGTGTGCCCTAGGTCCCTTTGGCAGTCTAGTGAAGCCTAGATCCATTCTCAGAATAATATTTTTAATGCATAAAATAAAATAGGATCATAAAAGAAGCCAGTTGTATTGATCCCGCTATCAAAATACTAAAAACCAAATTTGTGATATAATATTATATATGCTTCTTTATTAGCACATTAAATAACGGTATATAGTTCTGGTTCTAATTACTGTCGTAACATCCGTGTTGTTGTTGTTGTAGATATTCTTTGAAAAGTGCTGCCATAAATTCCTTCTCTCCCTGTAAGTGTGTGCTATTCCTCCCCTGGAGAAGTGGGGGCTCACTCCCTTTCCTTTGAATGTGAGTCTGCCTTCCTGACTTGCTTGACCAATAGAATATAGTAGAAGTGATGTTCTGGGACTTTCAGGTCTAGGTCACAAGAACACTTGCATAAGAAGACCATTTTGCCTGGATATCTTTCTTGCTCTTGGGTTGCTCCCTTTTAAGATGCAGCCCTCAGGCTATGGGAACCCCAAATCCTATGGAGGCCCTGTGTTTTTCACACTGGTTGGCAGCCCAGATGAGCTCTAGCTAGTAGCCAACGTCAGTTTCCAGCCATGTAAGTGATCTCTCTTGGACATCCAGACCAGTTGAGCCCAGTAATGGAGTCTTGCTGGTAACTCTGTTTTTTTCCCCCTTACTTGAAAACACATTAAAAATCTCTTATTTTACCCTTATGTCAATATTTCTCAGAATTTCTTATGTGTATTCAGGAATGCTCCCTTAGAAGGCGGATTCCTACATTCAGTTCATTAGGATCCACATGGGCCCTGAGGAGTCCTTGGCCTTCACACTATCCAAGGGAGTGAAAGTGGTTAAAACTCCTTCTCAAAGTGAGCATTATAAACTAATAAAATTAAGAATTGCTGTAGAGAGACTTCCCTGGTGGTGCAGTGGTTAAGAATCTGCCTGCCAATGCAGGGGACACGGGTTCCAGCCCTGGTCCGGGAAGATCCCATATGCCGTGGAGCAACTAAGCCTGTGAGCCACAACTACTGAAGCCCTCGTGCCTAGAGCCCATGCTCTCAACAAGAGAAGCCACTGCAATGAGAAGTCTGCGCACCGTAATGAAGAGTGGCCCTCGCTCACCACAACTAGAGAAAGCCCGCGCGCAGCAATGAAGACCCAACGCAGCCAAAAATAAATAAATAAATAAATTAATTAATTAATTTAAAAAAAAAAGAATTGCTGTAGAAAACATACAGAGAGTTATGAAAATATATACCTGAGGACCTGGACTGGAATGACATGAATCTAATTAGGTAAACCATACTGTAAGGCTAAAACAGTCATGTAGATGTTACCTGTTACTAACGGTAAGTTTACCCAGAATTTCTCAAATTGTTTCCTATGAAATTAGCTCTTTATAAGCATCCCATGTAAGAAAGATAACGACGTCAAATGAGTTTGGGAAATTTGGGACTAAACAGAAAAATAATTTCTTTGCTTCCGTTCTTTTCAAAGCCCTTTATATGATAATATGGATTGTGTAATTTCCAGGGGGGATATAGCATGTGCTGTTTCTCCAGGATGTTTAACCATGTAACCCTTTTATTCACAGAGCAGCTCATGACGCCAGGATTTTAGGGAAACACTCCGAGTACAAAGTACTCTCACATTTAACATTTGCTACCACTCCATGGGGTTAGGCATCAGTTGTATTAGGTAAGATTAGGTCTTCTGTGAGTAACAAAGACCTGAAAAAGAGAAGTTTCTATCTCTCTTATGTCTGTTCTGTGGTGTCAGGGACTTGGACTCTATTTGCTCCATTACGTGCTGTTTCCATTCTCAAAGTTACTCTGTGGTCCAAGATGTCGGCTGGAGCTCCAGCCATTGCAGCCACATTCTAGACAGCAGGAAGTAGGAAGGATTCCACCTCTAAGCCACACTTGACACCACTTCTTACATCTTATTAGCCAAAACTTGCCCTAATGGCCATAACTAATGGGAAAGGAGACTGGGAAATGTAATCTTTTGGCTAGGTGACAATGTATTCAGCTAAAAATTGGAGTTCTTGTGACTAAGGGATAAGAAAAAAGATACTGGGAGACAACTAGTGGTCTCTGCCACAATTATCTCTCATTTTATAACTGAGGAAAATGGGACCCAAAAAGGGTGTCCAAGAAAGAGTTCAGAGATCGTGGAGACAGCACAGATTCAAATCTAAGCCTCCAGATTCCTTGAGTGTGTCTAGTTCATTACACTATCCCTATTTAATCCTGTGGGAGGGATCAGAATAGAGCCCTTCAAAGGCTATGATCTAAAGGGTCATGGTGATAAAAACAGATACACCACCGTAAAGCATATTTTAAGAGAAAGTTAGGAATATCTGTTTCTTAGAGGTATATCCCCATATTTGTAAATTGATAGCATTTGATAAACAAAAACCTATAGGTGAGATGTGACTGCCTTTTGCTACAGATGTGTTGTTAAGACCAGGATCCTGTTTGTCAGGCTGCTGTGTACTCCTAGGGCCTGCTCTGTGTCTAACGGCTTGTCCTCACTTTCTTGCATTTGTCACATCAGTGATGCTTTGTGAGCCCTGGATCCTGTCTGAAGCCATCCGTTTGCCTCTCTTTATGTACATGATAACATCGCCTGATGGCAAGTTAGTGTCTGGATAAAAAAACATTGCTCTTACCTGGATTGAGCTGGGCTTTTGTCTGGTTTAAGGACAGTCGGATAGCCCCTCTGACTGCATTTCTCAGGCGGCAGTAGTGTGTGGAGGGCTTGCACAGAGGTGGTGAGCTTGCTGCACTGTGCCAGGATCGGCTGGGCTGTGCTCGCAGGTGTAAAAGGCGGGCGTCACCCTGCTGTCTTCCAGCACGTGATGAGTGCCAACAGGAACTTTGCATCTTTGTTGGGCCACAGAGTCCTTTGTGATCTGGCCTCGTTGCCCAGCTTTTCCCTGTGTGCCCTGCCGACCAATCGCACGCGTCTACTTACTGTTTTCTGACGGAGGCAGCTCTTTCTCCTCTCCGCTCATTTATACTTGCCATTCTCTCTGCCTGGAAATTGCCCCACCCCTCCTTCCCAATTCTCCCCACCCCCTTTCCCACCCTAACACTCTGCCAGTTGCTACTTTCTGTCTTTGAACATTCAACTTAGTGTCACCTCTTCCAGAAAGTATCCCCGAATCCCATTTGATGTAGTTCTCTTTCTTCTGTGTTCCTGCAACACCTTGGGCCTATTTCCATCCTATTTCCTTATTCTGTAATTATTATTTACGTTTATGTTGCCTTGAGGACAGAGGCCATATCTTATTCAACTTATCCCAGTGGAAAGCACAAGATTTGGTGTGGAGCCGAGACTCCATAAATGCTAGAGTGAGTGAAGGAGAGTGAGAGGCAGGTACTGCCTAGTCGGTTCCTGCGAAAGTGTTTCTAGGGGTTTTGGAAGCTGAAGGGAGAGCTGTCACTGTAACTCTGAGAATCTTTGCACACTAGGGGTAGGTGGAGGGCGGTGAGACCCTAAGAACCTTAGCAACTGACTAGCAGGTGCTGACCTTGTTGGGGAGCCCTGGTGGTCCGCCGGAGAACCCGGCTTGGGAATCGTTCAATGCCAGCATTTATTCAGGTTCCTTGGGCCAGAAACTTACTCTCTCTGAGTTGTGCTTCCCACAGCTAAGAGGATGCTCTGTGCAAGAGAGCGCAGTCTCATTCCTTTTGCTAATGGAGTTCTCCGAACTCTTGTGTTCCCAATGGGTTTCCCTTCTCCCCTGCTGAGCTGGTGGCCTTCGCTCAAGCTCCTCCTCCGCACAGCTTGCTCCTCCCTCCTCCCCGCACCTTGCACCTGAGCCTGATGGTCCTCCCGTGGGTCAGCACCTGAGGATCTGCTGGGCCTGGCGTGGCTTGCTGAGCAGGAGCTCGGAGCTCTCTGGGGACTTAACTGCCTCCCCAGCCCGCAGGCCCGCCCTGGCTTAGCACCTGGGTGGTGGACACACCTCCTGTGGTGTTAGCTAGGAGCAGCTTGAGGATCTTCTGCTTGCTGGGAAATTGTTTCAGAGGTTACCTTTTCTCATTTGCATAGTGTGGACGCACCTGGTTTTGTTTGTTTCCTTTTTTTGGTGAAACTATAAACGGAAGAGGGTAAACGAGAAAACATCAGCGCCTGTTTAGAGCTATGACACTGGCTACTGCAAAGGGACCCAAGTGCTGCTGTTTGATAACTAGTTCAGGTCTGAATTGTAGTACTGGTGAGGAAATCACTGTAACTGAGGGAATCTTCGGAGTGGTGCAATATGTCTTTTTGGCTCCGGGTGTGTGTACCTGGTGTGTATTTAATGATATCTTATGAGTCTGAATGAATTAAAAAGGCTTCTCACACTTCTTAAATTATCTCATTCATCAGAGAAGGCTTCTGGCAGAGCAGCCCGGTAGTTCAAGTGGAAAGGGAAGGAAACAGTTAAAGGGTTTTAAACTGCTAAAGAGGGCTTTTCTGTTTTTCTGGGAAGGCAGCAGTTTACATGGAAATCACAGCTTTTATACATTAAGTATGGTTATGAGTCTCTTCTCTTAAGCTGTGTGAGAAATGTGGACTTTTTTTCCCCAAGGGAAAAGGAGAACTAGGACCAAAGGGGCATGTAGCTTCGTGCCAAGGTCTTTCAGGTAACAAAGAAAAGGGAGAGACTGGTTGGTACTTAGAAAATAGAGGATTTTATTGTTAAATAGTTTTTGCCATAGCATGCTTAATTCAAGCCCCACTCAGTGAGGAAAACTTTAGCCACAATTTTTGGAAACTCTACGATTTTACTATCTTTTCTTCTCCCATCCAAATTCCACCATGTTTCATCACAGGCAAACCCAAATCACACTGCATAATAAGGACCATTCCAGCACTTCAGTGCCAAGTGCTGGCCTTGCTACAAGGTCCCACATTACTTGAATGATAGTAGTCAGAGAGGCTGGGTTAAAATCAGAAGGCCATAAAATATTATCAGCAAGAAATGATGCAAGAAATAGCAGAAGTATTCAAATTTAATTTTTTTGAGCCAAAAAAAGGAATACATTATGTAAATATAAGGCTACAGAAACATATGACAGATCAAAGAGATTTAGATCCTTCATTTAGTAATAGTAACAGTAATTACAGTATAGTGTTAATAGTAGTGCCACTGGTAATAACATACTCATTTGTTTAATAAGATAATAAAATGAGTTCAGTTTTTTTATGTGCCGGACATTGTGTTAATATTATTTTATCTCACTGAAGCTTTATAAAGATGCTGTGATGTTGGCACCACATTCTATGCACAAGGAAACCAAGATTGAGAGCAGAAGTTCTTAAACTTTAGCATGCATGAGATCAACTGAGATGGTTGTAAACTACTAATGATTTGCATTTTGAACCAATTCAGCATGAATATATGTCCTAAGTATTCATATGGACTTTTAAAAAATTAACAGTATATTTTGGAGATAACATATCAGTAAAAAGAAATCTACTACATCCTATTAAATGACTGCACACTATTCCAGAGAAAAAAATGTAACATGATTTATTGAACTACTATTTTACTGATGAACTTAAGTTTTTTCCCCAATTTTTACAAGCATTATTACAGCAAAAATCTTTATACCTTATTGTATGAGTGGGAGAATTTCTCTGGGCCAATTGATTTCCAAAGTGGAATCCATAGCCCATCTATGTCTGAAATCACTCAGGATGCTTCTTAAAAAATTCAAAACATACCTTCAAGTAACATGTAATCACCATATTATCAACTCTTTTTGAGCCCGGAAGAAGACACAAAGCTTCTGAATTCATTCTCAAAGCTATAAAATTGATTCTAAAATTAGACAAAGAGAGCACAAAGAAAGAATATTAGGTGCTAATCTAACTGACATTGATGAGAAGTTTTAGAAAATCAAATGTACCTGTACTTTAGAAGAATCATATATAATGATTAAATAGAGTTTAATCCTAGGAATGCAAGTATGTTTCTACTTCAGGAAAAATTTATTAACATAATTAATTAAGGCAACATTAGAACACTTTTCTCTCCCGAAGACTGTACCTTGAATCTCTTTATAATAATAAGGCACACTTTTCAATATATGAAGAGCCAGAGAACGGCCAAAAAAGTTTAACTTTCTCCCCTTATCAAATACAGTGACAGTTTTCACCTACACTGCTCTGTCTCTCTACCTAAGAATGGGCTCTTGAAGACCTAAAACGTCCAAGGCTGCAGAGCCTGCGTAGTCATGGGGGTGAATGATGGAAGTGTTATTTATTTTGGGGAACTAACTTTGAGTATGAAGAAAACAAGCATACTAGGACAGCGGGGCAGAGAGGATGGGTTAAGAAGTGCTGAGGAAGGAGTAAATCATTGAAACAAATTATAGGTTTATAATGGTATCCAGTCACAAGTTTCTCAGCATATTTGGGACACTGAAGGGAAAATTTCTCCAAGTTATTTCATAGAAGCATCTAAATAAAATAAAAATAAAATCTAAGCAAATATTTCAAGCAAGATTTTTTGACAGTATTCCATTTTCTGCGTTTTTTTCTTGGTGTGAAAAATAGGCAGTCTTCCTCTTGAATGGGGCACAGAGCTATCTTTATGCATTGCTTAGGGGCAAAAGTTACAGCTAATGATCACAGTGTGTCAAACTTATCTTCTCCCCACCCAAAGGAAAAATGTTTACATGGTAATAACAAAAGGATTCTGTAGGAGTAACAAGAGGATTTCCCACAAAGGCTTACCAACTTATGAAAGAGAAAGCATTTGATTGATTTTATTGCTTACTTAACCAACCCCAAAATTATTAGGCTAGAAATAGAAGAAATTTTTCTTAACCTGATATAAAGTATTTACAAGAAATCCACAGGTAAGTTCAAAGATAACCATGAAGGATTAATTACTTTCTGTTAGAGTCAGGAGCAAAACATCTCCTGTGACTGGAGATGACAGACAATGCAACAGGACAAGAAAAAATATAATAAAGGGCATAACCATTAGAAAGAAGGAGGAAAACAATTACTGGTAAACATTATTTTTCAGTAGAAAAATACAAGAAATTCAAATGAAATATTGTTAAACAAGAGGTCAGTAAAACAGCTGAAACCACACCAATATATAATGAGCAATAGCATTCTTATATCGTAATAATCATCAATTAGAAAAGGTAATAGACAAAAGATTCTAATTTTTATAGAAAAAAACCCTAGATGTAAACCTAACAAGGCATATGAAAAAAAAGAAAAACCCTTAAAACTTAGGTGAATAAATGGAATGACACACCAGTACAAGAAGACACAACGTTGCAAACATTTTTCCCCCATATGAATCTATAAATTCAATTACTTTTAAAAGAACCCCATTCACATGTTGTAGAGGGAATATAATTTCTTAGGGAGAAACTAAGCCAAATGCCCAGATATATAGATTCATTTCATACTAAAAGTTTTGTAATAGAGATCATCCCTGATTGGTTATTATCAGGTGGATTTTAATGTTTACATTATGTGATTTAAAGGCGAGCTGAAAGGGTGTCCCAAGTTCGCAATCTTTGCAGGGTATTTTAATTTTTACACTTTGTACGAATATTCAGTTTCCTCTTGAAAGGAGATGAGTGCACACGGATTGCATGTGCCCCTACCTTCTTCTCTTCTAACAGAGAAAGTGTTTTACCTTCTCTCAAAGGTCAGTCTCACCTGGTGTTCCCTGCATCATGTGCTGGTCTTCCCCTCCAGGTTGTTTCCTTTCCCTGTCTACAACCTTTCCCTGCTACAGGATGCTTCCCAACAGCATTTCTACATCTTTTTGCATGTCCATATGATTAAAAAATTCCCTTGAGCCCTCATCGACTTCTTGATGCTAGTTCTTCTCTCCTCATTCTGTCTCTGCTTCCCCGGTATTTCTGAGAATGTAAATTTGATAGCCATCAACCTGTAGACAGTATTTAAAGCCAGGAAAATATTTTTTCTTTTTCCAAGTATCAGACCCATATGTCCAACTATCAAATTGAAACCTCTACTAAGATGACTTACAGGTATCTCAAACTAAACCCCTGGAGAGCATCCTCTATTCCCCTCCTCCCCGCACAAGTCTGCCATTCCCAGCTGCCACCTTGCTCCTCCCCAGCTTTTCGGATTGAGCCCATGATGTCGTCTCCCATTACCGACTGCACAGTTCTTGACACTTCAGCCAATCTGGTATATTTTGTTCCTAAGTATTTCTCCCATCTGCCTGCTTTTCATCATCTCTCCTTTCACCACCTCTCGGGTGAACCACTAGGATGCCCCTTAGGTATTCTCCTCTGGCTTCTCTTGCCCTCATCAACTCCATTCTTCTCCACTGCAGCCAGAGTGATCTTTTAAAAATACAAAGTGCTTATGTAATTTCCCTGCTTAGAACTCTTTGTTGGCTTTATGTCACTCTTAGGAGAATGTCTCCAATTTGTCACGTAGCCTTCAAAGTCCTGGCTGACCCGCTCACCTGCCTGCCTTTCCACCTCCACCTCTCACCACTGTCCTCCAGCTTCTTCAGTCTAGGTGCCCTTGCTATTTTTCAGTCTTCTGAGTGTATGGAGCTTTCCCCCACTTTATGCTATTCATATATACTACTTTTTCTGTCTAGAGTGCTCTATCCCCATGATATTTTGCACTTTTCCTTCTTACCACTTAGCACAGTTTGTGCCTATGTAGTTATCTGTGTGATTATATTTAGATGTCTGTTTCCTCCACAAAAACTCAAGTTTCATGAGAGCCAGGCCTGTGTTTCTTTGGCTCACCAAATAATGAAGTGACAGGCATAGAGCGAACACTCAAAAATATATGTTAGGTGTAAAAAAAACAGATGATAGCTAATACTTTTATGCCTGGTAAGGGCAGGCACTGTAATACTTTTATATGTGGTGTTTCACCTAATCCTTACTATCACCTCCATGAAGTATTAGTTCTCTTATTTTGCACGCGGGGAACAGAAAATCAGAGAAGCTAAGCAATTTTCCCAAGGAATGGCTTATTTGGGATTCAAATTTAGGTCTCTCTGAATTCTAATCAGGTGAGCATTCTGCTGCACTTGGGCAAATAGTAGTAGATGGATTAGCCAGTGTGTTTTTCCTACACTAATTCTTTATTAGTCAGGTGTCAGTAACTATAGCCTGGAGAGAATGGGGGTATAGTTGAGACGTGAATGGGACTATAGAACTACTTAGACCCTGGATATGTGTGGAGGGAAGGTAGGTGAGGCATCATGGGGATTCCAGCCATTAGGGGGTTATGAGCAGATGAAGGCATTGGGTTCTCGGGGATGGATGGGCACTAGAAAGGAACACAGACACAGTGTTCCTTACTTTGAAATAGTGCCTGGGCCTTGCCATGATTATTTTGGTGCATATCAGAAGCAAATACTAAAAAGGATTCAGATCTACTTCCTTCCACCAGAAACTCATCCGATCAATCTAATAAAAGTATTTACTTCTCTCTGTGGAATGGGAAGCCTTATTTTATTTATATTCATTTCTTTGACATATATCAGTATCCAACAAAGCACTTGATAATATTTGCTAAGTGAATGAATGGGTGAATGAATAAACTTATTGGTCAGTGATAATGCTTTGCTTTGTATATCATTCTTATCTTGGGAATTTCTAGACACCCTGGATTAAAAAGAAGGATTAAACCTAAGGATGGGGATTTCAGTATCTTTGCCAAGCAGTATGAAGATACTTTAGAGTATTGGGACTTATGACAGGGGTTGTAAAGTCTGGATATTATTGTTGAAATACATGTGAATTGTGAATAAAAGTTTTAGGAACCTTCATGGTCTCTGGGATGTATTTGAACTCAAGGGGAAAGGAAGTTATTTTGGAAACCCCAAGCATTAAATAAATGTAATTTATTGGAATTTACAAAGAAATTCTTAAAGACTTTGGGAATTTTTAAAATATATAACAATGGAAATGTTGAGAACAGTGAACACCTCTACAGAAGTAATTCTTATATTTATATAGAACATAAGTACTTCATGATCTTAGGAATGGAAAATACAGACTAGTTTGCTCAGAAGTTATGAACTTGAATACAACGTGTTAAAATGTAGAACAGAGGTTATTTACTCAATATTTATGAGTCAGGTACTATATTCTAAGTTCTCTTTTAAGCATCAATTATGCATTTATGAAATAATGCATATAATTTTTAAAACAAATAGAATACAAGCGTTTTATTTTTAAGGAATTTAATAGTGTTTTGGAGGGGTTTTTTCCCCCCAGCTGGAAGAAATAATTGAAAGCTTGAGAAAACAATAATCAATAACATTAAAGAAAAGTAAAGGATCTCATAGTTTTCTGGACACATTACCCTCTCTAGTGTCAAGCAGAGAAAAAAACAGAGGATTTGTTTTCATAAAAGAGCTGAAGGGGAAATAAACTCATTGAATATAATGTTTGCTACATGGAGCAATATCACTTATTTCATAGATCTTCATGTTTTTTCTTCAGGATTAAATTGGGAAAATATATTTATTTACTAGAAGTTGATTTCATTATTTTTCTTAAGGAAACAAATCAAAACAAAAACCACATAGGAAAATAAATTTGGTGCCTCATTTGGCTTTAACACTAACTGCCACATGTAAAAATTTAATAATTGGATCACCTGAGACTTATCAGTTTATGCCTTTCCAAATATGAATGTATCATCTACTGCAAGGGATGGAGAGGAATTTAATCATGAAACTTCAGGTTAGTACAGATTCATTAATGATATATTGAGATAACAGAATTATGTGGATAAAGCCTCTGACCTCCTTATGTGGATAAAACATCTGATCTCAAATTTATCAGAATGCCTGCTCTTCACTTTTATGTCTCCTGGGGATTGCAAGGTCTAGGTTTTTGCTGTTGTTATCCTGTTGCTTGTTTTTTTGAGTCTCGAGTCAGCTGAGCAATCAGACCACCATGGACCTTGTTTCAAGTGGCAACACCAATGACCATGGGCATGCAGATATCTCTGAGGTCCTGTTTTCATTTCCTTTGGGTAAATACCCAGATGTGGAATTTCTGGATCATATGGTGGTTCTATTTTTAATTTTTTGAGGAACCTCCATACTGTTTTCCATTGTGGCTGTACCAGTTTATATTCCCACCAACAGTGCACTAAGGTCCCATTTTCTCCAATTTCTTGCCAACACTTGTTATCTGTTTTTTCTTTTTTCTTTCTGATAAAAGCCATACTAAGGGTTGTGAGGTGATATCTTGTAGTTCTGATTTGCATTTCCCTGATGATTAGTGATGTTGAACACATTTTCATATACCTGTTGTACATTTGTATGTTTTCTTTGGGGAAATGTCTATTCAGTTCCTTTGCCCATTTTTTAAATTGAGTGGTTGCCAGGACAGGGAAGATGGGGAAACGAAGAGGTACTAGTCAAAGGGTACAGTGTTCAGTTATGCATGATGAATAAATCCTAGAGAGCTATTGTACAGCAAAGTGCCTATAGAAAACAGTACGATATTCTGTACTTAAAATTTGCTAAGAGGGTAGATATTATGTTACGTGTTCTTAACCCAAAGTAATATTAGTAATAAATAAGTAAATAAATTGATTAATTGAAAGGGTGGGAAGAAATTTTTGGAAAGAATAGATAGGTTTATGGCCTAGATTGTAGTGATGTTAATGGGTGTATACTTATTTCTAAGCTCATTAAGTTGTATACATGAAATATGTACAGCTTTTTGCATGTCAATTATACATCAATTTTTTAAATATTAAAGTTGTTTTAAAAAAAGGCAATACCAAGTTGGCCATGCTGAATTCTTTGAAGCCTAATGGAGAGAACTGCAGCATAACAACATCTCAAGACTAGAAACGAAAACAAACCAAGAAAGCTGGAATGAAAGAAGGCACAAATTCTTTTCTATTTCTATAAAAATGGCAGCACCTTCTGGTATGTTCCTTTCAGAATTTGGGCTTTAGAGGATTGATCTGATACAGTTGGTAATTTTACTTAAAGACCTTCCTATTAAATCGATTCAAAATAGTTTTGAAGAACAGATGGTATAGATTAGAGGAAGAGATAAACACTGTATGTTAAACATTTTATTGATCAATTAAAATAGCATAATTTAAAATGTTGATTCTACTGTGGGAATTAGCACGTTTGTCTGTGATGGAGAAAGACACAGAGAGAGTGTATGTGGGGAGGGGATGGGAATTTGTTGTCCGAAGTTTAAATTGGACTCTTCTCATGAGGTGAGAGTGAAGAGAGCAGCCTCCCCCAACCCCCACGCCAAACACACACACACAAGGCAGGCAGATGGCTTTTCTTCAAGGTGTAAGGAAGCTGGCTTTCAGGCCTGAATCATGTGCCTCTGGGTACTTTGAAAACTGCCTCTTCTGCCTATTTTTAAGACCAGTTTGAAAAAAATGCTAGAGTAGAATAAAGAAACCACCTGTGTGGATTTGATGAAAAACGCAGGCTGTAAAGTTAGCAGCTCTTTGAAAATAATATATTTATAGAAAGACTGCATCATCTTCTAGCACTTCTTTGTTCTGCTTTTTCTATAAGAGAATGCATTCTTTATAAATGAATACCAACATCTCTGTAAATTAGTCTACTTGACGTTCATTTTCAATCATGTTAACCTTTCATTCCTGTGAACTGTTTATGTATGACAATTTCCATTCTATTATAAAAGTAATTTTTTTGGATGAGCCAGCCTCATATATCATGATAGATGGAATATTTGGATAAATTGTTAGAGTCACCAAAAGCTAAAGACTACAAAGGAGAGAAAATACTACCAATGACTGTGTACATATGGATATCTAAGTATCTAAAATAGTTACTTTAGAGGTAAAAATAATCTTCTCTTTTTAAAAAGGAAGATTGGGTCACTTAATAGTGATTGAAATGGCATTAAAACTTATTTTTCCATTGGTTCACATATTTATGGGAAAGTATTAGAGCTAAGACTGAATGTAGAAACAAGCTTATTAATTATGGAAGGTACAGGAAAATAACAAGCCTACAAATAGTCCTTGTATGTCCTGCTCTGCCCTTGCATGCCATCATTCTCCCCTAGAAGTCAGAGACATGTCCAAAGTTGGTGTAGGCTGTGTTCATGACAATAGCAGTATTGTAGTGGAAACTGTCTTCACCACCTAAGTTATGGGCTTGATACAGTGAATATAACACAAGCAGTGGGTCTGCCTGCCCTAAATTGTGCTTATTCACGAGACCCCATCATTATTCCCAGGATCTGTGCCCTTCGCCCTTGATCTCTTTTCTACAGGATTTAGACGAATGTCAGACCCTTGGAATGCTACACAATAATGACCTTGATTCCCTGACTTTGCTGGGGAAAAAAATGAGTTTAAATCTAGTGTTGAAATTATATGGCATGCTTTGTAGCTATAGTAGTCAGATCACTCCTGATACAAAGAAGCCCTCGCCTTCTGTCAGAGACATCTGCCTTTTGATTTGGCTCAGGATTTCTGGTCTTAAGGGTAGCTATGCATTTATAGAAGACTAATGCCTCTTTGTTTGTATTTTTGTAGTTGCATTTGATACGTGGGGAAAGTCAGGTGATTTTTCCTTAGTGTTAACTTTCCAGATATTATTTATAAAGTTTTATCCTTCTCATTGTCAAAATACAACTATTTCAGGGGAGAAAAACCCGCAAACACCGCTTGGGAAAAAACACTAAAATAAAGGTGGTGGGATGTTTAGTGTTTGATGGATGAACAAGTGGAAGAGGGTGTAATTCGGGACCAAGAGGCACCACCCCATGGCTGGTCCTGAGCTCCTTTGAGGGGGAAAGAAGTCTTTAATTACATCTGGTACTCATTAATTCTTTTTGGAGTCTCTTTCCAGATATGTTCCCCCATCAGCCTCCCATCGAGCAACAGAAATTCCAGATGGTTCCCTCCATATGCCAGTGCTCATTCTCTTCAGTAGGATAGATTGGTCACTGACACAGTAGGATGCAGGAGCCTTGGCCAAGTCAAGACAAGGTGAAAAGCATTGGGCCACAGTTAAATTAGATGTGGTCCATCATTCAAGTTTCTAAGTGGGTTGTGTGCATAACTGCTTCTGAATGATTTTTCTGAAACGTCTTCAGTAACTTCATGGAAATAATGCTACTTCTAGACAATGTGGCATATTGGTCCTAACTTTCCACACCTGGAACAGAGAGAAATCCTCTAGAAGCTGTCATTATAGCTGAGGGTTGGCCCATTTGGACCTGATCTGCTCTAGAGACTAAGTCAGGAAGAAGTGTTTTGCCTACATCACTTGCAATGCTAGCTGTCATCTCTGTTACCATAATCCAAGGAGAATTCTTTTAGAAAATTCTTTAGTGGTAATAGGTTTATTTCATTTTCACAGAATTTTGTTATAATAGGCACTTGGACAGACCTTCTATTTTGAAGTCGATGAAAATGAAGATGAGGTCAATCTCCATGTAATGAAAAAGGATATTATCATTTCAAGGATATTGCGTTGTATTTGTCTGTCTTCACCTGATGATGGGAAACATGTCTAGCTCATCTTTTTATTTTTTTAACATCTTTATTGGAGTATAATTGCTTTACAGTGTTGTGTTACTTTCTTCTGTATGACAAAGTGAATCAGCTATATGCATACGTATATCCCCATATCCCCTCCCTCTCGCGTTTCCCTCCCACCCTTCTTATCCCACCCCTCTAGGTGGTCGCAAAGCACCGAGCTGATCTCCCTGTGCTATGGAGCTGCTTCCCACTAGCTATCTATTTTACATTTGGTAGTGTATATATGTCAATGCTAATCTCTCACTTCATCCCAGCTTACCCTTCCCGCTCCCAGTGTCCTCAAGGCTATTCTGTATGTCTGTCTTTATTCCTGTCCTGCCCTTAGGTTCATCAGAATCATTTTATTTTTAGATTCTATATATATATATATATTAGCATATGGTACTTGTTTTTCTCTTTCTGACTTACTTCACTCTGTATGACAGACCCTAGGTCCATCCACTTCACTACAAATAATTCAATTTCGTTTTTTTTATGGCTGAGTAATATTCCATTGTATATATGGGCCACATCTTCTTTATCCATTCATCTGTCGATGGACACTTAGGTTGCTTCCATGTCCTGGCTATTGTAAATAGTGTTGCAGTGAATGTTGTGGTACATGACTCTTTTTGAATTATGGTTTTCTCAGGGTATATGCCCAGTCGTGGGATTTCTGTATCATGTGGTAGTTCCCTTCTTAGTTTTATAAGGAGCCCCTGTACTGTTCTCCATAGTGGCTGTATCAATTTACATTCCCACCAACAGTGCAAGAGGGTTCCCTTTTCTCCACACCTCTCCAGCATTTCTTGTTTGTAGATTTTTTGATGATGGCCATCCTGACTGGTGTGAGGTGATACCTCATTGTGGTTTTGATTTGCATTTCTTTAATGATTAGTGATGTTGAGCATCTTTTCATGAGTTTGTTGCCAGTCTGTATATCTTCTTTGGATAAATGTCTATTTAGGTCTTCTGCCCATTTTTTGATTGGGTTGTTTGTTTTTTTGTTATTGAGCTGCATGAGCTGCTTGTATATTTTGGAGATTAATCCTTTGTCAGTTGCTTTGTATGCGAATATATTTTTCCCATTCTGAGGGTGGTCTTTTCCTCTTGTTTATGGTTTCCATTGCTGTGCAAAAGTTTTTAAGTTTCATTAGGTCCCATTTGTTTATTTTTGTTTTTATTTCCATTTCTCTAGGAGGTGGGTCAAAAAGGATCTTGCTGTGATTTATGTCATGAATGTTCTGCCTATATTTTCCTCTAAGAGTTTTAGAGTGTCTGGCTTTACATGTAGGTCTTCAATCCATTTTGAGTTTATTTTTGTGTATGATTTTAGGAAGTGTTCTAATTTAATTCTTTTACATGTAGCTGCCCAGTTTTCCCAGCAAAACTTATTGAAGAGGCTGTCTTTTCTCCATTGTATACTCTTGCCTGCTTTATCAAAGATAAGGTGACCATAGGTGCATGGGTTTATATCTGGGCTTTCTATCCTGTTCCATTGATCTATATTTCTGTTTTTGTGCCAGTACCATACTGTCTTGATTACTGTAGCCTTGTAGTATAGTCTGAAGTCAGGGAGCCTGATTCCTCCAGCTCCATTTTTCGTTCTCAAGATTGCTTTGGCTATTCGGGGCCTTTTGTGTTTCCATACAAATTGTGAAATTTTTTGTTCTAGTTCTGTAAAAAATGCCAGTGGTAGTTTGACAGGGATTGCGTTGAATCTGTGGATTGCTTTGGGTAGTATAGTCATTTTCACGATGTTGATTCTTCCAATCCAAGGACATGGTATAGCTCTCCATCTGTTTGTATCATCTTTAATTTTTATCATCAGTGTCGTATAGTTTTCTGCATACAGGTCTTTTGTCTCCTTAGATAGGTTTATTCCTAGGTATTATATTCTTTTTGTTGCAGTGGTAAAAGGGAGTGTTTCCCTAATTTCCTTTTCAGATTTTTCATCATTAATGTATAGGAATGCAAGAGATTTCTGTGCATTAATTTTGTATCCTGCTACTTTACCAAATTCATTGATTAGCTCTAGTAGTTTTCTGGTAGCATCTTTAGGATTCTCTATATATAGTATCATGTCATCTGCAAACAGTGACAGCTTTACTTCTTCTTTTCCGATTTGGATTCCTTCTATTTCTTTTTCATCTCTGATTGCTGTGGCTAAAACTTCCAAAGCTATGTTGAAAAATAGTGGTTAGAGTGGGCAACCTTGTCTTCCTGATCTTAGTGGAAATGGTTTCAGTTTTTCACCATTGAGAACAATGTTGACTGTGGGTTTGTCATATATGGCCTTTATTATGTTGAGGTCAGTTCCCTCTATGCCTACTTTCTGGAGAGTTTTTTTTTTTTTTTTTTTATCACAAATGGGTGTTGAATTTTGTCAAAAGATTTTTCTGCATCTATTGAAATGATCATATGGTTTTTCTCCTTCAGTTTGTTAATATGGTGTATCACATTGATTGATTTGAATATACTGAAGAATCCTTGTATTCCTGGAATAAACCCCACTTGATCATCATGTATGATCATTTTAATGTGCTCGTATTTTGTTGAGGATTTTTGCATCTATGTTCATCAGTAATATTGGTCTGCAGTTTTCTTTTTTTGTGACATCTTTGTCTGGTTTTGGTATCAGGGTTATGGTGGCCTCGTAGAATGAGTTTGGGAGTGTTCCTCCCTCTGCTATATTTTGGAAGATTTTGAGAAGGATAGGTGTTAGATAAGAATCTGTCCATTTCTTCCAGGTTGTCCATTTTATTGTCATAGAGTTGCTTGTAGTAATCTCTCATGATTCCTTTGTATTTCTGCAGTGTCAGTTATTACTTCTCCTTTTCATTTCTTATTCTGTTGATTTGAGTCTTCTCCCTTTTTTTCTTGATGAGCCTGGCTAATGGTTTATCAATTTTGTTTCTCTTCGCAAAGAAGCAGCTTTTAGTTTTATTGATCTTTGCTATCATTTCCTTCATTTCTTTTTCATTTATTTCTGATCTGATCTTTATGATTTCTTTCCTTCTGCTAACTTTGGGGTTTTT
>NC_041231.1:83136936-83170802 GCF_002837175.3 Physeter macrocephalus | reverse complement strand
TACACTTCTTTTTCCTGTAATTGATATCTAGTCTCATAGCGATGTGGTTGGAAAAGATACTTGGTATGATTTCAATTTTCTTAAATTACCAAGGCTTGATTTGTGACCCAAGATATGACCTATCATGGAGAATGTTCCATGGGCACTTGAGAAGAAAGTGTATTCTGTTGTTTTTGGATGGAATATCCTATAAATATCAATTAGGTCCATCTTCTTTAATGTATCATTTATAGCTAATTGTTTTGGGTTTGTTTTTGTAGGTCTTTTCCTTCTGTTGTGTTTCCTGCCTAGAGAAGTTTGTTTAGCGTTTGTTGTAAAGCTGGGTTGGTGGTGCTGAATTCTCTTAACTTTTGCTTATCTGTAAAGGTTTTAATTTCTCCATCAAATCTGAATGAGATCCTTGCTGGGTAGAGAAATCTTGGTTGTAGGTTTTTCCCTTCCATCACTTCAAATATGTCCTGCCAATCCCTTCTGGCTTGCAGAGTTTCTGCTGAAAGATCAAGTGTTAACCTTATGGAGATTTCCTTATATATTATTTGTTGCTTTTCCCTTGCTGCTTTTAATATTTTTTCTTTGTATTTAATTTTTGATAGTTTGATTAATATGTGTCTTCACATGTTTCTCTTTGGGTTTATCTTGTATGGGACTCTCTGTCCTTCCTGGACTTGATCAACTATTTCCTTTCCCATGTTAGGGAATTTTTCAACTATAATCTCTTCAAATATTTTCTCAGACCCTTTTTTTTCTCTCCTTCTTCTGCGACCCCTGTAATTCGAATGTTGGTGTGTTTAATGTTGTCCCAGAGGTCTCTGAAACTGTCCTCAATTCTTTTCATTCTTTTTTCTTTATTCTGCTCCCTGGCAGTTATTCCACCATTTTATCTTCAAGCTCACTTATCCATCCTTCTGCCTCAGTTATTCTGTTATGGATTCCTTCTAGAGTATTTTTAATTTCAGTAATTGTGTTGTTCGTCACTGTTTGTTTGCTCTTAGTTCTTCTAGATCCTTGTTAAATGTTTCTTATATTTTTCTCCATTCTGTTTCTGAGATTTTGGATCATCTATACTATCATTACCCTGAATTCTTTTTCAGGTAGGTTGCCTATTTTGTCTTCATTTATTTGGTTGTGTAGGTTTTTACCTTGCTCCTTCATATGTAACATATTTTTCTGTCGTTTCTTTTTTATTTTTTGATGGGTGGTGCTGTATTCCTGTTTTACTCGTTGTTTGGCCTGAGACATCCAACACTGGAGTTTGTAGGCTGTTGTATAGAGCTGGGTCTTGGTGCTGAGATGAGGACCTCTGGGAGGCCTCACTCTGATTGATATTCCTTGGGGTCTGAGGTTCTCTGTTAGTCTAGCAGTTTGGACTCAGAGCTCCTTCCACAGGAGCTTGGGCCTGACCTCCGGCCTGGGAACCAAGATCCCTGAAGTTTCATGGTGTGGTAAAAAAAAAAAAAAAAATAAAGTAAGAAAGAAAGAAAAAAAGGAGAAGTATAATATCAATGAATAAAAAACAAAATAAAATTAGAAAGATAAAAATTGTATTTGGAAAAAGAAAACTATAATTGAAACAACCGGTTGCTGGGGGTTCCTTCCATCCTCTTAGGTGCCCGTGGTCCCCCACTGGTGTCTGGTAGGTGCCCTAGCTGTCCTGACTCATCTTTGAATTCCTACCACCCAATAAGATTTGGCACAGGAAGGAAAGAGGCAAGAAAAAAAAGGGGACCGGGTGGAAATTTCAAAGTGAAAGGTGGCACTGAAAGAAATAAGAATAGTGTTTCTACTCTTGCCTTCAACCTATACTTTGCTTCTGATGGCTGTTGGGTTTTACATGTGGGGTGTGTGTTATTTTTGAGCACCTACCAAATTATGGGTATTGTTCTATGTGCTGAGCAAATAAACATTAGAGTCACAGCTATGGTCTCTGTTCTCACAGAGCTTAAAATAGTTAGGCTAACAATGATTTGTGGGAAATTTGTTGGTATATTTGGAGTGGGTAAGTCAATTTAAAGAAAAACATCTACGAAGGAGGAATGTGCTAAAGACCAAAGGGAAAATTTTAAATTCCATGTAATAGACATATTTTAACTGAGAAGTATATTCAAAAGAGGCCTAATATCATGCTTTTGTGTGTGTGTGTGTGTGTGTGTGTGTGTGTTGCGTGTAAGTATTTTGTGAATGAGAGAAAACATTTATTGAAGAAATTCAGTTATTTTGTACAATCAGGTTCAACAGCCAAACACTGGTAGAATGGGCCATAGGTTGGAAGAGATAAAGGCTATTTGTATAGAACTCTTGTATTGAAAAGTGTTTGCTTGAAATAATTTCTATCTTGCTTTTGAAGTCATGTTAAAGTCATGAACCTATAAAATATATGTTAAACCTAGAACATTCTCTAGATATTTCACTCTTTTGTTTGAATATGTGGAAAGGAGCAGACATGAAATTGAAATGCGAATTTATTTTCATCTGTTTAGCCTGATTATTCATTTTGTATCAGTCACTAATAAACTCTTGAATTTTAAGGGGTGTCGGGAACTAAACTCAACAGATCTGGGCAATGTTTATTTAACAGCTTTATCTTTGATGTCACAGTAAGCACTAGGGATTTTTAAAAAGGGATGTTCTCTTCTCCTAAGGAAGTAACAGTTGGAGAGAAAGACATAATTACACTGAGGACCAGCCCAGTGACAGTTCCCTCCTTACAAGCAATAATCATGTATGTAATTACAATAATGTGCTTTAGTGCTATGTTGTAAGAAGGTTCAGTGTATCACTAGAGAGAGAGATTTCCACAGGGGAGTGGTGGATCCAGTGTGAGACCATGAATGACTTACCAGCAGAGCTAAAACTTGGGTTGCTTCTGATGGATGAGTGGGTGATGCAGATGCTGTTTGGCCCATGCCCACACCATGAGAACCTGTGTTCTACTATTTAACTGAGACACAAGGGGAGGGAGGGAATACGTGCAGGAGAATTTAGGGACCAGGTCCGGAGATGTCACACTTCGATTCTGCCTACATTTTATTGACTACACCTCAGTCACATGGCTTCATTTAATTGTAGAGGAGGGTAGAAAAGGTAGTCTAACTATGAACCAGAAGGAAGAGGGAAATGTTTGGTTCACGACCCTCTACTCTGCCATAGGAAGGTGTGGTGGTCTTATCCTTTGAGCAGTAGGCAGAAACCAGAGAAGACAACTCCTGAGAAGTTAATCTGGGTGAGCAGGTCCTTAAGAACAGCAGGTACATTGTTTTCTGGAATGAGAAGTGAGATTATGTTTAAAAATTCCTTAAATATGAAACAGAAACAGACTCACAGCCATAGAGAATAGACTTGTGGTTGCCAAGGGAAAGGGGGTAGGAGAAGGAAGGACTGAGAGTGTGGGATTAGCAGAGGCAAACTATTATATATAGAGTGGATAACCAAGAAGGACCTACTGTATAGCACAGGGAACTATATTCAGTATCTTCTAAAAACCTATAATGGAAAAGAATATGAAAAAGAATAGATATATATGTATAACTGAATTACTTTGCTGTACACCAGAAACCAACACAGCATTGTAAATCAACTATACTTCAACAAAATAACTTTTTAAAAAAATTCCTTAAAAATCTTTGCATGTGTCAGTGATTATGGTACTTAAGATGTAAGCAGAAATGTTTATTTGATATCTTTAATTTGGGTTGAATTACTACTAAGCCTCAGATAGTAACACTTAATACTTTGGCACACATGAAATATTTACTGTTTTAAAGGTGAATTTTTACTCCTGTATTACTCTATTGTTACTTTTAAACAAAAATCAATGTTTCTTTCTCCTGAAGTTGTATGGAAACTGCTTTTATGGAAGGGGAAATGAAGAATAAGTTTTAAGTTGTCCCATGAGCTCTGCAAGCTTGCCAAGCTAATGGACAACAGTACTAATAATGAAAATTTCCAGCGTTTTTTGAGCACATACCAGACACTGGGCTTTTCGTGGTGGGATTGGGGAATTGAGAATGGTTCAGCCCTTTAGGTCTGTTGATTCATTTAATCCTCACAAAAACCTTATGAATGAAGCAGGTATTTTTATTATCATCCTCACTTCACAGATTAGAAAACTGAGGCACAGAGGGGTGAAATTGTTGGTCCATGCAGTCAGACAGTAGCAGAGCTGGGATACACATCCAGATAGTCTGACTTCAGAGGCCAAGGTCTTCTGTATGGTTGTCTACCTCACAGACATGAGAGCCAAACTGGAGGGATGGGGACAAAGGGTGTGGAGTTCATCTGGATGTTTGCACTAACGTAGGCTTGGGGCAGGGTTTGGGGCATTGGCAATGCCTTTGGCCATGACCCTCAGTTTGTGAAGTGATGGCAGAATGTATGCATCATGCCTTCTTGTTTCCCCTGCCTCTTTATGAAAGCCTAGCCTTTGGAAAACCATTTGTTATTCCACTTCCTGCCCCCGACCTGGCCCAGGCAGCAAGGGAAGCAGCTCCTGAACTGCCTGGAGCACCACAGTGCAGGTCACTGGAGGACAGGATGTAATTCTTGTTGTGTTTATGGGTCTGAGCAATTTCTTTTCCTTCTGCAGACAGGACTGTCCTTGTGGATACAGATCTTCCGTCCCTCAGAGGCCTCTATGTGATGGGGACTCTAGAATTCCCTGTGGACAGAAGCAACGTTCTGAGCATGGCATGCATGCTCATTGCAGGCGGAGAGCTGAAAGTTGGTGAGTCCAGGGCAAGGGCACCAGGATTGGGAGGAGAGAGGGGCCTTGGGAGAGGATGGTGGCCTCCAGCGGGTTGCTTGAGGGAGTCTGGGGAGGGCTGAGGCAAGGAGGAAGTTTGCTAGTAAAGCTTCTCCCTGGCAAGCTTTGGACACAGACAGAGGTGAAGTTTGTTGGTCACCCCCTCCGGTCCACCTGCTGTCTGCTGCCATCTGGTCCCAGGGTCCTCATGCTCATTGCAGGGCTCCTTTTGCCTCCTTCAGGCCACACAGCAATTCTCCCTTTAGTTCTTTGTGTGAGAATTTACCCGTGGCTCACTCTTTCAGAAGATCTTGTAGGGTGGATTGGTTATCTTTTGATCAACCAACTCACAAGAAAATTTCAGTTGCTATCTTAGTGCACATCCTTCAGAGAACAGACCTGAAAGCTAAGCTGTGCGCTCGTGCTATACTGGGGCAGAAATCGCTGTGAAGTGAGAGGGAGTCTCTCAAGGAAACAGGGCTGTTTGTGCAGTGTGGGAGATGCCTTGAGAGGAGCCTTATAGAGCCATCACATCCTAGGACAGTAAAGGGAGAAAGCTTGGGAGAAGGCAAGCAATTCACCTGGCCCCCTCCCCGCCAAACCCATGAACTGCTCTGTGTGTTATGTTTTGTGGCTTCCTGGTCAGGGGCCAGAGATGCAATGGTGCTAGGAGATGAGGGTCCTCCTGCTAGGAAGTGAGGGATGTTGCAGGATGGAGTGGATCTGGGGTGGTGTTTAACCAGGTCTGGTACACTGGCTTACTTAAATAAAAACCCGAGTTGCTCTAGGTAGGCTCTGTACTTGAAACTGTTGTACACAATGATGGGAAGACATGTCCCTTGCCCTCAGAGGAACTCCTTTTGAACTCTGAAAGGCATTCTACTTTGCCCCCACAGAGGAGGTTAAAAGAGAATTTTCAGAAACAAAAATACCTTATCCCAAAGAAACAATCTCTGATGGTGAGGAAATGTTTAGATATTGTTGTTCAGTAGCATGCAAATTTTAGACTCTGGAAGGAGAGACTTCTAGGCCTAACTACCTGTCCAAAGTTTAAATCACTGCAAGAAGCTTCCTGAAAAATTTTGGTCAAACCTCTTCTTGAATGCTTCTAGCGACAGAAAAATCAAAACCTTTTGAGACAATGTGTTCCCACTTTAAAAAAGTCTATTAGAATTCTTTCCCTTCTTATAGACAAAGTCTATCTATCTTCCTCTAATTTCTGTTGGTTCAGGTTCTTCTGTTTGATCTATTTAAGATGAGTGTCAATCTCTTTCTTTTGATAGCCCTTCATCTACATTTTATTGAATCTTCTCTTTTTCAGGTTATGCAGTTCCTATTATTTTAGCCATATATAAATCACAGTTATTTTAATCACAGTTATTATTATGATTATATAATTATAGTTATATCATTTTAATCACAATTATTGATGTTTTAAAATAATTTTTATTTTTTGCTTCTATTGTGCCACCTGGAAAATACAGAAAGGCAAGTAGAAAGTTATACAGAAGAAATAAAGTAATCACTTATACTCCCAAATGTAAAGATAGATGCAGTTAATGTTTTGTAGTCCTAAAATCATTTTTTTCCCTACACATGCATGTGTACATGCACACACGTGCTGCAACACATAGAGTATACAGTCTGATAATCTTCTGAATCCTATACTAGCAATATGAGAATTTCCTCAATTCATTCTATTTCCAAGACACAATTTTGGTAGCTTTAATATTCCACATCCATGTGAGTCTATACATATACATACCTGCATAATAATTTAACTATTTTTCTATTGTTGAACTTCAAGGTTATTTCAGGTTTTGTTTTTTTTTGTTTTTTTTTGTCCTTGTAACTTACTCTGCAATGAACATCTTAGTACTTAAGTCATTATTTACATCTCTGATTATTTTCTTCGGATAGACTTTTATAAGTGGAATTAATGGGCCTAAGGGTAAGTGCATGCTTTAAGGTCCTGGATGCATATTGTCAATTTGCTTTTCAGAAAGATTTTACAAATTTGCACTGCCTCCACATTTCTGAGTTATGAGATTCCCCTCATGCTTCCTGAAATTGTTGCTTAACACACTTGTTTTGTTTAATTCCTCTGAAAGTATGAAGCCAGGGGGAAAGAACTATTCTCCAAATTAAGAGTATAAGCATAAGTCATGACTTATTCTGAACAGAGTGAAATGAATATAGCAGAATTGGGCTATATTCATGGGCTCTAAGTCAGACAGCCTGGGGTCACATCCAACCTGGTTACCTACTTGATGTTTGGCCTTAAGTAAATCAGCCTCTGGATGCCTCCATCACTTCATCTGTAACATATGATAGAACCTACCTCAGAGGGATGCTGAAACCATAAGTATAACAGCTCCTACTAAGTGCTTGGCATACAGTAGTTTTTTAATAAATGCTAGTTTATCTGTAAGTGTGCCTGTGGGAAGTACATGTCATACTAAATTGGGCAATTGGAGGAGATTTTAATGAAGGAACCATTTACAAAAATCCAAATGGCCTGGGACAAACCCCAGGGCTAGAAATAGGAGAGTATCCTTATCATCCCTTCCCCTAAAGGAGTAAGAGAAGGAGATTGTTACTGGAATCAGAGATGGAGGTGAATGCCTGAAGATGGTTGTCAGACAGCACCATGAACTTTTGTGTGACTGGGCCACACTCAGTACCCAGAAGGACCTCTGGGAGTAAATACCCACATCTTACTCTCTGTCCTCCCTCGTCTCCTGCTCATGCTACCATTTAGCCAAACCCAACCGGAACTCCGAGTAAAGGAAGACTCATTGATGTCCTGTATCCAGGACAGCTGTGTCCCAGGACAGTGAGCAGAGTAAAGGAGGGCAGAGTTTGGAAATGAGGTGTCAGTGGACGCTCTCCACCACAGATATGGTTTTTCTTTTAA
Source organism: Physeter macrocephalus (assembly GCF_002837175.3). Classification (NCBI taxonomy): domain Eukaryota; kingdom Metazoa; phylum Chordata; class Mammalia; order Artiodactyla; family Physeteridae; genus Physeter; species Physeter macrocephalus. The sequence continues at coordinate 83,163,147 of NC_041231.1, read as the reverse complement.
AACAGCCAAAGATTCAACTTCATCCAGCTGATTATGCCAACTACTTCATCAACTCTAATTCCTTCTCTTTTTGCATATGCTGCCTCAAATACATATCTCTACATTGTACACTTGTGTAAGAATTATTTTGTTTTCACTTGGGTTTTAGGGACACCTAAGTGCAATATTCTTTACTCATGTCTTTTTTTTTATTATTTCAATCCATCTTTCCACAGTGAGAAAATCCTTTTGACTTCTGATTTTTTCCTCCCAGATCAATATCACTTGCTCATTTGTTTAATATTCTATAAAATTCTCATCCAGTTAACTGATAGAAATATTCAATAAAATTGAGCCTTGTTCTTGTTACTACAAAACTTATTTCAGGTTGGCATCTTCTATTGCTAAGAGTGGTCTTTTTTGGTAAGTTTTTTAGGTTTCTGAGGTCACTTATTACTATAATTCAAACTTGTTGCCTAAAAATCTGTACCTTTGAAGGGAAGTGACACAATGCCACTTTCCAGTTTTGATTTATACATTTCAAATCTTATTTTTAATTGTGTCCATTACCAACTATATTTTTATCTATTACTAGACAATGGTATGTTCTTTTTCTCTCTGCTTGTCCATGTGTTCCAGGCTTAAAGGTTGATTATCTGAAAGGAACCCATCTGCCCAATGCTATCTGTATGATGCCTGAAGGAAGACTCTCAACCCATCTGTCCCATTCTACCACACCCTAAAGAAATCCCAACATGAAATAGATAATAAGACTAGTTAGCAAATAAACCTAATAGATGTGGACATTGGCACAGAGCACTGCCAGAGTCTGTCTGCTATCTGATGCCATTTGATCCAAGTCCTAACATTGTGGAATTATATTTCTTGGTGGTCCTGCTTTTAAGGCAACTGGTGCTGGCAAAATGTATCAGTTGACTTTTAGTGGAGTGGAATCATAATGCTAGCATTAGAAAGGAAGTTTAAGATCAAAGCTTTGCTTAGAGGGCTGCAGCTGCATCACAAATGCCAAATTCAGTTTCATTCTTTGTTCAGTGGTTGTCTCATTAGTCTGATAAAACACTTAAGATAAGCTTAAGGTATTTCACTTATTTGTCCATACTTTCATTCATCATGTTTTTTTGCTCGTTGCCTACCACGTGCCAAGTACCACAGGGGAGGTTGAGGTACAGAAATAGAAGTCACGAACCTAGCTTTCAAGAGATGTCTCAATAAAGCTGTGGAGACAAACAAATGAAAACATAATTGGAAGTGTCACCTCCTCCAATGTGGAGGGGGATTAAAGATAAAAGAAGAGATCGGAAAAGGCACATATTTGTGGATGAGCATTATACCTTCAGGAAATTGTAGGAAATGGGTAGGTCTGGATTGTAGGATTTATAGAACGGTGGTAGCTGATGAAGCTTCTTGACCTTATGCGTCATGTTAGGGAGTTTGGGTTTTATCATGAAGGCAGTACACAGTCACTGGGTGGTTTTAAGCAGGGATGTGACATGATTAGATCTGGTCTTAGAGTGATCACTCTGGCAGTGTGGGGGGATGTGTTGGAAGGGGCACAGTGAAAAGTGAGAAGGCTACGAGGTGTTTTGGAAAAGAAATTGTAAAAGATTGAACTAAGGCACTGGAGTTAAAGAGGAAGAATGAATTAGGGAAGTACTGAGAAGGTAAAAAATTACTAGAACTGCGTGGCAATTTTGATGTGAGGAGAGGAGTTGGTTAGGATACATCTTAGGGTTCAGGTTGGGAGATCTGGGTCCACGGCGGTGCCAGGACAGAACCTCCTTCCCACCACTTTTTAGTTGAGTGACTCTGGTAAATTAATGAGCTTTTTCTTTCTAAAATGGGAGCAATAATAATCATGCTTATTTTATAGAGTTTTATAAAAATTAAGTGAATTAATATTTATTAAAGTGCTTGAACAGTGTCAGCCACCTAGTAAGCCTTGTACAGCGGTTTGTTGATTACATAGATTCATATTTGTCAAGTTTAGGTTGCAGTGGGATGTGTAAGTGGTAACATGTAGAGGGCAAATAGATTTATGAGAAAGCACAGGAGAGAGGACTGTGCTAACTCTATATGGGTCATCAGCCAAAATGTGCAATCGAAGCTGTGAGATAGAGAAGAAAAAATGACCAGTGCTGAAATTTTGGCAAAAACCAACCTTTTAAGGTAATGGAGGAAGCTGAGTTCAGGAAGGAGAAAGGAAAAGAAACAGCTATGAAGGTAGATGGAAAATGAGAAGAAAATAATGTCTTGAGTCCCCAGCGGTTCGGGCGCCAGGCGAGCGGAACCGCTTCTGGCGCCCCTTGCCGTCCCGGGGCGGGGACGCGGGCGGGCGCGGTCTGGCGCCGCTTCGGGGATGTAGTGGGTGCCGGCGCCTGGCAGGACCGAGCGGCAGCCCGGGTTCCCGCTCTTGAGAGCGAATGGTCGCTCCCCTGCGGGGAGCGCGATCCGGCCAGCTTTTCCGTGGGTCGCGGGCCCCCGCGGGCTCGGAGCAGGGGCTCACCTGTCGCATCCGCCCTCAGCCCGGTTAGACTCCTCGGCGTCACCGCCGCGGACCTCGCTCTGGGCCATGGGCCATGACCAGAGTTACGGGAGAAACCTGGTAAAATGTTATATTCTAGATATGATTGGTGACTACAAGGTCCCTGTATAAATTAATTCTTGTCAGCTCCTTGGGATTCGAAGAGAAAATGCCCGGTGTCGTACCTAGTGAAAGTAATGAGCTTTCAAGAGGTAGTCCATCAACAACAAAAAAACAAACAAAAAAAAAACAGACTTTCCTTGAAGTTTTTTCAGAAAAAGGAAACCAAGAGAGCCTTGGATTTCACAGATTCTCAAGAAAATGAAGAAAAAACTTCTGAATATAGAGGGTTAGAAATTGATCAAGTTGTACCTGCAGCACAGTCCTCACCTATCAACTGTGAGAAGAGAGAAAACTTGTTACCGTTTGTGGGACTGAATAATCTCGGCAATACTTGTTATCTTAATAGTTTACTTCAGGTATTATATTTTTGTGCTGGTTTTAAATCTGGAGTGAAGCACTTATTTAATATTATTTCAAGGAAGAAAGAAGCCCTGAAAGATGAAGCCAATCAAAAAGATAAGGGCAATTGCAAAGAAGATTCTTCAGCAAGTTATGAACTAATATGCAGCCTACAGTCCTTGATCATTTGTCGAACAGCTTCAGGCTAGTTTTCTCTTAAATCCAGAGAAATATACTAATGAACTTGCTACTCAGCCAAGGCGGCTACTTAACACACTCAGGGAACTCAACCCTATGTATGAAGGATATCTACAGCATGATGCACAGAAAGTATTACAGTGTATTTTGGGAAACATTCAAGAAACATGCCAACTCCTAAAAAAAGAAGTAACAAATGTGGCAGAGTTATCTACTAAGGTAGAAGAAAAACACCAGAAAGAGGAAATGAGTGGTAATAACAGCATGGAGATGGACAGTATGAGGCATTCTGAAGACTATAAAGAAAAATTGCCAAAAGTAAATGGGAAAAGAAAAAGTGACGCTGAATTTGGTAACATGAAGAAAAAAGTTAAAGTCTCTAAGGAACACCAGTCTTTGGAAGAAAACCAGAGACAAACCAGATCAAAAAGAAAAGCTACAGTTGATTCATTAGATATTCCTGCTAAAATAATCCCCAAGTGCATTTCTGAAAATGAGAGTGCAAGACCCTCACAAAAGAAATCAAGAGTTAAAATAAACTGGTTAAGGTCTGCAGCTAAGCAACCCAGCATTATTTCTAAATTCTGTAGTATGGGTAAAATAACAACAAACCAAGAATCCAAAGGACAATCTAAAGAAAATGAATATGATCTTGAAGAGGACTTGGGGAAGTATGAGAATGATAATACAGCTAATGGTTGTGGACTTGAATCTCCAGGGAATAATGTTATGCCTGTTAATGAAGTTAAGCCCATAAACAAAGGTGCAGAGCAAATTGGTTTTGAGCTAGTGGAGAAATTATTTCAAGGTCAGCTGGTATTAAGGACTCGTTGCTTAGAATGTGAAAGTTTAACAGAAAGAAGAGAAGATTTTCAAGACATCAGTGTACCAGTGCAAGAAGATGAGCTTTCCAAAGTAGAGGAGAGTTCTGAAATTTCTCCAGAGCCAAAAACAGAAATGAAGACCCTGAGATGGGCAATTTCACAGTTTGCTTCAGTGGAGAGGATTGTAGGAGAAGATAAATATTTCTGTGAAAATTGCCATCATTATACTGAAGCTGAACGAAGTCTTTTGTTTGACAAAATGCCTGAAGTTATAACTATTCATTTGAAGTGCTTTGCTGCTAGTGGCTGGGAGAAAATAAAGAAAATTAAGGGGGGAAGTGCCGTATATCCTTCACAGAAGCGCCTGAATATTAGTACTTATTTCAGTATTCTTTGTGTTTGATTGTTATGGTGGTGGACTTTCCAAGATGAACACTCCTTTACTGACACCTCTTAAAATGTCACTAGAAGAATGGAGCACAAAACCAACCAACAACAGCTATGGATTATTTGCAGTTGTGATGCATAGTGGCATTACAATTAGTAGTGGGCATTATACTGCTTTTGTTAAAGTCACTGACCTTAACAGTTTAGAACTAGATAAGGAAAATTTTGTGAACGACCAAATGTGTGAAATAGGTAAGCCAGAACCATTGAATGAGGAGGAAGCCAGGGGTGTGGTCGAAAATTATGACGATGAAGAAGTGTTGATTAGAGTCAGTGGAAATACCCAGCCAAGTAAAGTTTTGAATAAAAAAAATGTAGACGCTATTGGACTTCTTGGAGGACAAAAGAGTAAAGCAGATTATGAGTTATACAACAAAGCTTCTAATCCTGATAAAGTTGCCAGTACAGCGTTTGCTGAAAATAGAGATTCTGAGACTAACAATACTAATGGGACCCATGAATCTGATAGAAACAAGGAATCCAGTGACCAAACAGGCATTAACATGAGTGGTTTTGAAAACAAAATTTCATATGTAGTGCAAAGCTTAAAGGAGTATGAGGGGAAGTGGTTGCTTTTTGATGATTCAGAAGTGAAAGTTACTGAAGAGAAGGACTTTTTGAATTCTCTTTCCCCTTCTACATCTCCTACATCTACTCCTTACTTGCTATTCTATAAGAAATTATAGAGTGAGTGTATTTTCCTTGCGTGTATATTAAACAGACCTGGACAAACATCGGTAAATTGATTACATCAAAAAAGTCTTTAACTTACCTTTTGAAGCTATTGGATATTATTGGTCTCTATAGGTTTTTATATAAATAGTGAAATTTGAATTATTGAAAACTATGTTAATTTTTAGAATTCATTTTCCTTAGTGGAGACTAGTGATTGATGCATTAGCTTCTGGGAACAAACTTGTATAGGTTCTTAAATGAATTATTCAAAATGGAAGCATTTAAACACTTTGAATTTACACCTATCTTTTGTGTTTGCTTTTTCAAATAAAGTGCTTGTATTTGTATCTCCATATTTTGGAGTAATTATCTACATGATGTTTATAGGTTCTGTGGTTTTTCAGCTAAGAAGCAGAATCTCATTTCAGTACATTTAGTTTTGTAAGTCATGAAGCCAAATCTTTGATGGGCTGTATTAGAGGCACATGTATGTATTCACAGTAGTGCACATTTTGTGCCTTGAATCACTTTGAAAAGTGTCTCAGAAAACCTGAAGAGTCAGTCCTCTTCTATCTTCACAAGACTTTTATATGTATTTATGAAAATGATTCTGTACCCTAGTAAATCTTTTTCGGCATGGACTAATTTGTATCTCTTCATAGTCATACTCTGCACGATCTGTATATAGTGCATCAAACTTAGAGGTGTGACCTTAAATTTAACTTTTTAAAAAAAACCAGGAGAGGTGTGACCTTAAATTTAACTTTTTTTAAAAAACCAGGAGGTCAATAAAATTTAAACTGCTTAACAACTATTTAAAAAAAAGAAAAAGAAGATAATGTCTTGAAACAAAGGAAGAAATTTGCAAGAAAGAGGGAGTGGTTAGTAGTATGAGATACAGCGGAGAGAATAAAGAAAGCAGGAAAGGAAATTGTCCATCTTCTTCTTTTTTTAAATATAATGGCTGTCAAATATAGTTTTGATAGAAAATGTTACTTTGCATGTTTTTTTAAAATTAATTCTTTTTTTTTGTTTAGGCTTTTTTTTTTTAACATCTTTATTGGAGTATAATTGCTTTACATTGTTGTGTTAGTTGCTGCTGTATAACAAAGTGAATCAGCTATACCTATACATATATCCCCGTATCCCCACCCTCTTGCATCTCCCTCCCACCCTCCCTATCCCACCCCTCTAGGTGGTCACAAAGCATGAGCTGATCTCCTTTGCTATGTGGCTGCTTCCCACTAGCTATCTATTTTACATAAAATTAATTTTTATTGGAGTATAGTTGCTTTACAATGTTGTGTTAGTTTCTGCTGCACAGCAAAGTGAATCAGTCATACGTATATATATATCCACTCTTTTTTTTTTTAGGAGTTTTCCTTACCTGGTCTCAGGCCAATGCTGAAATATGTATTCTAGGGTAAATGCTCATTGTGACTTGAGACTTTATTTTATTTTATTTTTTTTTTTTTTAACATCTTTATTGGAGTATAACTGTTTTACAATAGTGTGTTAGTTTCTCCTTTACAACGAAGTGAATCAGTTATACATATACATATGTTCCCATATCTCTTCCCTCTTGCGTCTCCCTCCCTCCCACCCTCCCTATCCCACCCCTCTCATGGTCACAAAGCACAGAGGTCTTTTTTAGATTTCCTTCCTATTTAGGTCACCACCCATCATTGAGTAGAGTTTCCTGTGCTATACAGTAGGTTCTTGAACAAAGAAAAAAATTCGACACAATACCTGAAAGACAGTAACTTCTAATAAGTTTAATGCCATTTATCTATACTTTAACAACTTCATTTTTTGGCTTAAAATATAGCCTTAAGTACAATTGAACAGATTCAATCTCATGTTTGAAAATGAACCGTTGTCTATATTAAGAGTGATGTCATCAAACCTTTCTATGCTTTCATGAGTAACAAACTTTCTTTTCGATGATAAAATGGAGCAAAACAGTAGATTAAGGAGAAAATAGATTTGCCCCGTCTCCATCCCCTTCCTCCCCACTTCCCTCACTTTCTCTTTAATTGAATGCCAACTCAGTGCCAAGCATTCTTCCTGGGACTTGAGTATTCAGCAGTGAGCAAGACAGGTAAGATTCCTGCGTGCACTCTTTTGTTGGGGAAATAGACAATGAAATAGTAAAATAAATGGGGAAGATAATTTCAGATGGCAGTACATGCTCTGAAGAAAACTAAATGGAGGAGTGAGCTGAAGAGAGGTGTTGGCACCATAGATTAGGTAGTCAGTAAACACCTTTCTGAAGAATCAGTGTGACTACGGACCATAGTGCCAAGAAAGAGCTACACTCACAAAGATTTGAACAAGAGGGTTTCAGACAGAAGGAAGAGCTGGTGCAGAAGTCCTGAGGCAGAGCCAGGCTTGTGCTTTACATAGTTGTGAGGCAGAAAGGCTGCCATGGTAGCTGGAGACTAGTGACAAGTAGGCATGAATTTCACAGTGTAGGATGGATTTTAAGCTATGCAGGGTTGTTTTCTAAAGCGATGAAGAACTCAAGTGAGTCCAAATTGTGCTGAAAATTGCTACTTTTTGATAATCTCATGCATATGACTTTAAGAAGACAGAAATTAGTTTAGGACCTTCATGAATATGGGAATTCTAGAAATCTGGATTATAAATCTAGTTTAGCGAGTCATTATACAACTTCTGGAAAATTCCTCAATAGTGGATTTATAACTGTGATATCTCAGACCTGAGAGATTATGTGAATCATCTGTATCATTGTATGGATAATGGAACTGAGATCCAAAGAGATTATTGATTGGTTCCAAGGTCTCATAGCTCATAAAGAGCAGGACCAGGATTAGAGGTTATTTTAGTCCCTTCAAATATTTGTCCTTCAAGACTTTGCCCAAGGACTACCTTTCCTATGGGCATTTTCCATTAAGTAGGTTTCAGTGTATCTTTTCTCCTGGTCCATTCTTTCATTCGTATTGTCATTACTGCATTCATTTTACTATTATGAAATGGTATGTTTTCATGAATAGACGTCTTCTCTGTATTAGAGATAGGCTTCTTTTTTTTTTTTTTTGATATGCGGGCCTCTCACTGCTGTGGCCTCTCCCATTGCGGAGCACAGGCTCCGGACGCACAGGCTCAACGGCCATGGCTCACGGGCCCAGCTGCTTCACGGCATGTGGGATCTTCCCGGACCGGGGCACGAACCTGTGTCCCCTGCATCGGCAGGTGGATTCTCAACCACTGCGCCACCAGAGAAGCCCTGATGATAGCCTTCTTTACAGAATTTTGTAACCCTAGTACCTTGTGCATAGTAGGCTTCTGATAATGTGCTGTGTGACTGATTAGTTTATTGATAAATGAATAGACACATCTAAGTCTGTCTTTCAGCTCAATGCCTTTTTCTTGTAATACATCCAGTCTACTGACACCTAAATGTCAACATCTGTGAGGAAGGACTCACAGTATTAATGTATAAATGACCACAATGTTTCCCCCGTCTCCCTATATGAAAGAAATAAACAGGGGCTAAAAACACATTGAAAAAATTGATGATCTTGTACAAATCTAAATTTTATTCTGTCTAGGAGAGGAAAGCTAATAAAAATGCCTGACTCAAAGCCTGTTCAATAAACATTGGTTCCTTGAGTGTTTTAAATATTTGTATTTCTTTGCACAGGAATAGCTGTCTGAACTCATCCTTTTCACCAGTGTCCTTTTTTAGTTGAGACATCATTTCCATGCTTTAATATGCATCCTTTGTTATCTTAGATATCAGTGATATTAACATGTTATTGATCCAAATGTGCAACTCAATGAAAGTGTTTTAATATTATGCATACTTTTAAAATTGCAATTGGAAAATTCTCTTGTGATAGTTTGTAGGAGGATTTCAGAGAGGGATAATCAGTAATAATATATGTGTGTCTTTAAAACTTAACAGACGTCTCCTTGATCCCTAAGTAAACAACACATGCCCCACATTTCAGAGTCCCTTTGGACTCAACAGTGCATTGTTCCTTCAGCCTGTCAGAGCCAAGTCACGTGATGCACTGCCTAGTCACTCAGTAATTATGCTACGAACTGGGTTTTTATCCTAAAACTTGTCACATATTGTTTTGCAGAGCCAGTGATGGGTATTTGTCAGCCCTGTCTCACATTTGTAGCCAGGAGCCTAAGGTCATCATTAGCCCATGACTTTGATTGTCAGGAAATGAAGTACTAGGTGTATGGAAGTTTCTTTCATTGCTTGCATGATTGGGACTTTCTCAATCCTAAAGAAGAAGAAAAATCCATACACAGTTTATTGCCTTCCAAACTGACAGTTCTGTAAGGCTCATTGGATGATTAAGTAATAAGAAGGAGACAAACCAGAGAAAAGTGTAGATTAAAACATATCCTCCAGCTTAAAGACACAATACCCAGTAGTCAGACTCATTGAGTAGCCAGAGAGAATCTTGTGGTGATGTTTGTTTAAAAATAATATATTAAACCAAACAAAAATATATTCTTTCAAGTTCATGGTTAAAAAATAATACCAATTAACCACAAATTTAATGTGTAATATAAGTGTACATAGATATCTGTAAAGTAGATGGTTTATAAGTTAGCTAATATAGATCATCAGTCAACAAATCAGTTTCTGTTTATAGTGACCATTCTCTAATCAAACTACTAGTTAATAAAAAGGTGAAATCAATGGGATGTGATTTTTAAATATCATACTTACTTAACTCTAAGGGCAAAAGCATAAAACCTTTGTTCTTTACAGGTTCAGGAAGCACTAAACTCCACTTCTGTGAGTTCCTCAGAAGATTGTTAGCCAACAGTTAAATAATACATATTTCAAAGTTAGATCAAGCATAGAAATATCTGTTTGTTTTCAGATGGATATTAGTTCTCTGACAAATACCACATTATTCCTTTTTTTTTTTTTGGTGTGAAACATTTTTAAATTTTTTCCATTAAATTAACTCCATACAGAGATGGCATCAGATGGGTGCCAGGGTCCCTTTTTGCTCTCATCTCATCTTGTCTTCCCTTTATTTCCCTCTTCCCTATCTCCAGGATCCTCTCCATCCAGTCAATGCTCTCTGTGGTCAAGTCCATGGAAATTCTTGGCTCTAGTACAGTCCTAGGAGGGCAATTGTGAGACCTCTCAAACCTTCATTTTAATTGACTAAGGCCTTTTAGGGTCTTTAGAGTGTAGCACCTACAAAATAAACACACAGACACATTTTAAAAACAAGAGTTTTTTTCCTGCAAATATTGCTCTCCTCTTATAGTACAACGTGGGTATATTATTTTACTAAAGACCTTCTGCTCACCTGTGTGAGAAAGCAAAAGATTCAGGGGAGAGGGCAGGGAAGATGAAGAAAGAATGGAGTGGTAGCTGGAGATGCAAGTCATGTCCAGAGAGCATTTCAGGAAATGGAAATAGCATGTTGAAGTCCCCAAAGCTGGGAAGCTGGAACATTTGTGGAACTAACATAAGGCCAGTGTAACTGAAGCTTTGTTAGCAAGAGAGAGAATGGTTTGTGAGATAGAGCTGAGAATCAGAGAAAGCAGAGCATCCTGGGTCACATTAAGGAGCTTGACCTTTATCCTAAGTAAAGAAAGGGTGGATGGTTTGGGGGAAACCAGAGGGAAGGCAAGTTAAGTAAATATTGTAAAAGTTTGGTTAAGAAAGATTGAGAAGCTGACCCATGTGATCTATTGTACATCACTCTATTTCTTGGCTTTCTTGCACTTAAATTTTTTTTTAATTGAAGTATAGCTGATTTACAATGTTGTGTTAGTTTCAGGTGTACAGCAAAGTGATTCAGTTGTGTATATATACTTATATATGTATATATACATATATATGTATATATACACATATATATACACTTATATATGTATATATACATATATATGTATATATACACATATATATACACTTATATATGTATATATACATATATATGTATATATACACATATATATACACTTATATATGTATATATACATATATATGTATATATACACATATATATACACTTATATATGTATATATACATATATATGTATATATACACATATATATACACTTATATATGTATATATACATATATATGTATATATACACATATATATACACTTATATATGTATATATACATATATATGTATATATACAAGGAAATGAAGTACTAGGTGTATGGAAGTTTCTTTCATTGCTTGCATGATTGGGACTTTCTCAATCCTAAAGAAGAAGAAAAATCCATACACAGTTTATTGCCTTCCAAACTGACAGTTCTGTAAGGATCATTGGATGATTAAGTAATATGAAGGAGACAAACCAGAGAAACGTGTAGATTAAAACATATCCTCCAGCTTAAAGACACAATACCCAGTAGTCAGACTCATTGAGTAGCCAGAGAGAATCTTGTGGTGATGTTTGTTTAAAAATAATATATTAAACCAAACAAAAATATATTCTTTCAAGTTCATGGTTAAAAAATAATACCAATTAACCACAAATTTAATGTGTAATATAAGTGTACATAGATATCTGTAAAGTAGATGGTTTATAAGTTAGCTAATATAGATCATCAGTCAACAAATCAGTTTCTGTTTATAGTGACCATTCTCTAATCAAACTACTAGTTAATAAAAAGGTGAAATCAATGGGATGCGATTTTTAAATATCATACTTAACTCTAAGGGCAAAAGCATAAAACCTTTGTTCTTTACAGGTTCAGGAAGCACTAAACTCCACTTCTGTGAGTTCCTCAGAAGATTGTTAGCCAACAGTTAAATAATACATATTTCAAAGTTAGATCAAGCATAGAAATATCTGTTTGTTTTCAGATGGATATTAGTTCTCTGACAAATACCACATTATTCCTTTTTTTTTTTTTGGTGTGAAACATTTTTAAATTTTTTCCATTAAATTAACTCCATACAGAGATGGCATCAGATGGGTGCCAGGGTCCCTTTTTGCTCTCATCTCATCTTGTCTTCCCTTTATTTCCCTCTTCCCTATCTCCAGGATCCTCTCCATCCAGTCAATGCTCTCTGTGGTCAAGTCCATGGAAATTCTTGGCTCTAGTACAGTCCTAGGAGGGCAATTGTGAGACCTCTCAAACCTTCATTTTAATTGACTAAGGCCTTTTAGGGTCTTTAGAGTGTAGCACCTACAAAATAAACACACAGACACATTTTAAAAACAAGAGTTTTTTTCCTGCAAATATTGCTCTCCTCTTATAGTACAACGTGGGTATATTATTTTACTAAAGACCTTCTGCTCACCTGTGTGAGAAAGCAAAAGATTCAGGGGAGAGGGCAGGGAAGATGAAGAAAGAATGGAGTGGTAGCTGGAGATGCAAGTCATGTCCAGAGAGCATTTCAGGAAATGGAAATAGCATGTTGAAGTCCCCAAAGCTGGGAAGCTGGAACATTTGTGGAACTAACATAAGGCCAGTGTAACTGAAGCTTTGTTAGCAAGAGAGAGAATGGTTTGTGAGATAGAGCTGAGAATCAGAGAAAGCAGAGCATCCTGGGTCACATTAAGGAGCTTGACCTTTATCCTAAGTAAAGAAAGGGTGGATGGTTTGGGGGAAACCAGAGGGAAGGCAAGTTAAGTAAATATTGTAAAAGTTTGGTTAAGAAAGATTGAGAAGCTGGCCCATGTATCATGTTATTCTTAAATGTATATGTATTTTTAAGCAAAACACAGATACAAGAAATAATTCTTCTATCTTGCTGGGTTTGTCTCTACTAAACACAATTGTAGTAATCATTTTACTTTAATATTTTAATATTTTCTAAATCAGCATTTCCCAAACTATATTTTGGACTCTTGAACTTCTATCACAAAATTCCTTAGAAATTTATTAATTATTTAAAAATGATTAAATAGTTAATTATATAATAAAAAAATTGTTAAATATTAATTAATTATTTTTTCATGGAAAAGCTAGTTAATTTTAAGCAAACAAGTGAATGAATGAATGAATGGATACTTTATTTTCTTGGTTAGAAAACTCTTATGAGAGTATTTGAGTTTAAGAGGAATTTAATTTTGTTTCCTGCAGTCCCCTGGTCTGGACATTCAAGTAAGTGATCACCTAATATGTTTACCTTTGAAATGTCTAGTTTCTAGTACCTTAGGGACAGGACATTACTTGCCAGGAAGAGCTTGCCTTCTTTCTCTTAATTTCCAAGTTTAAACATTGATTTTAAAATGTTTCATTTCTCTATTTTTACTACTACTACTGTTTACACTGTTATTACTACTAAGAGCCAACATTTTTAAGAGCATGTATTATATGCAGACCCTGCCATGTATCTTTAACATGTACTAAATTATTTAAGCCTAATTAAAAATGGATGCTTTTACTGTGCCTATTTTATATGAAGTTGCAGAAACTGAGGCTTACAGAAGTAAATTAGCTCAATCTTATTTATGAAATTATAAGGGTTTTTATACATGTTGCAAATATGTGAATGAATGTTATATATTAACTTTTATTTTAATTTCTATCAACTGTTAACAAATTGAGAGCCTCCTCATCAATGATAGAAATTTGTCAGCTTGAATAAAATCACTCTGTGAGGGGATGGAGCTTATCATTTGATAATGTCTACTGGTTATTCTTATAACCATGTCTTATTTCATTGGGCTGAAAGCCCTTCCACCCTCCATTTTTTTTTTTTTCACATGGGATTGATTTTGTTGAGGAGGGGTGTTTTAGGGCTAAGTGGGTCAAGTGTACACTGGGAATTAAAAGCTAATTCAGAATAAAACAGCCTTCACAATTTAATTGATTTATCACTATTTGTCCAGAATGTTCTGGAGGCTCTACTCTGAAGAAAATAGCTACAGCAAGACATGAGAAAAATAGTCATGCTTCAGTTGGAAGCTCAGCTTCCAAAGTCATCAATGTATAACTTAGTTCTGAGGGCAGGAGAAAATGTGTAAAATTGATATTGGGGGTAATTTCTTAACCTATCTTTTATGGTCAATCATGATATTTATGGAATTTCAAGGTTAACTTGGAGGGAAATACAGATTATTTATAAACACAATTTGTTGTTTTGGATTCAGTGAACAGGACCCGACAAAAAATTTATTAGGGAGATGAGTCTAAAATTTTGGTCAATATTTATTAAATATATGCACTTTTTTTATACATCAGTTATACCTCATTAAAGCTGTAAAAGAATTTAATGTGTTAGAGAAGCAGAAAAACAAATATAATTTTGATCAGTTTCCATTCTGTTGATGAACAAGTATGTATTGATGAGTGTCCTTGAAACATAATAGTTTATTATGAAATATGACACACACGTTCAGAAAAGTTTGCAAAGTAAAAAGTACAAGTTCAACTAAATAAGAATCCATTCTAGTGGGTATGTAGTGGAATCTCATGATTGTTTTAATTTGCATATCTCTAATTTTTAATGTGATTTGAGCACTTTTAAAATTTTTATTTTCTATTTGGTATCTTGTTTTGTGAAGTAGCTGTTCTCTTGCCCTTTTTTTAAAAAAAAATAGATCTTTATTGGAGTATAATTGCTTCACAATACTGTGTTAGTTTCTGTTGTACACCAAAGTGAATCAGCCATATGCATACACAGGTCCCCATATCCCCTCCCTCTGGAGCCTCCCTCCCATCCTCCCTATCCCACCCCTCTAGGTTGTCACAAAGCACCGAGCTGATCTCCCTGTGCTATGCTGCTGCTTCCCACTAGCTAACTATTTTACATTCGGTTGTGTATATATGGCGTTGCCACTCTCACTTCACCCCAGCTTCCCCCTCCCGTCCTGTGTCCTCAAGTCTACTCTCTATGTCTACATCTTTATTCCTACCCTGCCCTTTTAAAATGATGAATTATCTTTTTAATATTGATTTGTTGAAGTCATTTATATACTTTGGAGTGTACCTTTTGTTGGTTATATGTGTTACAAATACCTTTGCCCACTCTGTGGCTTGCTTTTTCACTCTCTTAATGGTATCTCTAGATAATTGGAAAACCTTTATTTAATACAATTCAGTTTATAGACCTTTCCCCAGATGAATTGTACATTTTGATTGAACTATGGTAGGCGAGTATATGCGATATGGTTTTAATTCTTTTAAGTTTGCTAAATTTGCTTTAGGGTCATCATATGACCAATATTTGTGAATGTTTTATGCAAGCTTGAAAAGAATATGTATTCTTTGTGAGTCTAGTTTTGCATCTACACATATTATGTTATTTGCTAATTGTATTGGTCAAAACTGTTGCATCCTTACTATTTTCTTGTTTATTTAATTTGCCACTGTTATTTTTGGTATATCTGCTCATTTTTGCTTTATTCTGAAGCTATGATGCTAGGCACATACATACTTACTATTCTTATAACATTGGTGTCTTTTTTACTGTAGAGTATCCCTCTTTATTTCTAATTGTTTTCTGCAAGAGGATTGGTTAAAATTACCTAGTTCACCATTTTGGGGACAAAATAGATGTGAACTTTGCTGGAAAGACACAGCTCCTTCTCTCAGGGAGTGTATTGTAAAGAGGAGGCAGTCTGAAAAAAGACACTTACAGTACAGTCTTGAAGCACTGAGGTAAAGCATGGCCTGTGTGGTAGCCCACAGCGAGCTACTTAACACAGACATAGTTAACAAGGAAGGCTCCCAGAGGTGGTGGCCTCTGAGCTGGGTTTGCTCTTGTTTGGGAACTCGGTTTAGGTGGCTCAGCTCTCAGTCATGGCAAGGAAACCAGGGTGCAGGTGGCAGGGAAGGAAGGGGTTCTAAATGCACAAAGCTGTTCCCAATCATTTGCTATTTCAAAGAGTTTTCCGATGTCCGCTATTGTAAATAGGTAGCACTGTAGTGGAGAACTTTGAGCATTAACCCTTGCCCGTGTTCTATACTATTTCCTTAGGACAAGTTCCTCGAAGAAGACTTACTGCAGCAAGAGGTGTGGACATTTTTATGCACAGAAGGGGGCATCTAGCTCTAGGTCATAGGAGGCTTTTAGAAATAAATTATAGTGGAGCCAAGTTTTGAGGGATGATTGGGAGTTAGACAGGATGAAAGTAGGCATATAAAAGCCTGGGGAATCTCATGGGCACAGAGGAGGGTGGAGGTAAATAATTCAGGGTGGGCTGGCTTAGTCACAAGCTGTGGGGAGTCGTGCTAAAAGAGTGGACTTAAATGTAAACTAGGTTTATATTTAATTCCATCAAAGAAGTTCAGTTAATAAAATCGTATAAAGTCCTTTAACCTCTTTCTTACCTTTGAAGTTCATGGAATCCATTTGTACCATATTCCTCAAATCATTATAACCGTTATCTTTTATATACCAGAACTTATTTTCCTTCCATCTCCCCAGGTGATTTTAGCATCTGGAACCTATTCTGTTTCCCCTCCGTTACCCACCATCATCCTAAGTTGTGACAACTTCCGTTTACTTCTTTCCTATTCCGCTATGTCCATGTGTCCTCGGATGGGACTTTTAAGTCTAAGCCCAGCTTCCTCACTTTTTAGCTGTGTAATTTCTGACAGGTTCTTTAACCTCTCCCTGTCTACACTTCCTTGTGAGAGCCTCAACAATATCCTTCACAGAGTTCTGAGAATTAAATGAAATCATATATGCAAAAATACCTGGCATGTCTCGGCAGCATGGCGACAAGGATTTCCCCTCCATTGTGAGTATCTGCATTCATCCAGGTTGAAAATGCCGTTTGTTACAGTTTAGAGCAGCTTGAAGCAGCTTTAAAAAGGAAAATCAGAGAAGAACTGCATGATCCCATGAGCCTTCTCTTAGCGGTGGCTCCTCTCATTTAGAGACAAAGCCCAAGCTGGTGAGAGCACCTCACCCTTCTTTGAGTGCTAGATTTGAGAATAAAATGAGGAGTTTGGACTTTAAGGCTTTCCATTTACCAGCTTTCACACATTTGAGAAGCACTGCATTTTCATGTTAAAATAGTATCTATTTCCTTCTCTTACGTCACTCTTGCCTTCTTTCTGCTCCGTCCCTATTCTCCATCTTTCCCTTCCCCCACATCGCAAAAAAGAATACAAACTCTGGTCATTTCAGATACCAAAAGATCACGGCAGGCTGACTAATTTTGCCCAGACTTTCTGTGAAAGCTCCACATGTGCTGCCGTTTTGGGTTGCATAATTGATTTAATCTCTGATTTTAGAGGAACACTGAACTCTTTTCGTGGGACTCTGCGTACATTTCTCTAGGGCAAAAACTGTCCTACTTTTTTTCTCTCTGGTATCTGTTTAGTGCTAGACCATTTTTCCCCAAGGATCTAAACTACCCTCCGTGAAATAAATGAAATCACAGTTGGAAAACGGCCTACTGGCCAGATAAGAGCTGTACCACGCACATTTTCTTAACATTCACTTCCTCCCCACATCCCTTCTTTCTGCTCTCGCACATCTTTGTTTTGGCTAAGAGGATGTGTTAGTCACTGAGCTGAGGATTGGCGTTACCTACGTGGAGCCACTGTGTACCTTAGCGTTTTATTGGGAAAGCACACGCTGTGGGGTCCAATCCTTGCATGCTCGTTGGCCTACTGTGTGACTCCAGGGAAATTTACTTACCCCTCTGAGTCTTACTTTCAACAGTCCCTGTAGACCAGTGGCTGTGCAGGCTGAACTATAGAGCTAGGTATGTAGCAAGCTGGAAACTCACACCGAGCCTTTGGCTAACCAGGTATATATATGGGGTGCCAACTGGGGAAAATGATTTTATGCCCCTGAAAGACCACTTAGCCAAAAGCACAACCAGGCAATTTTAAGTTTCCATTTACTTCATTGTACCATATTTGGCAACCTCATTTTGGATTATGTTTTCAGGAATTTCTAAGTGGAAAGGCATGTTTGATAGCAGATGTGTTTTGTCAACTTCTCCAATCCAATATATAGTTTGGAGACAATCTTCTCACTAGTTGCTTCTTAAAAAATCTAATGCTTTGTAATATTTTATGTACTCTAAGATGTATTTTCTGAAGAAAATAATCTTTGCTAGGTCTGTACTCAGAAGCACAATTTTAGTAATTTCCCCAAATTATTCTCATACTGTGAAAGTGACCAAAGTCTGCTGTTTACATCAACAGATTAAGGTCAAAAGTAATTCCCAACTGCTATTTGAGTATCACAGCTTGAAGGTTGTGTCCTTTTACTGCTAAAAGAATTTAGGCTTAGATAATAACCTATTACTTGTTTAATAAAACACAGCATAAACAGACCATTGTTCGAATTCAGACTGTTACTTACTAGTTGGATAAATTTGGACGAGTCCCTTAACCCCTTAGCCTCATTCTGTATGAATATTTAACACTGAGATAAGAACCATATTTACTTCTCAGGTGTGTTGTGAAGATTTATGCTAAAATACATGTAGAGCAATGTGGGGATCCAGCCGTAGACAGTGTATCAGTCAGGTTTTGCTGTAATAATGTTGTGTAACAAAGAATCACCAAGTATCAGTGGCTCACAACAACAAATATTGATGCCAGACTTGATTTGAGTTGGTTCCAGCTCATGGGTTCTATTCGGGTCTGCTGTGTACGTCTCTTCATCCAGGCCCTAGAGGTTATTTAAGGAATTCTCCTTTCATGGCAGGGAACATTATTGCAAGTGATCTGGTGAAACTTGCCAAGCATCTTAAAGCATCAACTCGGAATGGGCATTACTGTCACTTCTACCCGAATTTCATAGGGCAAAACAAGTCATGTGTCCAGGCTCAATATTAGTAGGTCAGGATAATATACTCTGCCCTAAGAAGAGTGAATGTTTGCTGAACAGTAATCCAGTCTCCCTCAGAGAAGTTTACTGCATCTCATTTTTCCACCTTTTCTTTTTTCATCCATGAACACTGGCTTTTCTCCATCTAGTCTACTTTGCATTCTCAAAATTACATCACAGTTTCCCTCTCCCTCCTTAAATTTCAAATTAATTTACATGATATACTTTTCTTGTAAACAGGTACTTTAGAAAATCCCTTAGAAAAAGAAAAAAAGCTTCTGATTCTCCTTAGAGCTTCAGAGGGAGTCTTTTGTGACCGTTTCATCGGAATTCGTATTGATCCAGGAACAATTGGTAAGAGTATAATGCAGTTTTTATTAAAAATGAAATGTGTGTGTATTTCTGATAGGGAAGTACCATTCATAGAACACCTACTAAATTCCAGGCACTCTTCTAGAGAATTTATTATTTCACTTACCAGCTCTCCTGTAAGGAGTATACATTTTACACATGTCAAAACTAAGACTCAGAGATGATGAACAATATGCAGAAAGCCACACGGTTTTATACTGTCAGAACCTAGATTCATATCCAGATTGGTCACACACCAAAGGCTGGATGAAGAGTCTGTGTTATCAACTTTAAATACTATGTGGTTATTGATATATTTTTTAAACTGATAGATCTATAGATTACTAAGAAATATTTACTGTTGGCAGTTTCTTCCTTTGATACTGCCGCAATACCAAATCCTGTTTTATTTTATTATTTTTTTAATGTTTATTTATTTATTTCTTATTAGTCATCCATTTTATACACATCAGTGTATACATGTTAATCCCAATCTCCCAGTTCAAATCCTTTTTTAAAGCACAGAAGAGCACAGAAACTAGGACTGGACTTTTAGAAACTAGGACTGGACTTTTATAACTATGAGGTAAGGGCCACGCAATAACTTACTTTTAAGGGAAAGGTATAAGAGGCTTTTTATAGATTTCTAGCATTTTTAAATTTTCTTTGTATGGTAATCCTAATTTTGTAAGATTTCAGTGACTCAGTAAAAACAATCATGTTAGGATAGTTTGAAGTTTGGTAACCTAGTTTCATAAAGTATAGCCATTGCCATATAATACTTTGATAGTGCTTTATTGTTTTCAAATGATTTTTCATATATGCTATTTATTTTATCTTTTTAAGAATATGAGGTTAAGGAATATTTTACTTTTTTCAAATTGACAAACTAGATGGATCACAACAGGAGCATGGACTCTTTTTGCCTGTGGTGTCCACTCTGTTCCAGGGAGTGCCATGTTGAACTAGACTTTGTGTTAGCAGCATATGAGGGTGCCTGTCTTGATCCCCAGTGCCAGCTGTATTGCCAAACAAGAGTTTCTAAAAATTTCTCTGATACTAAATTGAAAAAGGAATGAAATGTTTGTCACTACATGCTTAAAATTTGGTGATATCATAAGTAAATAACATATTTTAATCTCTTCAAGTATTATAATCTCCTTGAAACAACTAAGAAATGGTGTCATTTTACAGTTAACGTTTGGTGATTGGGAATGATCAAGAAATCTGCTTTCTGGTGAATTAAAGGAAATAGACTGGTTTTTGTTAAAATCTTTGTAGTTGGAAATTTCTCTAAATTATTCCATGTTACCCTCCTGTCTAGCTTACTTAGCTAATAGTGATTAATTTTTTGATGATGATGATGATATTATTATTATGAAAGATTGATTCCAGGTCATGTCCTAAAAGTGGGAGTATTTTTTCCATTTCCACCAATCCTTATTTTAGTTTTATTATCTCCTGAATTTTTGCTGAATTAGAGTATGGTAAAATTATGGGTGTTGACTTAAACACTTGGTTAGGTTCTAATTAACTGAGCTTTTTTAGTTCACATTGGATGAAAACCCAAGGTATATTATTTGTACCTTACTGGTTTTTACTTCCCTTATACATTTCCTGCTAAATTTGTGAAATCTTTAGATTTCAAGATTAGTGATTTGCAATAAAATGGGGGTGCACTAATCCAGGGGTATTAAGACAATCAATCCGTTTGGGTGCAGGAAGAAAACATTAGAACTTTTATTCAAACATGTATGAATATATTCATTTGTATGTATGGTTATTTATCTACAAACAAATAGACATGTGTTAGGTGTGCATGATCATAATTTTGTTACTGCTTGGGTTCATGCTCAAGACATGTTTTGACCACTAGAATATGAGGAATTTTGCTTCATGTGATTTTAAATGGCAATAAAATGTGTAAGAGGAAAGACCCGAAGGAATAAAACTGGACTGCATCAAGCATGTCCCTGGTAAGACTTTAATTTATGAGTCTGAAATAAATTATATTTTGAACAAAGGAGCTAGAGATTTATCCTTTGATATCTGTAATACAAAAATATCTGAGGTCCAGCTATGGAAAACAAAGCTAATAGCGGCAAATCTCTTTCCTCAGGAAACAAAATTACCTTGCCTTTGGAAAGTCTACTGTATAACACAAAATATCAAAACCAGTTAACTTCCAACAGAATTGCAAATGGTTTGGAGTGACTTACTGGTAGAACTCTAACTAGTTAGCTGGGAATAGACCATTAGAGTGGTCTATTTCCCAGCTCTTGGATTACTAGATGTGGTGTAGCATTCATTTCTCTATAGGTTTTGAGAGAATAAAAATGTTTCATAGCCAAGTGAGATGTTAAGTGTTCTTTTTCTGATACGGTGGACATCTTCATATACAGTTTCTATATCATGTATCTTGCACAATAAGCTCTCTAATGGGTTTTGCTTATGTGGCCTTAATTTCTTGGAAGGATTTTCCTATCCAACTGTTGCTCCTTTTATTTTCAGGGGTATTTGGCAAAGTTCAGCTTCATAGTGCTTATCCTAAGAAATCCTGGACACATCTTGGGGCTGACATTGCCTCAGGCAATGAGAGGTAAGGAATGAAAGTAACTTAGGGATGTAGTTTTTGGTTTGGTTTGCTTCTGCTGGAGGTTTTGTTACAATATGAAATTAAATTTTAGATTAAGGATCATAATTCAAGGATGAATAAATAGAAAAATAAAAGGCTAGAAGGAATTTAAAATATTCTCTGTAACATAATGGAAGAAGAACAAAACAAGCTAAAGGCAGGGGGTATATAATTTATTTAACGAGTAAATTTTAGATCATACATGTTTTCTGCTGCCAATAAATCTTTAAAAATATGAATTCTATGAGATAATAGATGAAATATAAGGAGGGACCACAATGTCTGAATTGAAATGATAGCTGGTGAAGAGATAGATAGAAATGAAATGAGTGAGATGAAGCATATAAAGAATCTTACGGAATTTAAATTGCATTAATAGAATTTAATAATGCACTGGAGGCAGTAAAGAATGAAATCACCACTGCGTCAAAGTGAGCAGGCAACATGAAGAAATTGATGGAGTCTACATGAATGAAGAAGACAAAATCAAGAGATAAAAATAATAAAAGAGAAGGTATTAGAAATAGAGAACAGAAAATACAAGTGCATTTTGATAACTGCTCTTTATAATGAGTCCAGAATAATGACACCACAAAGAATAACTAAAACTTAACTAAAATACACATAACAGACCTGGGATTATTTCTATTTAATTTGAATAACATCGAGAATAATGATAGATACATATCCTCACAGTACAAGAAAAAAAGTGAAAAAGTAAAAGGAAAACAAAAAGGGACATAAAGCTTGATAACATTAGAATTTTCTACAACATCAAATGTAGGAAGCTAGTGGTGCAAAATCTATAAATGTTCAGGGGAAAAAAGATTATAAGCAAAGGCTTGGCTTGTAAACATAGACCCTGCTAAAATGCTGTTCACATGTGAATGCAAACAAAAGATTTCTTTTGCTTTGCAAGAACTGAAAAAATTCAAAAATGTGTTATAATAGAGATTAAACTCAGTCTAAAATTTAAGAATACAAATACAATTCAGGAATTATATGAAGGTAGATAAAGTATAGATATCAAAGGCAAGCATTGGAATAAGTTAAATATAATACTGTAACTATGGTTATTAAAATAAGACAAATTCTAATTGCTCTTATAAAAGAAACTACATAAAATCTGAAAGTTAATGTGTTTTTGTTTTTTTTTTGTGTGGTACGTGGGCCTCTCACTGTTGTGGCCTCTCCCATTGCGGAGCACAGGCTCCGGACACGCAGGCTCAGCGGCCATGGCTCACGGGCCCAGCCGCTCCGCGGTATGTGGGATCTTCCCGGACCGGGGCACGAACCCGTGTCCCCTGCATCGGCAGGAGGATTCTCAGCCACTGCGCCACCAGGGAAGCCCTGAAAGTTAATGTATTAGTCAGGGTTCTGTTTCTATAGAATATATATAATAGTAGATTATATGTGTATGTATGTGTGTATATATATTATATACAGTATATATTATATATAAAGAGATGTTTCAAGGAATTAGCTCATATGCTTAGGAGAGCTATAAGTTCAAAATTTTGTAGGGCAGGCTGGCAGGGTGCAAAGACTTGAGCAGGATCTGATACTGTAATCTTGAAGTAGAATTTCTTCTTTTTTAAGGAAACTTCAGTTTTGCTTTAAGGTCTTCCAACTGATTGATGCGGCCCACCCACATTATTGAGGACCATCTCCTTCACTTAAAGTCACCTGATTGTAGATGTTAACCACATTTGCAAAATACCTTCACAACAACACTAAGCTTCCTGTTTGATCGAATACCTGGCTACTATAGCCTAGCCAAGTTGACACATAAACTAACCATCACAGGTTATAATTCTCAAATAAAAATCTAGGTTTGAAATTGGGGACTATAGCCACAGGAAACTGGAGATGGAGCATAAGAGAGCCATAGGAAGTAAATATGTAAATATGAGTTAATTCTAACAGAATTTAAAATAGGACATATACCTTCCAAATCACCAGAGAGAGAAAAGAATGAAAGAAACTATAAAATAAAGGGTGAAATACAGAGAAGACCATGAAATAGTAAGAGAACTAAAACAACAAAAAAGGTACAAAATGACAATAAAAGTAAGAAAATAAGAATAAATCTGCCAATTATAAAAAGAAAATATGCTGGTTAAAAATGACCCTATATAGACAAAAAATTAGTAATGAATAAAAATGTAATCATACCTTTTTTTCTCAGAGGAAAACAAACCAGTTCAGAAAAATGTTTAGTTAAATATTGGACAAAATGAATCCTTAAAATAAAAATAAAATGGAAGGAAGAACTTCAAAATTATTCACAAGAAAAGTAAAAAATCAAGATAAATACATTTTATATTAATAAAGACTTCAATCTTCAGTGAGACCCCAGTAGTAAGGAAAGTTTTATACCAGATAATATAGAAATATATAAATTAAATCTGTAAAAAATATGAGGAAATTAACAGAAACAAAAATAGTAATGAAAGTAATAAAATTTACTTACCTCTTTCAGTTTTTAACCTTTAGATTAAAATTATAAAGAAAATATTAAGAAATATAACGAATATAATAAAGGCAATTTAATTTGTATATATGTATAATATATCTTTACTCCAATATATATAATTAAAAACCTTAATCAATTTTAATAAACAGAAATTATATATTGATACAATATAATCACAATAAAAAACATGGAGTTTAAAACAAAATTTTAGCCAACAGCCTTAATCTCTTGCAAGATGGAAGAAAAAAAGATAAACCCTCTCCTACATAACTTTTGTATCTAAGAGGAGATCAAATCTTTATCAATAGACTACTTGGAAAATAACAGTAATGAGAGTATTGCATGAGAGACGGCCATACGTGTCATCACATTAAATGCTTTCATTGTTTAATAAGAAAGTACAAAATAAACTAAGTTGTCAATGTAAGAAATCAGAAAGAAAATAACCAACAAATCTAATGAAATCAATCCGTATCTGATAAAGGCAGAAATTGATGAATTACAAAGTAGGAAATTAATAGACTTGATTTTTTTTTAGAGGTACTGGTTTAATCTCTAATAACTAACCATACAAAGAAAACAAAATGTAATTCAGAAATGGGGATTCAACTATAATAGATATCAAAGAGATTAAAATTGTAATCTAAAAATGTGTATATCTATATAGTGTCATTCTGAAATTTAAAAATTATATATAGAAATATAAATGATTGGGACTTCCCTGGTGGTGCAGTGGTTAAGAATCCACCTGCCAATGCAGGGGACATGGGTTCGAGCCCTGGTCCGGAAAGATCCCACATGCCACAGAGCAACTAAGCCCATGCACCACAGCTACTGAGCCTGTGCTCTAGAGCCCGCGAGCCACAACTACTGAGCCTATGTGCCACAACTACTGAAACCTGCATGCCTAGAACCCGTGCTCCACAGCAAGAGAAGCCACCGCAATGAGAAGCCCATGCACCGCAACGAAGAGGAGCCCCTGCTCGCCACAACTAGAGAAAGCCAGCGCACAACAGCAAAGACCCAATGCAGCCAAAAATAAATAAATAAATGAATAAATTTTAAAAAAAGAAATATAAATGATCATAATCGGCTAAAGAAGAATAAAACTGAAAGGACCAATAACAGCAAGACATAAAGTTATCACAGATTTATTCCCAAGAATACATTTGACTCAAGTAAATTTATGTCATGTTTTTCTAGCCATTCATTTAGTCATCAGACATTTATTGTGTTGTACAATCTATTCCATAGCATAGGAAAATATGTGAAGCTTTCCAATTTGTTTTAGCAAGCAAGCATAAAGTAATTTATAAAACAGCTGCTAAAGGTAACTCAAAAAAAGAAAACTGAGGCAACATCCAAGTCATATCCTTAATAAAACAGCAACAAATGAAATCCAGTAATTTATTTTTTTTAAAAAGAGTGTGATTTATTCAAGTAAAGAAGGATGGTTCACAATGAAATAATTAATTAATATAATTTACCTAAACAAAAAATATAAAGACTAAGAATGTGTTCAGTCTGATACAAAACAGAGATGCATTTAGTAAAATTCAGCTTGCATTCTTGGAATAAACAGTAAATTAAGACTATAAGGATACTTTTTCTTCTAAAAATAGAACTACTATATGACCCAGCAATCCCACTACTAGGCATATACGCTAAGAAAACCATAATTCAAAAAGAGTCATGTACCAAAATGTTCATTGCAGCTCTATTTACAATAGCCAGGACATGGAAGCAGCCTAATTGTCCATCAACAGATGAATGGATAAAGAAGATGTGGCACATATATACAATGGAATATTACTCAGCCATAAAAAGAAACGAAATTGAGTTATTTGTAGTGAGGTGGATGGACCTAGAGTCTGTCATACAGAGTGAAGTAAGTCA
>NC_041231.1:83132872-83136753 GCF_002837175.3 Physeter macrocephalus | reverse complement strand
GGTGCTTTGTGACCACCTAGAGGGGTGGGATAGGGAGGGCGGGAGGGAGGGTGACGCAAGAGGGAAGAGATATGGGGATATATGTATATGTATAACTGATTCACTTTGTTATAAAGCAGAAACTAACACACCATTGTAAAGCAATTATACTCCAGTAAAGATGTTAAAAAAAACCACAACAAAATAAATAGGGTGGTATGATCCAAGATAGCTGGGGGTGGGGGGTATGAGGTGTACCCTTTTATATTGAATGGTCAAGGAAGATCTTTCTGGAGAAGGGAAATTTAAGTTTAGATATGAATGGTAAGAGGGATCCTCCTGTTTGGTGAGACTGGACAAGAGTTCTCAGTGAAGGACGGACATCCAGCTGTGTCTCTGAGGTGGCCTTTGGGGCTCGGGGAACAGAAAGGTGGTCACTCTAGCCGGACCAGAGTGAGCAGTAGGTAGAGTTGCATGACACGACAGATGCCAAGTCACATGGTACCTTGTTTAGGTGTGAGAGGTCAAGGGGAAAATCACTGAAAGGTTTTATGCAGGGGAATTGGTGGAGTCTGATTTAGGTTTTGAAAATCACTCTGGCTGCTACATGGAGACAAAGAGCAGAAGCTGGGGTATCAGGAGGTCAGTCGAGGTCAAAAATCATAATGGCTAGGACTAGAGGGAGTGGAGATTGAGAGAAGAAATGATGCTGTCTGGACTTGCTTATGAATTGAATGTTGAGGTGAGGGGAGTCCTTCAGGTTTTTGACTGACCAACCTGGTGGATGGTGGAAGCACACACTGAGATGGGGAGACTGGGAGAGGAACAGGCTTGTCAGGGTGGACGATAGTAGGGATGTGCTTGAGTTGGAGACACCAAGTAGAGATGTGAAGAAGGTAATTTAACACATAACTTAGGGCTCAGGGAGACAATGACAGGGAGTCATCCTGGAAGTGGATGATGTTATTGATAAGAAGACTACCAATGGGTAGAGGAGAAAACTGGAGACTGGAAATGAGATTGGGGCCAGTCTAATTTTTTAGAAGTTGATAGAGGAGGACCCAGCACAGGCGATTGAGAAAGAGAGACCCAAGAGGTTATTCTGTGCTGGGAGAAAGCATGGAGAACACCAGGGACTTGAAAGAATGCCAGGATGGCTGACAAAGAGAGAACAGACCAAGCCATGATGATAGGGTTCCAAGGGGTAGTTACGGGTCAGGGCCATATTCATTAGTGATGTCAAGAATTTTAGTGTTTGGCCTCCTGAACATTGTGCAGCTGTTTTAGGTTTCTAAGGGGATAGTATGGGTGGGAGGTAGCACCGATAATCACATTTTTATATCTTAAAAAAAAATCTTTCTAGCTATAATGCAGACTATAGGAGGAGTCAAAAATGGATCTAGGGATATCACTTAGGAGGTGCAAGCAAGAGATAGTGTAACTTGTGGTCAGGAGCTGAAGTGGCAGTGGAGAGAAGTGGGCACATGTATAGACGGGAGATAGAATCTCTTGGATGAATCGGGCGTGAGGTGCTTCCTTGGTTCTGGTTTACGTAGATCGATGGTGGCACCATTCACTAGAGGAGGACTAAATTTTGGGGAAATGATTATGAGTTCAGATTTGGTCATGTTGAGTTTGAAGTGCTTTTCTTATCCCCAAAAGGATTTGTGAGGGAGGCATTTCCAACAGGGATCAATAAGAATCTTTCATTATTATCAGGTTAGCAAGCTGGAATTTGGCAGGAGCCATATGAATGGATTTTTCTTATAAGAATGTGTTAAAAACCTCATTCAAAATCTGAGCTACAGGCTATTTTGAAAGAAACTCAATTTTATTAATTAAAACTAGCGATAGTAATTAACTAGCTGCCACTTACTGAGTTCTTATCATGTGGGCTCACTCTGTGTCAGGCATCTACCAAGCATTTTATATACATGATCTCACTTAAATCTCTGAGTGCTATAAGTTAGGTATTATTATCTTCATTTTACAGATATAAAAACTGAGGCTGGAGAAGGTAAGTAAAATGTCCAAGGTCCTAAAGCTAGAATTCCTGAGGCTGAATTTTTACCACAGTTGGTCTGGTTCCATTGTTTGTGTTCTACATACTGCAAATATTAAAAACAAAATCATTTCGTATCAGTCCTGATGAGGAGTACTTTAATGAGTTTATATGAATGATACATAATTATCACAGTGTATTCATTTTATGGATAATTTCTTTTTTTAACCTTTTAAAAATTTGTAGCATAATTTAAGACTCACAACAAGCTGCAAAAATAGTACAGAGTTCCCATGTACCCTTGACTTGGCATTCCCTGGTGGTATCTTACATAACCATAGACTTTATCAAATCCAGCAAGTTGATATTAGTACAGTATTAACCAAACTACAGACCTTATTCAAACTGTTTCTTTAAACATTGATCTACAATCTTTCTTCCATCAAAAGCCAGTTTAGTAAGTCTTTCTAATATACTGTTATGGGGACAGATTTTACTTGGACCCCTTTATGAACTTTCACCAAGAATTCTTTCTACCAGAATTGTAGATCTGAATTTATTTGTATATAATGTATTTATTTTATGAAGGATGTTACAGTGAAATCTTCAGAGGAAAATTTTCACTCTATAAACTTAGACTTTATAAACTTTAACTTTATAAACTTAGGCTCATTTCTTACACTACCAACAAAAGTAAGCTTAGCCAGATATTTGAAAAAAAAATTAGTTTCTTTTGTTATATATTATTATATCAATTTCTCTCTAAATTAAATTACTCTTTGCTGCTTCTTGCTTCAGTTGACTTTGGGGGAGACTGATGAGTAAAAATGTTGGATTTTTGGATTACAGATAAGTCAAAGGAGGTTATACCTAGATTAAAAGAAATTAGTTTTTTATCCATTACAAGTATGTATGTATCCATTAAGTATGTTTTACTGTGAGTCTTTTTAGGGAGACCACGTGCTCTTTGAAGTTAAATGGTTACTTTATGAATCCTATGATAAAGTTTTCAGATTTTATCCTGGTCTGGGAAGATTTTAAACAGGACATGGTCCAATTTATGTTTGAATCTGATTTACGCTGTGTGGACAGTTGACTGTTGGGAGGACAAAGGTGGAAGCAGAGAGATTAACTGTTAAAACATTGCAATATGTGTCGTTTTGAATTGTGGTTTTCTCTGGGTTTATGCCCAGTAGTGGGATTGCTGGATCATATGGTAGTTCTATTTTTAGTTTTTTGAGGAACCTCCATACGGTTCTCCATAGTGGCTGTATCAATTTACATTCCCATCAACAGTGCAAGAGGGTTCCCTTTTCTCCACACCCTCTCCAGCAGTTGTTTGTAGATTTTCTGATGATGCCCATTCTAAACTGTGTGAGGTGATACCTCATTGTAGTTTTGATTTGCATTTCTCTAATGATTAGTGATGTTGAGCAGCTTTTCATGTGCCTCTTGGCCATCTGTATGTCTTCTTTGGAGAAATGTCTATTTAGGTCTTCTGCCCATTTTTCGATTGGATTGTTTGTTTTTTTAATATTGAGCTGCATGAGCTGTTTATAATTTTGGAGATTAATCCTTTGTCCGTTGATTCATTTGCAAATATTTTCTCCCAATCTAAGGGTTGTCTTTTCATCTTGTTTATAGTTTCCTTTGCTGTGCAAAAGCTTTTAAGTTTCATTAGGTCCCATTTGTTTATTTTTGTTTTTATTTCCATTGCTCTAGGAGGTGGGTCAAAAAAGGTCTTGCTGTGATTTATGTCAGAGTGTTCTTCCTATGTTTTCCTTTAAGAGTTTTATAGTGCCTAGTCTTACATTTATGTCTTTAATCCATTTTGAGTTTATTTTTGTGTATGGTGTTAGGGAGTGTTCTAATTTCATTCTTCTACATGTAGCTGTCCAGT
>NC_041231.1:83119772-83132802 GCF_002837175.3 Physeter macrocephalus | reverse complement strand
AATGGATAAAGAAGATGTGGTACATACATACAGTGGAATATTACTCAGCCATTAAAAGGAATGAAATTGGGTCATTTGTAGAGATGTGGATGGACTTAGAGACTGTCATACAGAGTGAAGTAAGTCAGAAGGAGAAAAACAAATATTGTAGATTAACGCATATATGTGGAATCCAGAAAAATGGTACAGATGGAACCAGTTTGCAAGGCAGAAACAGAGACACAGATGTAGAGAACAAACGTATGGACACCAAGGGGGGAAAGCAAGGGGGCGGTGGTGGTGGGATGAATTGGGAGATTGGGATTGACATATATACACTAATATCTATAAAACAGATAACTAATAAGAACCTGCTATATAAAAAATAAATAAATTAAATTAAATTTTAAAAAACATTGCAATAACATTGCAATATTTCAGGTGACACATGCTGATGGCTTAGATTGGGGTAGGATGATGGAAGAGGAAAGAAGTGGTTAAATAGATGTTGAAGAAGAGCCAGCATGATTTGCTGGTGGGCTGGGCAAAAGGGAAGAGTTCAGAGGTCACTGACTTGAGCAACTGGGTGAAGAGTGGTATAATTTAGTGAGAAGAGGACAACAGGGAAAAGAGTAGGCTTATGGGGAAACTTTCTCAAAGGCTCTCATTTTTTTCTTATTTCTTATCTCATTTACTTTTTTAAAGAAAGTGTGTAAAGCCTTGGCCAGTCTCTTTGTCCTGATATTTTTCTGTTTCTTAAGTGGTTTATTAGCTTATTCTGTTATTTATAAGAAAATAACTCTGACCTGAAGAACAAATCATTTCTCATCTCTACTTTTTCCAGGACCTAGGCTTTTAATTCTAAGGTTATCATTGATGATATCTATTTTATTATCTCCCATATCCAATCAATGATGGTATTCTACAGATATACTTTGGTTTTTTTCCTGTTCTTTTTCATTATAGTTTATTACAAGATATTGAATGTAGTTCCCTGTGCTATACAGTAAATCCTTGTTGTTTATTTTATATATGGTAGTATGCATCTGTTAATCCCATGTTGCCAATTTATCCCACCCCTCTTCCCCTTAGGTAACCATAAGTTTGTTTTCTACATCTGTTTCTCTTTTGTAAATAAGTTCATTTGTATTATTTTTCAGATTTCACATATAAGTGATATCATATAATATTTGTCTTTCTCTTACTTCACTTAGTATGATAATCTCTAGGCCCATCCATGTTGCTGCAGATGGCATTATTTCATTATTATTTTTATGGCTGAGTAATAGTCCATTGTGTATATATACCACACCTTCTTTATCCATTCATCTGTCAGTGAACACTTGGGTTGTTTCCATGTCTTGGCTGTTGTGAACAGTGCTGCTATGAACATTGGGGTGCATGTATCTTTTCAAATTAGAACTTTGTCTTTTCCGGATATATGCCTGGGAGTGGGATTGCTGGATCATATGGTAACTCTATTTTTAGTTTTTAAGGAACCTCCATACTATTTTCCACAGTGGCTGCTCTATGGATACACTTTGTTCGGAATATTTCTTGTCTGTCTCCTTTCTGCTACATTCTCACTTTGGCACTTCCACGTGGTTCTCTATAACAGCTTCTGTACTGGCTTCCTAAATATTTGATATATGCAATTAGGGGGTCAAAAGTACCCTTGCATCTCTTCTTTACCTTTACACTTCCTACTGATCCTTAAAGAGTCCATCACATCTCGTACAAGACATTCAATCTCCCCTCCAGCACACAATGATTTTCCCACTGTCTGAATCACTATTCCATGTGATTTTCTGATTTATGATTTTAATAAAAATATGCTTCTTAGTGATTGATACTGAACTGCTTCAGGTGTGTATTTCCTGTTCTTTCAAGCAGCTTCTATAGGAGAGGAAAGTATTGGGTTTTTTTATTGATTTGGTGTATTACTTAGCATCTAGTACACACAGAACATAAAGAAGAGTTCCAATAAATGCCTGCTACACTAGATTGATGTATCTTTTCTGGAAATCAGAACTTGTTGAGCCTGTTGACTCAGTGGCATCTTGTCTAATAAATTAGAGTCTTGAATTTAATTTCAAAAACTACTCTAATTTTTTGGCTCATTAATCAAACTTCATTATTATACTATAAAAATTTAGTTCAAATGTTAGAACATAGAGCTGGTGGCCTTATTCATTTATTAGCAGGAGTTCAGGATCACTTTTTTTTTTTCTTTTCCCTGAGCCATTTTTTTCTTTAACATCTTTATTGGAGTATAACTGTTTTACAATGGTGTGTTAGTTTCTGCTTTACAACAAAGTGAATCAGTTATACATATACATATGTTCCCATATCTCTTCCCTCTTGCGTCTCCCTCCCTCCCACCCTCCCTATCCCACCCCTCTCATGGTCACAAAGCACAGAGGTGATCTCCCTGTGCTATGCGGCAGCTTCCCACTAGCTATCTAATTTATATTTGGTAGTGCATATATGTCCCTGCCACTCTCTCACTTCGTCACAGCTTACCTTTCCCTCTCCCCATGTCCTCAAGTCCATGCTCTAGTAGGTCTGTGTTTTATTCCCATCCTACCCCTAGTCTCTTCATGACATTTTTTTTTCTTAGATTCCATATATATGTGTTAGCATATGGTATTTGTTTTTCTCCTTCTGACTTACTTCACTCTGTATGACAGACTCCAGGATCACTTTTGTAGTCTCCAAAAGAAGATGATTCCTTCTGGTCCAATGAACTAGTGGGTGCTAATCTCAGATTGACTATTGTCTCCATGCTAGGAAAAGACATGTGAGTTAGGAAGGGAGGAGGGCAATAGATTTCTACAATGAAAATGAGCTTGGACTTTTAGTGCAGGCAGGTTAAAATACTTCTAATTATGCAATTAACTAAATGTGTAATTTTGTGTAAAGTATTCTCTCTGAGTCTCAGTTTCTTTTTCTATAATATGAGAATAATAATGCCTGGTTAATAGAGTAGTTATAAGGATTAAGTAAATCAATGTGGATAAAGAACTTAGCCCGGTTTCTGGCTCCAAGTCAGCCTCACAACGTGGTAGTTATCATAGTTATTGTATTGTATTGTAAGAATCCTGATTCTTTCAGTCAAAAGTAAAAGTAAAAGCCACCCTTCTTCATCCACTTGGGAGATTGCATCAGGCCCTCCCTCCACCTCTCCTGTTTCTATATTTCAACCTCATTTAGTTATGCTGAAGAGGTTTCCACATTCTGTAGGGTGCACATGAACCCAGAGCTGTTGGCTCTTCCCAGCTTTACCACCAGAGAGGACATTTCTCCTTCCCCTTAGTTTCAATTCAAAAGTCCAGGTGACTACAGTTGATAACACTGTACTGTGTAATTTGCTAAGAGAGTAGAACTTAAGTGTTCTCACCTAACAAAAGAAAGGGGTGAATATGTGAGGTGACAGCTGTATTAATTCGTTCAGTGGGGGAAATCCTTTCACAATGGGTACCTATATCAAATCATCATATTCCACGCTTTAAATATCTTACAATTTTAGTTTTCGATTATACCTCATAAAGCTGGAAAAGGGGAAGGATTTTGACCAACGAAGACAGGTTGGATCCCTTGCTCACCGTTTGGCAAAAGACTTGTGAGACTGCAATTCGCAGATCTCACTAGGACCACTTAGTGTGGTGGGTGAGGAGAGCGGTTCTCAGAAGGGATGTGGTGGATTTCCTGGAACAAAGGAGAAAGGAGGTCAGGGAGACAAACAGTTGACACCTATGACAGCTATTCTTGTTGTCACCATCAGCATCAGTACAGGATTCGATTTCTTAAACACCTCACATAGTCCAGTGTGGTCTGAGAGTGTCAGTAGATTTCAACGGCAGTTGACAAAAGAAAGTTTAAACTGGAGTTAAAAAAAAAAAAAGCCTCAGTATTACTAGAGTTCAGAAGTCTATGGCCACTCTTATTCCTCGGGGGAAAACATTTTGGCATCTGGACACTCTGAGACTGTGGTCAAGTGCAGCTATTATCATTAAGACCTCCCCGAAGTTTAGTTAAATTCATTTAAGTCGTAGGTGTTTCTATATGAATGTTTTATATACAGTGGTAAAAAATTTTAAATCAAATTTGGAAGTATATTTTTTTTCATTCTTTGTAATTATGTTCTTTTGACCAAAAGTATTATATTTTCCCTATACTAGGTAAAATTTAATGCCAGAATAACGGAAACTGCTGTATTTTGTTTATACTTTTCAAAAGTTATCTTTCAGGAGACTTCTGCAGTGATTATTTTTTCCTCTCTCTTCTCGTATGGTTTCCATTTAGGTCCAATTATGTTGCAAACAACTCTTTTAATTGTTTTGTTTATTTATTAATTTTGGTGTGTTTTGCTCAGAACAATGAGCAGGTCTCTCCTCTTCCCTGTAGCTATAGAATTCTTATTAGTATTAATCAGATACATGAAATAGAGCTGGGATTCAAATCCTTAAGCTAGGATTTCTTGAAACGGTTGAAGGGCAACCATAAGAGTCTAAGACTGCAAGTGGGAAGAGTGGATATTGGAATTTAAGGAATACTGAATACTGATATTTGACTAGCAAAACTTTTTAGTCTATTGATATGAGGATCAAAATTTTCTCTGAAGTTACCACTGTTGCTATGTGGACATAGAAGGGGTCATGCTTCCTTGCCATCGGTGTGTGTTCTTATGAGATATAGAATCCCAAGGCTTCAGGAGTATAGAGGAGAGAGAAATGTTTATGAATCTGTAACGTTTTGGAAGCCTTCATGAAAAAGGTTGACTTAAGTTCATTTATGGTTTTAATATAAAGTTTGGGATAATAATTTCAATAATTCCTTTTTCTCTTTGCCTAGAAAATTGTGAGGTGCTCTGGGGTTTACATAGCTGGATAGTCACATTTTCATTAAATACTAACTAACAATATCAAAGTTGAATAGCCACAGAAGACAAGAGTACAAAATCATTTACAAGGCAGCAGTATCTGTTGTGTCAAAATGATGAACAGAAAGGCGGCTGGGTGTTCAGTGGAGAAGAGACCCCCATGCGATGAGACCCCGTTTGCCCCCTTCTTGAAGGCAAAGGAACTCCAGTAAGTTTTTAGGACTGAAGAGCAGAATAAGGGCGATGGTATTTTAAGTGACAGGTGAGAAACACATTATCTGTTTCTTGGCAGAGTGAGTAGATTCATCAGGCTGGAGCAGAGGACTTATATAAGGAAGTCGGGGGATGAGGCTTTATTTGTTTCTTAGTTTACATTACGGTTCATGCTTTGTGTTGTTCTGTAGGTTTTGACAAATATATAATGACATGTATCCATCCTTATAGTATTACACATAAGACTTTTACAGACCTAAAAATCTCCTGTGCTCCATAGGGAATAAGTTTTAATCTCATTTTCACAAGGAACTTTCCTGAACATTGTGGTAACCTATTGTCTGAAAAGTTCTATTCAACAATATAGACAAAAATAAAAGGATTATCCCGGTAACATTGGCCATGAAGGAAAGAATTGATTTCAGTTATACTGCTAACTGGGTTTGGTGTGACTTTATATTCATCACCTAATTTTCTTTCTTTCTTTTTTTTTTAAAAACATGTTTTTTAAAATAAATTTATTTATTTTATTTATTTATTTTTGGCTGCACTGGGTCTGTTGCTGTGTGCGGGCTTTCTCTAGTTGTTGTGAGCAGGGGCTACTCTTCGTTGCGATGCATGGGCTTCTCATTGTGGTGGCTTCTCTTGTTGCAGAGCACAGGCTCTAGGTGCGTGGGCTTCAGTAGTTGTGGCACGTGGGCTCAGTAGTTGTGGCTCGCAGGCTCTAGAGAGCAGCCTCAGTAGTTGTGGCACACGGGCTTAGTTACTCCATGGCATGTGGGATCTTCCCAGAACAGGGTTTGAACCCATGTCCCCTGCACTGGCAGGCAGATTCTTTAACCATTGCACCACCAGGGAAGCCCTGGTTTTATTTTTAAGAAGTATTTTTTTCTTACTTCAATATACTACCTGGTAAGTTAGAAAATTTAGATTTAAGTGAAAATGACTAATAAAACCACCTTCCACTGGTGAGCTGACATTTTTAGTGTGCATCTTTCCTATTTTCTGTTTTTGTGCATGAATTATTTTTATTAAAAATAAATGGGGCATATTATTTTATATCCATCTTTTTTCAACCAATACATAATGAGCAGAATTCATTGTAATTCGGTGCTCTGCTACAATGTGCTTTTTAATGGCTGTATAATAATCCACTGTATGGGTCATAGACCTCATAAATTCATGGATTATCATAATACAGTCATTATGAAATGTGGGAGTTTTGCTTTTTACTGCAGGTGAAGAGCTAAGGATCAAACAGGTGGAGTGATGTCATTTAATGGAAAGAACCTGGACTTGATCAGGAGCCTTCCTTTGTGCTAATTCAACCTCTAACTCCATTTAGTTATCTAATCTTGAGTTTTGTTATTTTTTCCCTCTGAATCTTAGCTTGCTCACGTTTAAAAGGTAGAGGTTGCTTTATTATTTTGTAACTGTGAGTTTTCTAGGATGTCATAGCAAATCAGCAAATCCTGTCTTACAAAGGTAAGACTCTAAATTCTTTAATTAAAATTGCAACCATTCACAATTGTCTTTTTTTCTCTCTTTTTCACTCTCTCTTATTCTCTGTCTAACCTCAGGCACACAGATTTAAATTAATTACAATCTTTGGTTCATAACAGATTCATATAATTGGCCCAAGAATGACCCCCTTTAATTTCTTTCTTTCTTTTTTGGTGTTAATATTATGTACGAAACATCTGTGAATTCCCCACTCACACAGTAGACTATTTAAGCGTGTCTGCTAGTCAAAATCTAAGTTGTCATTTTTTAACACAAAGGCCATGTGTTTTATTTACCATTATGTCTCTAGCACCTACGATAGTGTCTGGTGCATACTGTTGCTTAGAGCGGACAATATATATTGCTCGGTTGAATGGCCTTCCCGTGGACCTGCTGCCTGGATGAACCTTTACTGGTAGAGGAGACTCTATTGTCAACACTTGCTAAAGTGTGGGCATTAGCAAAAGAGGCAGGCAATTAATATAAACATGCCATTAATATAAACATGACTGTAAATGGAGAATAAAGCAAATATATTCACTGGAAAAGCTAGGCAGCAGGGAACGACTGAACAAAAACTTTATTAAATGTGAGTTAAAAAACCAAAAGTGAACAAAACCCTTATTACATATTGTGATGAAAGCACAATGCTTGGAACTTAGCACCCTCAGGGAATGCATACCTTTGTCCCTGCAATAACAGAGATGGGGAAGGGAAGCTCGAAATATCGTCACTTTTCAAATGAAGATATGAAACTCAGAAGAGTTATGTGACCTCTCAAGGTCACACAGCTACTAAGTGGAACCTCTAGGATTCACACTGTATCTGCTTGACCACGAAGGTATGAGTCTTAATGCATGATGATTAATTGTCTGAAAATGATATTAGAGGTCTTCAGAAAATTTGAGAAAAGATCCCTTCTGAAATACCTTTATTATTCAAACTGTTTCCCAATCGAGG
Source organism: Physeter macrocephalus (assembly GCF_002837175.3). Lineage (NCBI taxonomy): Eukaryota > Metazoa > Chordata > Mammalia > Artiodactyla > Physeteridae > Physeter > Physeter macrocephalus. Next base: position 83,125,265 of record NC_041231.1, on the reverse strand, counting down.
AAGACGATTTCCATTTTAGGAGACCATATGTAGACGGCATATACTAAACTCTGGAACTTTTACTCTTTCTTGTTCCTTTGTCTGGTACTTCATGGCCACAGAATATCTTTGTTATCCCTGTATTGTATACATATCAGCCAGAAGATGAACTCCATTGGCATTCATTTTTTTGCAAAGACCTTTTTTCTCTGTCTTGACTTGATATTTCTCCTTTACTCTCCCTGGTGGGAATTGTTGTTTGCAGTGGATTTCCTCTTCTCCCTGGCGTTAGTAGGTCATCTGTGTTGTACTGCCAGTGTACCTGATTCCATCTTTGTGCTGTTACAGAATTATAGTAGAGAACACAGTGGATTGGCGACCCCAAGACAAGATTGTCCTTAGTTCCTCTTCATATGAGCCTCACGAAGCAGAGGTCCTTACTGTGAAAGAAGTCAGGGGCCACCATGTTAGCATCCATGAACGGCTCAGACACCGGCACATCGGTAAGGCTTTGGTTTGTTAGTTAAGGGAAGTGAATGAGCCAAGAAAAACGTGTTCAGCCACCTGCCTCGGGACCTTGGATCTGATCGGCGTTCAGAGGGGAGGATAATATTTTACTGCTGCCCTAGGCTCATCCTTAGAAGGCTTTATCTCCATCCCTTCATTAATTTTATTGCCTAATTAAAAAAATACTTTGATGTGAGGGAATTTTTAAACTTTTTATTTATAATGGCAAGCCTAGAAGCAAGCAGAAGGGTTAAGAACCTTGTTCAAGGTCACCGGGCATTTTCATGGCTAAGCCAGAATAAATCTCATGGGAGATGAGTTTCCAGTTCATTTCCTGGCATATTGAATCACACAGCCACTTAGAATGTGGTAGTTATTGTAAATAATGACTCCTTTTTCCATACTTAGGAATGTGTCCTTCCTGACATGAAGTTCATTTTATCAATTGACTACTACTACTGCCCCAAAATATAAATAAATAAATAAAAGCCAAATACCTTTTTCTTGAAAAAAAAAAGTACTGAATATTTTAATACAGTATACACACTTAAAATATATTGCATATAAATAATAAATAACCATATTTCCCGCTTCAGCCTAATAAATAAATTTAACCCAGAAAATTTAGCTAATAAGTAAAAAACATGGGCATAAAGGGATTAGGGGATATCTTTCTTGTCTCTGATATGTGAGAGGGAAATACATGCTTTCAGCAGGACTGTATCTAAAGCTATTTCTAAATCATGATTTTAAGGATGATTTTGTTTCTAAAGAGTGGCGGGGAAAAGAGACATCGTTAGCAATCCTTGCCTATAGTACGCAACGTACAAGGCAGTGGAACAAACCAGCAAGACTAGGGAGGCTCTTTCTGGGAGTGATGAGTTCCAGACCCGCCAGGAGAGGGCGCTGCCGCTGCTGCTTCAGTCCTATCACTGCCTCAGTGGATCTGCGATTCCTCACTCTCTCAAAGAGGTTCAGGAACACTGCACAACCAAAGGCGGGAATCTCACGCCGAGGAATTGAAGGAAGGAGGCTGGGGACCCTACTAATTGGACCGGTCTGCCCTGACATCCCTGTCCCGGTACCCATAGTGATTGAGGAGAAATGAATTCTTGCTCAAACACGCTCACTCTGATCCCAATGAGAGACCAGTGAACGGGCTTTTCATTTCTCAGCTGACGTTTGTGGAGGACGCCCGAGGAAAAGCAGACCTTAATGTTGGGAGGACTTCCGCGGGGAAAGGAGTGTTTTCATTTGTCAGGTTCGCTGGGTCCCCAGCTGGCGATCTCCGAAATAGGTTTTTAAAAATTTTTCCTTTCCCAACTCCTGTCGCCGCAGGAAGTGTCCACGTCATGGAGGATGGCCGACACATTCGTTTGGCTTCAGAGGTTGGACTTCTGACCCGAAACATACAAATCCAGGGTGATACATCATGCGGGGGGAGACTACTTGTGGGGTCCTTCAGGAAGTCCAGCGTGGAAGAATTTTCAGGTAACTGAAATTTTAAGTTACTAAGCACTACCAATTGGAGGCTGTGCATCTGGGACACTCAGAAATTCCAACGGTGGGAATTTTCATTTATAAAACAAAATATTTGAAATAGATGCTTCTCTGTGCTCTGAGAAGCTATGAATTTTCAGTCCTAATCTGTGCTTAATTATCAGTGTGATGTTAAAATAATATACTAGCTATCAGCACACAGGCACATTTTTACCTCAAAAAAAAATATCTTCAGCAGATGTGAAATTTCCTCTGCTTTGAAATTATAGATGATTTAATGACCAATTGAGTTTTATCTCTTTCCTGAATTTCTATTACTCTTTCCCAGTAGCATGCTCTGTTTGATAGCAGGCCTCATCTCATGCTATAAATTAATAGTGTAAATTTAAATAAGAATGATTTCCATATTCTAGACTGCTTTAGGGATCCGTTAAATTTCTCTCATTTCTTTCAAGCTTTAGCTCTTCTGGAATGCTGCAAAGTTATTTGATTGGTACCTTTTTCTTAAACTTAGGTTCCTTAAAATTTATTCCCAAGTTGTTTCCTAGTCAAATAAAGCTCCATCTTAGAAAGTCACTGCATACATGAATATAATAAAGGCTCTGAGAAAGCCTAGAGCAAAGGATCTAACGGTTTCCCAAATATATTGAGCATGGAACACTTTTTGTGGGTATATCTGCTTTACCAGTATGGTAAATAGCAATGTTTGGACCTTAGAACAAAAGTTTGGGATTTCTGGTTCATAGAACAAGCCCTCTCTCCATAAGCTCCAGCTCCATCAGTTCTCAACAGAAGTGATTTTGCTCTTCCCTCCTGGCCAAAGGACATTTGACAATATCTGGAGCCATTTTTGCTTGTCACAGCTTTGGTGGAGCTTCTGGCATATAGGGGGTAGTTGCTCAACATTCTGTAAGGCACAGGACAGCCTCCCACAAGAAAGGATTACCTGGTCCATAATGTCAGTCGTGTTGAGGTGGAGGAACCTTGCTCTGGAAGGCTAGACAAAGGCTGAATCCGGTTGTGGTTGTGTAAAACCCAAACTACCCTGCAGTTTATGAAGACAGAGAATTAGGCAGGGAGTGCAAGACAGGGCCCCTTTCCACGGTAACTGCAGTCCAGGCTGGAACGTGATCACCAGAGCAGGGCAGAAGGCCGATTCTTACAGCTGAGCACCAAAACCAGAGCCCATCCACCAGCAATGCTGGCTCGGTCCTGAGCCTCTGGCTTGCTGGTCAGGGCTCTTAAATCATCCCTGGGGAAGGGAAAGAGAATCTGTATTCGATGCTTCTTATGGACTAGGAATCACGATGATTTTCATGCCTACTTTGTTTCATTTAATCCTAATATCTCTGTGAGAAAGACATTTTATCCTCATTTTTATAGATGAGGAAACTGAGTCTATAATAAAATAGCCTGCTAATTTATAAAACTCCATTATGAACTTCTGAACTTCTTGAGGGTAAGGTTGGGGCTTTCAGCCCTGGTTTCCTAATATGGTAACTGCTGAGTATTAGGTGCTTAATAAACATGAGTGAATTAAATAAATGAAGAGTTAGCAAAGTCATCCAGCTCGCAAGTGGCAGAGGTAACATTCAAATTCAAGCCTGATTCTGAAGCCCTTGATAACCTTTTAATTTTTTAATCACTTTAGATTTATAAAAAAGTTGCAAAGGTAGTATGGAGAGTTCCTGTGTACCTTTCATCCAGTTTCCTTTACTGTGAAAATCTGATAGAACTCTGATACATTTGTCAAAACCAGTAAATTAACATTGGTGCATTAGTGTTAACTGAACTCAAGACATTATACAGATTCCACATGTTTTTCCACTAAAGTCCTCTTTCTGTTCCAGAATCCAATCCAGGTCCCGACACTGTATTAAGAACCCTTGCATTTTTCTGTAACATATTCCAGAGCCTAGATGAGGTAGCATCTTCAGGTGTAGGTCAAGGGTGCATGGTGTTGAATGGTCACAGGGCAGAAACGCAGGCTAGGACTTAACAATTCCTGCTTTTAAATTAGAGACCTCTGTCATTCTCTTCCTTCTGACCAGAAATATCCAGCACGTTGTGCTCAGAATTGTGGTAAACAAAAGGAAAAATAAGAAAACAGTCGTGAACAAAATCATTGCTTAATTCTCCATCTGAATGCTCAAGACATCTTAAGTATTTACTATTGACTAGTTTTCAATCATTGGTTAATATGCACACAAGTAAAAAGATCTTGTACAATTTAAAACTATGAATTATAACCATGCAAGTATGATGGAAAAAAAGAACACTAAGTAAAATGATAATGATGCATCGCCTTGACCAAGATTCTAGAACCACTTTCCATTCTACAAAATAAGCTTTTATGTGTGGACACACACTAGCATGGTGTCCTTTGTGCCAAAGTTCTCGGAGGCAGGTCCCATGGCCCTTTCAGCTATGTGCTGCTGGCAAGGGATGCTTTAAATTACATCGAAAAGTATTATCACCAGACAAATAGTTTTCAGATGTTTTATCATTCTGTGAATGTTTCCACACCGCCTACCAGTGTCTCCTTAATCAGTGTCATTTGAGAAATCTAGATACATTGGAATCCTGTTTGACCATCAAGAAAGACACACACACTTCATCTATCCTCACAATAGCTTGGTTCCTCTTGGCAGCTGATTTGCCAAGGGTTCAGGTTTCTCATCTGTGAAAAGGGAGTGGGGAAGGTGGAGGATTAAGGCTGGACTATCTTTGTGCTTTAAATACTAAAATGACACAACTCTTTCCATTTTTAATGAGGGGAATAACTTTATAGTTTACCTTGGGCAGGACCTTTAAAAAAGAAGAAGAATAAAGGAAAGAAGTAAGGGACAAAGCTGTGGCCTACCTAGCTAAGGACACGTGATATCAGTTGGCACAGGACTGTGGCCCAATCACTGGAATCTCAGTGCAAAGCTGTTCTGTTTATTCCATCACATCCCGCATGCTCCCCACTGAGCCTGAGTGGGGGTTAGCAGTACAGCCTCTGCATCCATATGCCTGGCTCCAAGTCCTCGCATGCCACTTAGCCCTTCTCTGCCTCAGTTTTCTTATCTGTAAAATGGGGATAACAGCACCTATCAAATATAGGATTTTTACAAAAATTAAGAGCATATATATATATATGACACACATACACACACACATATAGAACAGTGCCTGGTATATAATGAGTGCTATATTAGAGTTAGGTGTTATATTTATTAATTCAACTCATTTCCCTCCTATATTCATGTTATTATCTATTTTACCAAGAGTATATACATTGACAAATTAGTGCTCATTTTATATATATATATATATATATATATATATATATATATACATATTTTTTTTTTTTTGCGGTATGCGGGCCTCTCACTGTTGTGGCCTCTCCCGTTGCGGAGCACAGGCTCCGGACGCACAGGCTCAGCGGCCATGGCTCACAGGCCTAGCCGCTCCGCGGCATGTGGAATCTTCCCAGACCGGGGCACGAACCCATGTCCCCTGCAT
>NC_041231.1:83055851-83119592 GCF_002837175.3 Physeter macrocephalus | reverse complement strand
ACGAACCCATGTCCCCTGCATCGGCAGGCGGACTCTCAACCACTGCGCCACCAGGGAAGCCCTCATTATATTTTTAAATCAATCTAGTGACTGTATTTTATACTGTTTTAACAATGTCTATTTTAAAAGTCCAAATAAAATTCCCAATAAGACTAAATAATTCACTATCCTCCCTTGACATAAAAAAAATGTAGAAAATCTTCTCATTGTGAAAAGGAAACAGGGATTATAGTGTGGCTAGAATAAAATACAGAAAAAAACTTAAGGGTCTTAAAATCACTTAAAAATATGTTATCACCTGTATCATGTCTTCATCAAGAAGACTGTTATGTTTCTGGACATCCACTGAGCAGAAGTTTTGCACTTATACTCTTCTTTAAATATGCTTAAAATATTGTATATAGTTGGCATTTCATTCATGCAGTATCTTTGTGGGGATGGCTGTGGCCTTTTCACGTGGGGTCCCTGAAAGGAGACATGACTTTGAGGTGAGTGGCCAGGAAGCCACATTCCCTTCATTCTTAGCCAGTTCCTTGACCCAGCCCTGCAGACAGGTGCCCAGAATCTTTAAGCTAGCTGTGCCCATCCCCAAAGCCTATCTCCTTCTTCTGTCTTTCTTTCATCTCTCTCCATCCTATCACCAGACTCTTCAGAATGCACAGGAAAATTTTCATGCAGTATTGTGATATTTTTAATGATTCAGATTTTGTTAGTTGAGACTCAATGACGTAAAATATAGTGCTGGTGCTGAAAGTAAACGTATTTTAATGAAAAATCTGCATATCCCAATGCCATTGGATGGACCATCCTGACTTTTGTAGGGAAGAAGCAAGTACCTGATGACATGCATTTTGCTTGCAGGTATCCTTCAACTTTTCAATGTGGAAATTCAGAACTTTGGTTCGCCACTGTATTCCTCCATCGAGCTCATTGATATGTCGGCAGGATCCTGGATAATATCGTGTACTCTGCACCAAAGCTGTGGTGGGGGCATTCGTGCAGCTGGCAGTCAGGGGATCGTTTTAAATGACAATGTAGTGTTTAGCACAGCTGGCCATGGCATTGATTTGGAGGGTCAGGACTATTCTCTCTCTAATAACCTTGTGGTTCTGATGACACAGTCAGCATGGTCTCCCGTTTGGGTGGCAGGAATCAAAGTGAATCAGGCAAAGGACATCCATCTCCATGGCAACGTTGTGGCAGGATCCGAGAGACTTGGCTTTCACATCCGAGGCTACCGGTGCTCCTGTCCTGAAGCTCTTTGGTCTGACAACGTGGCCCACTCAAGTCTTCACGGCCTTCATCTCTATAAGGAGACTGGACTGGACAACTGTACCAATATCTCTGGCTTCTTGGCTTTCAAGAACTTTGACTACGGTGCCATGCTCCATGTGGAGAATGGCATGGAAATAGAGAACCTCACTCTGGTAGACAATACTATTGGCCTTTTGGCAGTAGTTTATGTGTCTTCTGCTCCACAGTGTTATAGTGAAAATCTACAGATTGTGGTTAGGAATTCAGTCATTGTGGCCAGTAGCTCATCTTTTGACTGCATTCAGGACAGAGTTAAGCCTCGTTCTGCCAACGTGACATCACCTGATCGAGCTCCTTCCAATCCCAGAGGGGGTCGAGTTGGTATTTTGTGGCCTGTATTCACCTCGGAACCAAATCGGTGGCCTCAGGAGCCATGGCACAAAGTGAGGAATGGCCATTTAATTTCAGGCATCATGAAACTTCAAGGTAGGATGTTTGGATTTCCAAGCAATGTAGTGTCATGCATCTGTGCATAGAAGCTTTAACAGCATTTTGAAATTATATCAACAAAAGCATACAGTGTAGTCTGGTGTTTGCTGTCCAGTTGACCATCTACTGGGCATTGATAACCACAATGGTAGTTTATAATGACAGTGAGTGATTTCTTTAAAAAGTCACTGCTCTATACATATTGAAGAACTTTCACCGGGAAATATTTAATTTCATTATATGCCTAATCTCTTAGGTACGTGTTACTTTTCCTGTCATACAGAGGAGGAAATTGATACGCGGAAGTTGTGCCTCAGTGAGGTTGCCAAGTAGTTGGTGGGGCAGCCAGGATTTAATTCAATTATACTACAACCTACGCAGAGAATCTTCTGTCAGCTCTCTTTTGTACTATTGTACTCGCTCCTCACTGGATTTTGATCAAATCTTTGATGGAAAGTATTGCTCTTAAGATGTCAATGTGTTGGAATGCTCTTCTACTTTGTATACAATGTCCATGTCTTCAAGAATTAACGATATTTTAAGTCAAGATTTATGTAAACTCCTGGAACTACCCTGGACAGTAACTTAAACTTACTCCTGGCCATACGTTAGTATAAGAATATTTAGTTGTGTAGTCTGTATTTGTGGTTGGCAGTTTACATGATATAATGTTGTAATACCTTAAACATTTTTTTTCAGATGTGACCTTTTCTAGTTTTGTGAAGAGTTGCTATAGTGATGATCTAGATGTCTGCATTCTGTCCAATGCAGAGAACACTGGAATCGTGCCTCTAATAACGGCAGAGAGGACCAGGATGCTAAAGATCAAAGATAAAAACAAGTTCTACTTTCCTCCTTTACAAACCAGGTACCGGTTTTGGTATTTATAGTAAACCATATTTATGAAGGGTTTGGTAATTCTCCAAATACCTGAACATGTTTTTTAAACAAGGATAAAATCATCAATGGGAATAGAAATGAGTCCTTCTAGAAAAATACGGTAGATTGATTGGTCCCAATTCTTTACCCTCCTATATTTGTGCCCTTTGAGATACTATTTTTGCAATCTCTCTCACTGAGGAGAGACTGTTTCTCTCTTCCTTGAATCTGGAATCCACCACGTGATGTCCTCTGGCAGACAAAAGCGGCAGAAGTGATGGATTGCAAGTTTTATTGATATTGTTTAATTGTTTTATCTTTATTAGAGGTACTTCTTTGGGATGTTTTCTAAATCAATGGAAAAAATTGACCCTGATTCTTGAACCTTCCATGGAGTATGGTGTCACTAGTTTTCAGAAGGAGGCTTGGGTGTCCTTGTGCAGGCACTGGTGGGGAAGGAGACCATGTCTGCTGTTAGGAATCCCTAGAATGAACCATATGGCTTAGACAGATATTTGTTCTCAGACCAGGCGTAACTACTGTTCTTGAACATATGATCTGGGAGTTTTATTCAAGAATCTGAAAACTAGACAAGGAATTTTTTTTTTTTTTTTTTTTTGCTGTAAGAGGGAGTGGGAAAGTCAGAGCAGGGGAAATAGGTTATTTTTTCTTTCCTATAACATTGGGAAAACTTCTTTAGTTGGAATAAAAGAATCAGGAAAAGCACCCTAATTAGAAAGTTTATATGTTTGGCCCAACACCAGTCTCTTTTTGATGCCCATCCCTGAACTGTTTTTGGAACCTAAACATTATTAGGTATACAATTTGTGTTACTCTGTCATTTTTTTCTACTGTCCAATCTTCCTTATGTTCAAGTCTTACCTATGGGATGAAATAGTTATAAAGCTAAATGATATTAGCATTTGATTCTTTGTACTATTAATACCTGACACATGGTTGGCATGCAATAAGTATTTAATATTATTACTAATGGTACCTAAAAATGTCAGATGAGAGGAAATCAAATAAATTCTCTATAATTCAATGTTATAATTGCCAATAACTTGTTTATATACCCTGCTTGACTCTAAATTCTTATGCCTATGTTTATCACCATTGTATTCCCCAACGTATAAGTAGTAGGTTTTCAATAGATATTTATTGAATGAGAACATCTTTTTTTTACATTGTTTTTGTATAGCACAAGTATAATCGATATTTATAATGAAAATCTTAAAATACTGCAAGGCCCCAAAGTTCCATAAAGCATTGATCATATCATGTTTAATAAATATTATTAGTTAGGGGCATTTTATTGTATCTTGAATCTTAGAAAATTAGTGATTTATGTAAAGACTATATAACTCGATATCCAGAATATTTGGTTAATAAGAATTGTCTTTTTTTCTTGACCATATAACTGGGAAATAACATTTTCTATAGAGTGTTATTTCATATCTAGGTAACACGTTATTAATAATAAAATTTTATTGAATTTATTTTTCATAACGTCCACACTACCAATATATGATTCCTTTTGGTGGCTTATCATGGAAATGAGAGAGTTGCTTTCTATCTATCTTCCCAGGAAAGATTTAGGAATACTGGTCTGCTCTGAATCTGATTGTGAAAGTCCTAGAAAATATCTCTTTAAGGATCTGGATGGGAGAGCCCTGGGTCTGCCTCCACCAGTTTCTGTATTTCCTAAAATTGAAGCAGAATGGACTGGATCCTTCTTCAACACAGGTCAGTTCTATCTGAACTCGATGTCTCCAGTAGAGGGAACAAGCATGGGACGGAGCTGGTTTGGCTGTGTGGTCCAGTGGGAACAAAATATCCTGGAGAGGAACTGAGCAATAGAGTTGGAGCCTGTGCCAGTAAGCTGCTCACCTCACCTCTATCTCAGGAATGTTGGGTGCTTAAGGGATGTCACAGTACCCCTGTTGTGCCCTCCATGAGATTGCCTGTGGTCCATGTCGAAGGTACAGACTCCCAACACCTACCTGTGCACAGGTGAAGAGAATGGTCCTCTCACTAGGTTGGTCTCTTGGGCCTGAAGCAGCACTCTCTGTGCTCAGCGTTTCGCAGTGTCTGCCTTGGAAGCAGTTCCTCTAGATTCTGAATCTTTCTCTTCCACCAGAGCTAAATGCCCTCACTCTGGAAAGGGTGGTAGACTAGATGGCATGCCTTCTTTTTTGCCTTCCTTTTCTCCATCTTCTAATTGTCCCTGGGGGACTATGATCAAAATCCCTTCTTATTCTTCTTGCTTTTACAAGCCCATCCGGCTGTCAATTTTTATAGCTGGACCCCTGGAGAGATCATTGTCTTTCTACTTCTACAAACAATGCAACTCTGAGTTTACTTTTTTGTTCAGGTGGAAACTGCTGCAAGTACATCCAAAGAACTTTCCCAACTTTCTTCCTACTTCATTGGATGACTCTTTTCAAACTTCTTTTCCAGTCTCCCTTTCTCTTTTGAAGTTTTGAATATTCCAGGACTATGTCCTCAGACCTCTTTTCCTGTCTTGCTCCTAAGTCCAAAGTTGAAATACCATTTACTGCTGATAAATTTATATCTCCAGCCCAGACTCCACCCTGAACTGTAGTCTGTTATAACCAACTGACTCCACTGAGAGGTATAATTCGCATTTCAGACTCAATATGCCCCAAATGGGGACTCCTGGAGACGTGACCCCCAGTTGTCCCAGCTAAGCCATGCAGAAGCGAAAATGTTGACACTTCAAAACCTTACTCTTCATTGGCCGAGGGATGCTCCTGGGTACACTAACTCTCCAGCCCTTTGGCTTTCCCTGAACAGGCCAATCATTCCCTTTCCCATGGCCAGGAAAAACCTTTCCTGGAAGGTTTCCTTCTGAGGAAGGAAAAACCTTCCTCAGAAAGGAGTGGTAGGTTTTTGTAGCAGCCATCTTTGGTATGTGAAGGTGAATGCCAGGAAGATATGGGGTGACACTGAAAATGTCTCTTGCAAACAGGAACTCTAAAATGTCCATCAAATACTCCAGGTGTGAATACTCATGTTCTTTCAATGAATTCTTAGGTGGTGCTTACCATGTGTTGTAAATATACTGTTTAGGCACAAGCATATTTGCTGCTGGTTGAAAAGCTGTATATTTTATTTTTTCACTACTCTTTGTCTTGGTTGTGAAACATGATTCAATGGTAAAACTCTGATAGGTATTATAATATTACATGCTACTTACTATCAGCATATGGGCAAGCGTGAGCATATGTGTGGGAGGCTGAAGGTATACTGGGAGGTGTGTAGGATGGACTGCCTTAAACTCCTGATGTTTTAAAGCTTTATAACATTTTAAATGAGGTTGCTATAGGTCCTAACTGTAAGGATTCCCACAGTAGAATCCACTGTTTATTGCACTACAAATACAGTCTGTGTCTTCTTGCCATGAAGGAGACAGCACATAGTAAATGGTGCCTTCCGGGTACTAACAGGATTGGAGTGTTTTCCTGTGACTTCCAAAATAGGAATAGATCCCTCCTTCCCTAGTTCAAGTCCCTTCTCATTTTTTAAACCATAGTTTTATGCTACTTTCCAGTTTCTGTCCACAATATGGTGGAGGAGAAAAGCACAAATTTAATCTTAAGAGAATAAATGTCTATTTTGTATTTTTCCTCTTCAAGACAAGAATCTGTGGTCATCTATAAAACAGTGGAAGCAGCCCAGCAAAGATGAAAATGGAGGCCTCTGGAACCAGCTCTTATATTTATTCCAAATGGCGTCGAGTTTAACACACCCTTTTGGCCTTTCTCCGTTTTATTAACAAACAGTTTGGAGTCCATTGCCTTTGAGGTTTATTTTTAATTTGAAAAATACAAATTTTATTTGCACATATAAGTTCACATGCAAAAGTCAGACAGATATCCACAGGTCCCAGTGTATTGTCATATGCTCCGGTGTTGGGAGCAAAAATTATCCATGTGGATCAGCTGTGAGGAACACTGTGCCAGTAGATTTTGCTATCTGTGTAATGCAGGGTGTGTAGCCAGGGGAAAAGTGAGCTGTTAATTTTGTTTTGTACTTATCTGTAAATTCGCATTTGCAGCCAACTTTGAAACATGCATGGCAACAGGGTGCAAGGCAGCTAATCCCAGGCAGGAGAACCTCTAAGAACCATTTGCATTTTATTCTGGAAAGAATTTCTTTTGATGATGGAGGCATCTGATCATCTGAAAATCCAAAATTATAAAAACAAAGTCTGGAAACTTATATCCCATTTAGGTAGGACTAGATCAGTACTAGAGCTTTCCACCCTGGCTTCTGACTCATTTCCTGTCTGTCCCAGTCTACAAATGCATGGAGTCACCTCTCAGCCCACTTTGTACATATGGCTACTGATGTTATTGGGAGAAGACTGAAAGAAATCAGAGCTTTGGTTTCAATGGCATTTTACAATTTCTTAGCCATGATATAGAAAGTAGAAAGGGGGTGTAACGGAAGCTAGCATCCCTTGAGCACCTTTTGCACGTGATGTGCTGAAGTTGGCATTTTCACTCATTCAGCAAATGCATTTGACCATCTGTAGTCTACCAGTACCTTTCTAAGGATGGGAACTATAGCTGTGAATAACATTCCTGCTTTCATCAAACTTATGTTCCAGTGGAGATTATATCTATATATCTATATCTATAAACAAATAAATAAAAATATTTCAATAGTGATGAGAGGTATGAAGAAAATAAAACAGAGTTTTGGGCTAGAGAGGTAGCTTCAGGTGTGTGTGGTGTGGTGTGTGTAAGGGAGCTGCTATTAGAAATAGAGTTACAATTTCAATGAGGCCTGAATGAGGAGCAAGGAATCACTCCTCTGAGCAGACAGAGGAGCTTTCCAGGGAGAGGGACCAGCCAGAGCAGGGGCTCTGATACCAGAATAGCCTAAATGTGTCTGAGGGGTGGGTGGAAAAGAGACCCATGGGAGTGATGTATAGTTAATGAGAGGGGGCGTAGTTGCAGGTAGTCAGGGCTTAGCCCCTTTATAGGCCAGAGTAATTTAGTAAGATGGTGTCGGAAGGCGGTGCTAGGATTTTATTCACTTTCTGAGAAGATCGTACAAGCTGCTGTGGAGTGAATGGATCATGGTGAGGGCGAGGCTGGGAGCAGGCAGTGTAGTTAGAAAGCTGGGGTTGAGGGGGCCCAACAGATGCAGGACTCCGTGAGTGGTCCACCGCCCTGTGCTGCCCACAGACTGCGCCGGTCCACAGTGAGGTGATGACAGAAATGTCCCCTGTAGAACCAGAGCTACTTGACAGGAATTGTACATCTGTTGGATCTAATGAACAAAACTTAGGACTTTCATTTTGTATGTCTAATTTGTCTGATAATTTGCATTATATTTTAAATGTGTTGGTTCTCAATAGACTGGAAATTTTGAAACAAACAAAACATAAAATCCCCTCGTTCTCCTGCCCTTGTTCTCCTTCTTCAATTTAGGAGGTAAATTTGATGTGCTTAGGACAGTGGCTCCCAAAGCTGGCTTATTATCAGAATCACCTAGGGCATTAAACATTCGTTTGCATGAGTCGATAGTTGTGTGAAACCCAAGCCTTTGTATTTAACCCACACACAAACACACATACACACACATACACACACATACACACACACATACATACACACCCACACACATGCATACGTACACACACACACACACACACACACACACACACACACACACACAGAGACGTCCTCCCCAAGTGATTCTGCTGTGCTAAGGTTTGATAATCACTATTATAGAGTTATACGCCCCCTTTGAAGTAAACAGACAGGATGTTAAGAAGACAATTAATATTTTTAATTTAAAAAGCAGGCAGTTTCAGTTTCTCATGAAGAATCAAGAATAAGCTCTCTGTGCCAAATACCAGCAGACATAAACATACTTGCTTATATACACACTGGATATATTTCTGAAAGGGAAAAGAACATTAACTAAAAAGACATAGGAGTATTTGCAATCTAAATTAAGTCTTTAATAATAAGAATATATTAAACCTTTTAAAAAAATTCACATTATTTTTCCTGGTGTTGAAGTGAGTTAAATGACCTCAGCATATCACTTTCACAATATATCACTGGATAAAAATGGATTCAATGTTAAGTTTATTTTTTAAACTATATATTGAATCATTGTATTAAAAGTCTAAACTCGTGATAAGCTTTTCCCACACTTTCCTCAACATCATGCCCAGCAAAGTACTGTGGTCTGACTGGGACTTCTGACCAAATCCACCTTCAGGGCAGGTGAGAGTTTCCCATTCTTTCCCAGGAAAGAGTAAGAAACATTTTTCAAATCGTGTTACTTCTTGGACACTTCTTGAGAAAGAAAGTTATAAACCATTATGGAGATCTTAAAAGTGACTAGCCTCAAATCAAAAATAAAAGATGAGGTTGGTGAAAAAGAAAATAAAGCTGGCATTTGACTGTCAGCACATAGAGTGATGAAGTGGTTTGTAACTGAATAATGGGGAAACTCAAGTTTCAGTGTGGAGACGTGTGCTCAGCTGCCTAACGGAGAGCAGCCAGCATGTTTTCAACTGTTTGTTGCTAGGTCTTGAAATGTGTCTTTTCTTTAAGCTTTCCAGGCTTCTCTTTTTTCCCGTTTGCCCTGGGAATGACAGCAAGATGGTATTATAAAATGGGAGAAGGAGGGGGAGGGAGAAAATGAGAGGACAGGACGGAGAGAGGAAACGGTTGTTAGAAAATTTGTCTGCCAATATATGTGCTTGTAGAGGTCTTTTCTTCTAGCTAGAGGGGGAAATACCATTCTCTTTTCCCAAGCAATTATAGGCCCCAAAGATTGAAACTTGGTATATAGCTCTTTAATCTCAGCAGATATTTATGGTTAAACATTAGACTTTTAGGATTCCAGATGTCAGGGTATTAAAACATAAAGGCACAGTGGAGTCCCAGAAAATATTAGAATCTTTGGGATATGTGACTGCAGGGATTTTTATCCTGAGCAGAGGAGGATAAAGCTTCTGGGGATGCTTTGTAAGACCCAACGAGCACCTTTCTTCCACCTTAGTCTCTCCCTCTTCCACGACTTGTCTGCTCTCCAGGCAGTGAAGGGCATAACAATATTTGATTGCATTTTAAAATAATCCGTACTGTGAATTGGAGTGCTTTTCCTGTGTGACTGGTAAAGGGTGATGTAAAGAGGCATTATGATCTACCGGAGCAATTTCCCTTTCCTTTCTTCAATCTAGACATCCTATTTCTGTGATTCTCTTGCTCTTCAGCCCTTCCATTAACAACTACAGGTTGAGTATGTTTCTGACTCTGTGCTAAGACCTTCAGATGAATGATCTCATTTAATGCCATGGACAGGATCTATCCTAGGAGATAAATATTCTTGTCCCCTCTATTTTATCTGTGTGGAAGCCGATGAGACACATAGGCAACTTGCCCAAGTCATACAACTAATTAAGAGAAGATTCAGGACTGAACCCGTGTTTTTAACACTGTGCTGTACTGTACACAGTACCCTCCTTCGACTTTTTCTTGCTTCTTTCACTACATTGTCCAAGGTAAGCTCTCTGTGATCTATCAGCTTTTCTCACACACAAAGCTCTATATACGAAGAACAAAGCAAACTGAAACTGTGCAATTATTCCAGCAATTATCCACCCTAACTAGCAATAATAATAGTTACCATTTATCTGGCATATTCCATGTGCCACGCATTATGCTAAGTGGCTTATAAACATTCCCATTTATCCCTACAACAACCTTAACATGTAGGAATTATTATCCCTTTCAGCATTTGAGGGAATAAGGGTTTAGAAAAGTTAACTAATTTTTCATGGTCCCACAGCTAGAATGTGCAGAACCGAGATTTAAATCTGTATTTGTCTGACTCCAAAGTCTGGGCTTGTAACCACTTCTAGGTAATTATCATCGTGTGGTCTGAATCATCTGGTGGGGTGCTGTACAGAGATATATTTAACCGAGTAATTCACATATTTCCACTTTACATGGTAGGAAATAGATGTTTAGATTAAAAAAAATAACTGTCAATTACTATGACATTTTTAAGAAACAATGTAATAGCAATCACACAAAAACCTCATTTAGTTCCTATTCTTCCTCTTCTTCTAGTATATATGTGTATATATATTAGTTTTCATGGACAAACTAAATGGACTCTGTCACATCCAAGAAAAGCATTTTGCCAGCATTAACCACTGAAGGTTGTGTGATGGCAATAGTGTTGTATGGAGAAGAAGCTTTCGTCTTGAGATCAAAAGTGTATTTTGGTAATTTTTCTGTAGCTTCTCCTCTTCCCCCAGTGACTTAATGTAGGGGTTTTTTTTTCCAACCTAGGCAAATAGTTATCGAGTACCCAGTGAGAGCAAAGCACTGTGTACTGTTGGAGTAACCTAGAAAGAACATCAAGGTAGATAAGAAAAGAAGGCATATATGAAAGAGGCAAGTAAAGAATTGTGCTTAGAAGGAGCAGACGCAGGGCTTCCTGTGCGTTGCAATGTAATAGCTCCCCTATGGAATGCCCCGGCTCCCACATGCAGTTGGGACTCTGTCTCTTTATGTCCTCGTTTCATCTATCACTCAATTCCATTATAGCTCATCTCATGCTCTACAGCCATCACTTTACAAGCCTGCCTTCTCACCAGACTGAGTACCTTGAAGGCAAACATCTTTGAATTTTTATTACAATCTTTGGAACATAATATGTGCCCAGTATATGTTTGCTGAGTGAGGGAATAAATGAGTAAATGGGTGACTAAATGAGTGAAAAAGTCAAGAATTGAAGTTTGCCATCAGCTGTTTCACAAAATGTCTCGTAGATTTACTCAATGCATAAATTGTTTTAGCATTTTTTAAGAGTGTTTCCCATTCACTTATCTTAGGAGATTGTGAAAAATGTGATGCATGGCCAGATATATGTTGAAAACTCTGACCATTCCCATTTTGGAGATTCATCACATGCATTAAAATATTAAAGGTTCTGATAAGTCCTGCAATTAAAAAAAAGCAACTGTTCAACTTTGTGTTATCCAGTATTTCTCAAACTTTTTGACTACAGAATACATTTTCACACTACGCATGAGTACTCCTTGGAATTAGTGTAGTTCAGAATGCATTTTGGGGAATATTGTCTCATATTAATCCATTAGCCTGCAGAAATACATGCCAGTTGGAAACAAAATGATAAGATTACAGTATTTTTGATTTTGATGGTTTCTTGAAGGTCAATCAGTTGCACTTCCCATTCAGTGTGAGGATGGCCTCTATTGTCAACTTTCCCAGGAAGTGGGAATTCATTCTCTTACAAGACTGCCTAATATATTTTGAATAATTTTAATTGTTAGGGTCTTCCTGTATGATTTCTATCTACTAACCTAGTCTGCTTTCTGGTGACAGAGTATAAGTAATTCTTTCCATATTGCATCTTTTTACATATTCAAAAGCGGTTACCTTTTTCTAGCATAGAAATTCTAAACTTTTTTCTGTTAGTAAATATATGACAGAGTTTTTCAGGTTTTCACTTTCTAAACTGGCTTGTTTTGATGTTCTTCAATTGTTGATGATTTTTCCAAAATGTAGAAACCAGAACTGAGCATTGCCTATCCAGAACAGCATTGTCCAATAGAAATAATAACGCAAACCACAAGTGTAATTTAAATATTCTAGTGTCCAGGTTAAAAAAAGGAAAAAGAAACAGGTGAAATTTAATTAATAATATATTTTATTTAATCCAATATATTCAAAGTGTTATTTGAAGATGTAATCAGTACAAAATTACTGAGATATTTGTATTTTTTTCATACTGTCTTTAAAATTTCACATGAATTTTACAGTTACAGCATATCTCAATTCAGAAACTACATTTTCATAAGAAATATTTGATCTGTATCTAGATTTCATAAACTTTACAATTGAAAAGTAGATGCACGTACAATTTGTTCCAAATATACCTAAACATTTTTTGTAACTAAATTATCAGCTTTACACTTTAAATTATATTTAATTAAAATTATATACACTTTAAAATTTAGTTCTTCAGTTGCACTAGTCATTTTTCAAGGCCTAAATAGCTACACGCAGATGAGTATTTCTTCCTTTGTTCTGGAGGGATAAATATTAAAGAGAACTGATTTTTTTAAAACCTATGTGCTAGACTGTATTTGTCTCTGATAAATTTTACTTTTATAAGTCCTTTTTATAGGTCATCATATGCATCTTGGGTTTCTAGAATTAGAAACTAACCACAGAATTAGAAGCCATTCTGGAGAGCACCTAATTGGTTCTGGGCATATAACTTGGTCAGTAAAAGAGAGAAGCTTGCCTAGCTGGGATTATCTGCCATTAGCAGAAACTACCGTTTAAATATCCAGTCCTCCATATAAAGCATCAAGGTTTTCTGAGCCTGGGAATTTTACTGTTCAGGGTATAATCCTTTATTGAGAAATCTATTCACATTTCTATGGTTTGTTATATGAGAAGCAGTAACATCAATGTTCCACAAGAGGGGCTATTTTTGAATGTTGGTCACTAAGTGAAATTACTTAACTTTTTGCCATGATGATATACTGGCTCTCTCCTTTCTCTTTTTCATTTTCTTGTCTTTCTTTCGCCTTTCCTCCCCCAGCCTCTGCCCCTGGATTATTTCCAGGACTTCATTGAATGGTAAACTGTGGTCTTATTTGTAAAATTTTAATAATGGAGGAATCCTTCGATGCTGCTTTCATTTTTTTGGTACAAGAATTATTGAAAGATTTAGAAGGCAGAAGCTCAAACTTTAGCTTGTTTTATGCCTAAGACAGATGGATGGTTTCTTTGTGTTTGATTATTGTGTGTGTGTGTGTGTGTGTGTGTGTGTGTGTGTATGCGTGCACACGCATTTTAATGGAAGGAAACACTTGGGCAGTCCCACCAATAAATAAAGCACTTGTGCCTTACCAATAGGTGCTAAACAAGTTCATGACTGAGACCTTTTCATTTCAATATAATGGATCTGAAAGATTCTTTGATTTAGTTTTACGTTTTTTCTCCAAATATTTGCACACTCACTAGGTGTAAAATTAATGCTATTTTGTGACATTCTGAATGCAATCATTAAAATATCCTAGAAATAAATATGTGGATGGAACAAAAATTTTTTTAAAGGTCAGAAATAGATACTAAATACATTAAAGAACTTAGTTTATAACAAAGATGACATTTTAAATCATGGGAAAATAGAAACTATTCATTAATGATACTGAGGCACTTGACTAATCACTCGGAAAAAAAATAGGAATTCATATCTTTCTCTTTATAAAAATAAATTTCATACAGATCAAGATGAAAAAAATATATAGAATTACCAGGAAATATTGGTGAGGTTATATATTCTTAGAGTTACGGAGATTTTTCTTAGCATGAATCAAAATCTAGGACATATATGTAAATATTTGATAAATTTGACTCTTTCCAAATTAAAAAGTTCTGCAAAGAATATTAAAAACTAAACTAAAAAACTAGGGAAAAAATACAACTCATATAGAAAAGGGCTAATTTCCTTAATATACCAAAAAAATTCTTACTAATATTTAAGAACAAATAAAGAACAAACCAATTCAAAAAATATTCAGAGGATTCTAAAGTGTATTTCACAGAGAAATAAATACAAATGCCAAAAAGCATACAGAAAGCCATACAAAACATACAAAAAGAGGGCTTCCCTGGTGGCTCAGTGGTTGAGAGTCCGCCTGCCCATTCAGGGGACACGGGTTCGTGCCCCGGTCCGAGGAGATCCCACATGCCGTGGAGCGGCTGGGCCCGTGAGCCATGGCCACTGAGCCTGCGCGTCCGGAGCCTGTGCTCCGCAACGGGAGAGGCCACAACAGTGAGAGGCCCTCGTACCGCAAAAAAACAAAAAACAAAACAAAACAAAAACATACAAAAAGAGAAACCGTTCTCATAATCAGAGCGTAGGTTAAGAGTTTTTATACTGAGCTGAGCTGTCTGCATTGTGTCCACTTACTAGATGGGCAACTCCAAGAATGCTTCTTATTCTCTCTGAGCCTCAGTTTCCTCATTTAGGAAGTGGAGATATTAATAGTATATACTCATACGTTTATTGGAAGGATTAAAAGAGAGCAACTCAGCAAAAGTATCCACCACTACTACCAAGACAGTGATGACCATTGCCACTATTACTTACTATTAATATGATTATTTTAGCAGTAGTGTTGGCAACTATCTAAAGGCCTATACCTCTGACTCCACAACTCCACTTTTAGGAAGTTATCCTAAAAATTTTTGTTGAACGAATAAACAAGACAGTAAAACATATATAATGAAAAAGAAAATACTCCCTGCCTTTACCCTCTGCTGTCCTGATCTTCAGTGCTGCAGCTTAGAGGGAAGTTTCCATTTTTAAAAATCATATATATGTATTACTTATTATTTTAATAAGAATAATGACAGTAAAACTCATTTATATAACAAATGGGAATCCTGAAATATGAGTTGGTTATTATGTAAAGCATGTCAGGAAAAGGGACGCAGAAGAAAAGAAATTTTCCTAGCCCTAGAAGCCAATCTCTCTACTACGGAATTACGGACTCCCTGTAGGACCCAATTCCAATTTGCTTAACTCCCTCACAGGAAAAATGTTAATAAAAATTGAATATAAGTTCCTGAAAGTAATTGCCATGGAGAAAGGGATTTGAAGCTGATTTTCTTCTGTGCCTGTGGATAATAATCTCTTCCCTTTTGGGTGATGTTGGTGAGATGCAACTTTCCTTAAGCATGGCCTGTGTGGAAACCAGCCTATCCCTACATCTAGACCGTATTCTCTCTTCTTCGAGCACTTTAGAGGCAAAGGAGCAGATCCTAGAGCTATAAAACTCACAATGCCTATAAACTATTCAGCCCCTCACCTGGCTTGGGATAAGCCCTAAGTAAGTACTAGTGACCACTGTTTTGTTGCCTCCATTTATCCTGCCTCTGACTGGGGTGATGACTTGAACATTTGAGGATCCATCTTAACTGGTTATTTTACCAGTTTTCTGCTGCTGCTATAGCAAATTACTAAAAATTTAGTGACTTAAAAGAACACCCATGCATTGCCTCACAGTTCTGCAAGTCAGAAGTCTGGGATACTTGGCTGGTTTCTCTGCTTAGAGCCTCTCAAGGCTGAAAGTTAGATATTGGCAGGACTGCATTTCTTTCTGGAGTTTTTATGGATGAATCCACTTCTAATCTCACTCAGGTTCTTGGCCTGATTCAGTTCTATGTGACTGTAGGACTGAGGTTCCCATTCCCTTGCTGCTTGTAGACTGGGGGAATCATGCTCAACTTCTAGGGCTGCCCACACTCCCTGACTGTGACCTGCTTCACTTGCAAAGCCAGCAAGGGTGGCTTGTGTCCTTCACATGCTTTGCATTTCTCCTGCCTTCTCTTCTGCTGCATCTCTCTGATTCAAGCCAGAGAAAGTTCTTTGCTTTTAAGAATTTATAGGATTAGATTGAGCTCACCCAGATAAACTCCCCACTTTAAGATCCATAAACTTAATTACACCAACAAAGTCCATATTCACATGGTCAAAACTAGGGCATGGACATCTTTGGGAGGTTATTACTCAGCCTACCATAGTTCTTTGTAAGGCCTTAGTTTTAGTTTGGAAGGGGCAAGAACAAGAAATAGTAAGTTGGAATACTGATGCTATCTCTGAAAGATTTCTTTTCTCTCAGGAAAGAAGGAAGACCTGGTTTATCTGATTTTAGAGGTATTGTAGAAATATGGAGGTCTCCGTATCTGCTCTCCAGGGTGAACATCAGGTTTTGATGGAAAAACTATCAGTAGAACTGGATTTATTTGACATGATTATATAACATTATGATTCTTAGCCTGATTTTTGTCTCACCTTTGTTACAATTTGAAGCAAAAAATATTTTATAGGCATACCTCATAGATACCGCGTTTTTGGTTCCAGACCGCCTAATAAAGTGAATATCGCAAAAAAGCAAGTCATAAATTTTTTGGTTTCCCAGTACATATAAAAGTTATGTGTACATTATGCTCTAGTCTGTTAAGTGTGCAATAGCATTTATCTAAAAACAGTGCACATCCCTTCATTAAAAAATACTTATTGCTAAAAAATGCTGAACATAATCTGAACCTTCAGTGAGTTGTCATCTTTTTGCTGGTGGAAGGATTGAAATATTGTGAGAATTACCCAAATACGACAGTGACACGAGGTGAGCCAATGCTGTTGGGAAAATAGTGCTGACAGACATGCTCAACGCAGGGTTGCCACAAACCTTCAATTTGTAAAAATCTCAGTATTTGCAGAGTGTAATAAAATGAGGTATGCTTGTGTACTGATATGCATTTAAAAATGTATTTATTACATGTGTTTTAACTATGACTTTATTATAAACTGTCTTTGATATATTTATTTACAATGCTATCACTTCAAATTACAGCCACAGTCACCAAATTTCCCCTGAATTAAGGGAACCAGAATCTAGGCATTAGGAACTCCTGAATGTCCAGTGCCTGATGATGCTTGGTGACACAAATGTGAACTTCTGTAATAAGGGAAAGCGGCTCATTTTCCCTGGCTCTCTCAGACACATCAATGGCCCACCCAAATAGCTGAGTAGGAACTTGCAAAAGCTTAGATGAGGGAGCACCGCATTTTGCAGCAATTAATTTTGCAGAGGAAGCAGTCTGTTTAAAGATGCCTGCAGCACTCACTAAAATGGGGGCTGTTTTTCAAGGCCACCAGAGCTGCAGTGGGCTCTGGCTGGTTCATCAACAAAACAATGCTAAAATATGACCTCCTGGGTTTTGCAAAAGGAGGGACTGGAGGGGCAATGAATTATGCTCACCTGCTAGAGCTGGGTGAAGTCTGTAATTGTTTAGCCCCCTAGCACTCCCCTGCAAGGGTTAAAATGACAGAGATATTAGTTGGCGATGGCTAAAATTGTTGGTTTGAAGCTCTCGGCAATACGCAGACTGTTATTTACCGGACTTGGTCGATTTACTTCTTAATGCAATAATGACCTGTGAAATGAAACGTGAGCTAGACAATTGTTCCTCATTGTTTCCAGTAAAACAGCCCTTCATACCCCATTAAACCACCATTAATTCCATATGAAAGAGAGTCGCGCACAAGCGCAGGACGGTCTCTCTCTTTCTTTCTCAGACTTTCCTGCCCTCGTGCTCCTGTTTCATTTTTCTTCTTTTGCTTTGTATTTCCCCTTTTCTTCCTCTTTCCCTCCATTTCTCCAAATGGAATATGTGGGTCATGGAATCCATGGTGGGACATTTTTCCAAAGGACACTCGGAGTTACATCTCCTCCAAAACAGAGGCAGGGTTTCAGTTGCCAAGCCTCCACTGGCTCTCTGTTTGCCTTGAACGTGAAAACAGCTACAGAAACAGAAGAGTTTTGAAAAAGAAGGAGCAATTGTTTAGTCTTGTTTAAAAAAGATCCAAATGCCTGTTCCTGATGGGTACGTGCTAGTCTTCCCACACTGGTTGTCTAGTAACTGCCTCCAGGTAAGCCAACCATGTGAATGGGTGATGTACCTTCTCTGGCCTAGGGAGGGGTCCTTCCCACAGCAGGAATGCACACAGGTCATAAGAAGCGCCTCTGTGTTCCAGGAACCTGACTAGTTTCGAACTGCTTTCCCTTCTCCCAAGACCTACTCTAACTCCCCCATAACAAAGGCCCCAACCAGGAAGCACTGAACCACAGGGCATGAAAGCTGCTTCTGGAGCATTTCTTCTCGCTGACCCTTTTCTCCCTACAACCTCATAGCTGGCACCTGTCTTATAATTTTTTTTCATTGCATGACTGGAATGTTTTGCTTCATTTTGCATCTTGTTGAAACCTAGCAGGGCCCCTCTGGGTCCCCAATTTCTTGTTTGTAGGAAAAAGGCTTTAGTCTCCTAGACCTTTCTGGAGTTTCAAAGAGCAGACTCCTGCAGTTACTAATTAGGGAAGTGAGGGAATACAGAAACAAAGGAAAAGCAGTCAAGAAACAATATTTCAGTGATAAAACAGAGTCCTAACTCCTCCTCAAGAAACATACATAACAATCTTATACACATCTTTGAGTTGTTCTGCTGAAACTAAGACCCCACCCACCCGCCTAGGTGGAGGAGGGTGAATACATGCTGAGCACAAGCACATAGACACCAGACTGGTTGGAATCAGAGGATGATGATGAAGATTTCTGAAACACCACCCTGTTACCTCACCACCAGCCAATCAGAAGAAAGTCATGCCCCCTGCAGCCCTCACCCCAAATGTTGCCTTTAAAAACCCTTTCCTGGAAGCCATCAAGGAATTTGGGTCTTTTGATCATGAGCTGCCTATTCTCTTTGCTTGATGCCCTGCAATAAATGCTGTACTTTCCTTCTCCACAACCTGTGTCAGTAGATTGACTCAGCTGTGCATCGGGCAAGGGGGCCCAAGTTCAGTTCAGTAACATTGCTGTTTGCAGGGTCCCTGCATGACTCTTTCTGTCTTCTGTAGTCACATTGTCTTCTCTTCTTCCTTCAAACGTTTTCAGCATCACTCTTCTGAGGACACTTGTGATTATATTTAGAACTGTTGGGGCCCAGGGTAGATGACCCCAAAATATGCCTTAACGGCATATGATTATTTTGAATTAAAGTTACTTAAGAAACGTTCGATACAAGAGGGACACTCTGACCCTCTTCTCTGTCTCCCTGAAAGGAGGAAGTAAATCTCCCATGTGAAAGGTGCCCTTCATGCATCTGGAGGTAGAAGGGACACCCTTATCGCTAGGCACAGGGAATTCAGGGCCAAGAAGCTTGTATAAATAAACCTTGTTACTTCTTTCTTAATTTATTACCCAAGCCCAATCTTTGCTTACATTTCTTACTAATTGGGCACCCAAACCTAAATTCTTTTGTCCTGCCAATTCCTCTCAAATTTATTGTTTCTATGTCTAAAAAAATATAAAAGCTGTTGGCTTTGGCCACTTCTTAGGTCCCATTTCTATGAGACCTCTGTGCACATGAATTAAAATTTGTTCCTCTTTCTGCTGTTAATCTGTCTTGTGTCAATTTTATTATTAGTCTGGCCAAAAGAGCTCAAGAGAAGTAGAGGGGGAAATTTCCCCCTCCCCAGCAGAGCCCACCTGGATAATACAGAATATATATATTTTAATCTAGAAAGTCCAGGTTTGACAATTAGGGTATTTTCTTTCCCTTTCTCTTTTTGAAAGGAATGAAAAAGAAAGGGGAAAGAAAATATTCTGAATCGTCTAAATCACTCTTGATCACACACACACACACTCAAAACAAATTCAAAATAACACCTCACCATCAATTTTTTATATCATTTTAAATTTTCACTTCTGGTTTTGGAGGTAGGTTTATCATCACCATTTGAAATTCTCAACAGTTGACTTTCCCACCTCTCTCAAAATGGTTCCACTCACACATGAATTGTTCTTGAATAGTCAGTCATTTTATAGGTATCAACTCTGGCACTGGTTTGTGTGATAGTACCTAGTAATTAGAAAGGCTTGTAAATTTCCTATATTCCCCTTCCACACAGGGTCATGTGTGCTGGGGAATGAATATTGCAGGAGGCTGGGCGCTAACAAAGATTATCTCCCTACAGGTCGAGGAGAAAGGCTGTTTATTTTTAAAAATTCTTATTTATTGTTATTTTTATTTTTAAATTATTTATTTATTTATTTATTGGCCATGTCGTATTCATGTGAACTGCTTGTGGTATCTTAGTTCCCTGACCAGGGATTGAACCCCAGCCCTTGGCAGTGAGAGCGTGGAGTCTTAACCACTGGACCACCAGGGAATTCCCAAGGCCATTTAGATCTTCCATATGAACTCACTCTTTTTCTAAAAAAATTGATGTATAATTGATTTACAATGTTGTGTTAGTTTCAGGTGTACAGCAAAGGGATTCAGTTATATATATATATACATATATATTATATATATTTCATATATACATGAAATATATATATTTTAGATTTTTTCCATTATACGTTACTACAGTATGTTGTTGAATATAGTTTCCTGTGCTATACAGTAGGTCCTTGTTTTTTAATCTATTTTATATATAGTAGTGCTTATCTGTTAACTCCAAACTCCTAATTTATCCCTCCTCCTCCTTTCCCCTTTGGTAACCATAAGTTTGTTTTCTGTGTCTGTGAGTCTGTTTCTGTTTTGTAAATAAGTTCATCTGTATCTTTTATTTTTTTTTTTTGGTTCCACATATAAGTGATATCATGTGATATTTGTCTTTCTCTGTCTGACTTTCTTCACTTAGTATAATAATCTCTAGGTCCATCCATGTTGTGAACTCATTCTTGAATCTGTTGTAAAATGGGTTTCATCACCTCATTCTTTCCTCAAAAACATATCTGGCATTTTACTGTTTGCAGCTGATATCACAAAGGTCCCAGGAACAAAGTGACTCCTTTACAATCATATAGCCTATCAGACCAAACTTTTAGCTCCTTTTCAAGCCAGTATTTTTCCCCCTGTATTTAAAATCCCTTTTAAGAAAAAGTTAATTAAAAAAGAAATCAGTAATTAGTGAAGTAAACACTAATGAAGTGACTAAGGTCTCATTTAAAACAAGCTTCAATTTTTTTTTTAAAGAAAAAGTAATAGAGGGTAACCTTTACTGTTCAGAGTAGGCCTATTCCTGTGGCTATTCCATCTTTCAAGAGTTTACTGAGGATCTACATGTCCTTCAAGGGGATGCCCTCTCCACTCTAGGAGGAAGTGAAATCTTCCTCCTCAGACTGCCTTGGCTCTTACTGGAATGTCATCATTCATGTTACATTTTGCTCAGCATGATTAATTATATTAGAATGTGGTGGTGCCTTCTTTCCCCGATTTGATTATAACCTTCTGGAAGGCAGAATAGATTTATTATGCTAGTTTTAGCTTAGTTTAACCAATACATATCGATTCTCTATTACAATTTAATGATAGTTACTTCTATTGCAGTAGTTTCCATTTACTGGGTGCCTCTTACATGCCAGACATTGTGTTAGGTGCTTTATGTATCATACCTTTACAGTAACTTGGGAAGTAAGCCTCATTTTTATCATTCTAAATATGATGAAACTGAGGCTCACAGAGTTTAGGGGCTTTGTTTAAGATGTACATCAAGTGATAAAGTGAAGATTTATGCCCAAATCTGTCTGAACTCAGTACCCATGCTTTTTTTTCTTAATGACCATGACCTTTCTTGGATATAGGCTGTCTGGAGAATTATGCATAAGTGAGATTCATCTTTGACCCTCAAGGAGATAATTTAGTATGATAATTCGAGTACTAGAACCTAGTTCGAAACAATGTAAGATAAGCACCTGCAAATACATACATAGTACTCTGAGGGAACTGGATGGGTGGGATTTTGACAGAAGGAGAAAAAACTTCCCTTATCGAGGCATGAATAAAGGACACTGACATCACAATGTGTGGGGTATTTTCATTTGGCTGTAGAATGGGAAACATGTTGAGAAGAAAGGGAGAACAAAGCTGTAGTTTTGGAGAGCCTTGAAAGCCAGACTAAAGTACTTTTCTTTATTTACTTCATGAGCTGTTGAGGGGACTTTGAAGAGTCCAGGATAGAGAAGGAGTCTATGGGAAGCTGTACTGTACTCAGGCTGCAGGAAGCAGGGCGAAGATTGGGTTGGAGCATGGACCAAATGGAGAGACTTGATAGGACACTGTTTTAGTTGTTTAGCTTTAGAGGAAATGCATTGAGGATCTGGAGGAGATTGATGGCCATCAGAAGGGAGAGGATGGTACAGATCAAAGACATACAAAAGAGAGGGAAAAGAAAGGGCTTGCCCACTCCTGACTGTTGGGAACTGATGAGAGGAAATCAAGAGTGACTCTATTGTCCATAGTCAGCATATCCTGGGGAACAAAGGTTCCAACAGTAGATATGGGGAAATAAGAAGGAAGAGGTTGTTGGCCTAAGCTTTGTCTTTAGTGAGTTTGGGATGCCCACTATAGGGGAGAGGAACTATTCAAATATCCATCTGGCAGCGGGAATCTCTGGGATTAGAAACTGAAAGATAAAGCACAGCTAGAGAGAAAACTGAAAATTGTCTGGAATTAGCTGGTAGATGAAACAATAGAGCAAATGATTGCTGAAGAAGGA
The DNA here is from genome assembly GCF_002837175.3 of Physeter macrocephalus. Classification (NCBI taxonomy): domain Eukaryota; kingdom Metazoa; phylum Chordata; class Mammalia; order Artiodactyla; family Physeteridae; genus Physeter; species Physeter macrocephalus. The sequence continues at coordinate 83,096,794 of NC_041231.1, read as the reverse complement.
AGAAAGAAAAGATACTGAAGCTCGAACTTTGGGGAATGCATAGCATTGAGGAGAGCCTTCACTGGGAAATGTGCAAGCAGATAAGTGAGGCGTAACATTTTACTGTTTGTCGCAGAGACAAGGGGGCACAGAGGTAGGACTACCCACCAGAGGCGGGAAAACTCTCACTCTATGCTTCCTTGCTGGGTTCTGAGGTGCTTTAAGGAAAACAATGAGCTGTGACAAAGATGGGGTGAGTTGTCCTCTAGTGAGAGGGGAAGCTGGGCCAGTCTTGTGCTTCGATGGAGGAAACTGGTACAGGTACAAGGTGATTTAAGGGACTGGTCCACCCAGGGCCTTGCTGACCCCCAAACACTTTCCCTACCCATGCTGTGTCCTTCCTTCTAGGCTGAAAATGCTACCTTTGCTTCTAGAGCTGTTCCTTCAGAAAGTCAGTGTTGGGTGTGGAGAAAAGGAAACCCTCTTGCACATTGCTGGGAATGTAAATTTGATACAGCCACTCTGGAGAACAGTATGGAGGTTCCTTAAAAAAGTAAAAATAGAATTACCATATGACCCAGCAATCCCACTACTGGGCATATACCCAGAGAAAACCAGAATTCAAAAAGACACATGCACCCCAATGTTCATTGCAGCACTATTTACAATAACCAGGTCATGGAAACAACCTAAATACCCATCAACAGATGAATGGATAAAGAAGATGTGGTACATATATACGATGGAATATTACTCAGCCATAAAAAGCAAAGAAGTTGGGTCATTTTTAGAGACATGGATGGACTTAGAGACTGTCATACAGAGTGAAGTAAGTCAGAAATTTAAAAAAAAGAAAAAAAAGTCAATGTTAAAATGTGCACATTCATTTATTCATCCGTTCATTTACCCAGCTGATATTTAGTGGGCAGCTACTGCATTCCAGGTATCAGGATAAAAGCTGGTGTACAAAATGACATGATTCCTATCCTCATATCTTATTAGGAAAGGTAAGCAATAGGAAATATATACATAAAATAGAGAGATAAATATATGATTACATATAAATGTTATAAAGAAGAGAACAGGTGTGCCATAAGTGCATCACAGTGGTCGTTGTGGTGGTGGTGAGTCAGTGAAGCTGCTCTGGGAAGTAATATTAAAACTGAGACCAAAACTGAATAAGAGTTGGCCAGGTAATATGTGGAGGGGAAAGCCTTCAAGGCAGAGAAAGCAGTTTGTGTGTAAATTCCAAGGCTGGAGTAGCAGAGCCTCGGAGGAAGGACGGCCACAGGGACTGAATAATAGTGGGCTCGCATGCAGATGAGTAGCCTGTGATGAGGTTGCACAGGTGAACAAGAGCCAGATCCTGAGGAGCTTAAAGGACATTTTAAGAACATGAGATTTTATTCTACTTGCAATGGAAACTGATGCAATTTACTTTGCATTTTTAAAACGTTGGAAGAGTAACTGGAGGTTTGAAGGAATGGATAAGAGGAAGATGAGTTAGCCATTCTATTGCAGTGATCCAGGTGAGAAAAAATAGTGATATGGGTTACTTTTGTTCCTTTTGTTAATTTTATTTTATTTTTAGTAGACATTTTTTTAGGCTTGAGGCTTGAACATAAGAACCCCAATTTTTTTCTGCTTTATCTAAGATTTTAGCATCATGAAAAATGGTCTTGTATTCATTTGCTTTAACACATTCTTAATCCAGAACCCAGATGTCAAAATCTATCTACTTAATGATTATCTAAAAAACTGGTAAATATGAATCTTCTCTTGCACTATGACCTTAAGAGAAGCTCCAAGCCCTGAGAACAAAACAATAGTTGACAAAACCTTCACCTTCTAAAATGAGGTTCCAGAGTTCCAGCTCTGTCTGTGGAACTTTCTGCAATGATGAAAATGTTCTATATCTGTGCTATTCAATATGGTAGCCACTAGCCACTTGTGGGTATTGAGTGTTTGAAAGTGACTGGAAAGATTGAGGAACTGAATTTTATTTTGTTTTACTGTGATTAATTAAAATTTAAAGTTACATAGCCCCATGTGGTGAGTGGCTACTGTGTTGGACAGTGCAGACTAAGATAATCTATGTTGATCTTGTAAACGAAGTGGCTAGAACCTAGTGTAGCCTCTGACTCTCTAGCCCTTCATGTACCTCTGGGTATAAGGGAAGAGGAGAATTCACTGGGAGGTGGAAGGGAACTGTTCTAGAATCATATTGTAGATAATTTTCAATGTGCAATGAACTCTTCATCTCTGCTCACAGGAGGGCAGAGCACAGTGCTCGCCCTCATATTCCTCTCCAAAGGAGTTGGGTTTTAAAGCACCACTAGAAGTTTACAGAGACTGTTGTCTGACACACTGAAGAAGAGTATACTGGTGAGAGACTGGCCGAAGTGCCTTGTGCTGAAGAAGTTTCCATTTCCTAGCTTGCTGAGCAAAGATGCCAGGCCCACAGTATTCCAGGTATGGACTTGTTAGGGGAGCGTATCATGTACCATTTTAACAGAGACCCACCCAAGAGGTGTGAGGTGACCTCAAGTGGGGGTGGACACTGGGCATCAGGGGCTTTCAGATAAGTCATAAGTAGCCACCAGGAACAGGCATCTCCCATGCCAGACAGGCAACCGCAGATCCTTAGTGCAGATCTCTGTGGAACCCACAGGAGGACTCAAAAGAGTCAGTTTTAGACATCTGCAATACTCAGAGGGTATGAAACCCTCTGAGCCTACAAAGCCTCTGGAAAACCAGAGGCTTTGTAGTGAGTGGAGGAAGAGGAATCAAGGTGGAGAAATAATGCAAAGCCAACAATATTTTCCCCATCACAGATTTCCCAGATTTTGAAGCTGAAGGAAGGAAGAAGGTTTCAGAAGGATTTGAGATTGCATTGGATTGGACTGGAATGTTTCATATGTGAAAGTAATCAGAAAAGCTGTGTCATCTGCCTGGGGTTTCATCCAGGATCTGAGAAAAATCATTTGATAGCACGAGTTTAAATGGGAATGGGTTAGGAAGACTAAATTTCCTCTCTTGCACCTGCTGAGTCCAGGTCACTCAGTAAACAGATTATAATAATAAGGATAATTGTACATTATTAATGATACATTGATAATGATGGTGATGAATAGCTAACATTTATCAAGTATTTACAACCTGCTAGGCACTCTTCTAAGCATTTTATCTGTTTTAACCCCTCAGCTGGAGATGCATATGGAACTGATTCCTCTCTATCTGAGGAAGCTCTGATAACTGGACCGGAAGACTTTCTGAGTCTCACTGGAAGATAAAATCTCATATACTGAAAAATCATGATCATCTAGTAGTTATTAAACACACTTAACAGGCATTTCATGAGCATTATTTCATTTACTACTTTAACTGTACTATGAAATATTCACTCATTTTATCCATTTTATCCATTGAGGTTCAGAGGAGTGAGGACAGTTTACCTACTGGCAGGTCTAGGCTGGGAATCTAGTGCTGCCAGGCCTCAGTGTCTTGCTTTTCACCAAGACCCTACATCTGAGGCCAGGACTAAGGCTCACCTATTTTCTCTTCTTGAAAACAAGTACATTAATTATGAGGAACAAGAAATTGTCTCGTTCAAGCAAAATTATAAGTTGGTCAATTTGAACATTGCGAAACACTTTGGGTACTAATTAGTAATAAAATTAGTTCCTTCTCTTGCCCCAGAGTCTTAACTTTAATATGGAGAAACAAGAATACAGAAAATGGCTCACATGGACCATCAACATGTATTCTGGCAAATATAGGAAAAACAAAAGCCAGGGCCAGCTCTACATTTCTGACCCCCTAGAGTCCTCCTGATCCTCTCAAATCTTCTTCCTCTCCACTTTATTTCATTGTTGTTCTTAAAATGAATTCCAAAACCCAAGAGAGGGATAAGGCTCTTACCAAGAAGGAAAAGAAAAGGCTATGCTGTTACGGTTCAGTGTATTCTGAACTCTTGAAATTTGGGGCCTATTTATACTTCAAGACAAACAGAGATCATTTTAACAATAGCAGATGTTGCAAGGGAAGGATAGAGTTTATTACAGGCAGACCTATTTGGGGTCAGAAGCAATAGGCTCTTCCTGGGGAGGAAGTCGGATGGGCAGCTGCAACTTGGCTAGAAAGAGCTCGTTATCGTATTACAGTCCAGGCTGAGAGCACGGTGTGGTGCCCAGCTCTGTGGGTTGGATACACGTGCAGCTTCGCTACCCCTTGCATGATTTTCTCGTTGGTCCCAGGTGTTACTTCCAAAACTGTGGAGGTGGCTCAGATGCAAGGAAAACATCTAACCATTTTCAAGGGGCTAGGAGATGACCCATATTTGCAAATATGATTGGAAGCATTTATCTTTCCTTCCCCCCCTACATCTTCTAAATATTAGCATTTAATAAAATACACATTTCTTTCATTTATTTTGAACTCCCTCCAAAGCCAGCAAATACCAGAACCTCAAATATTATGATAGGATAGGTTCTTTATTGGTTTGTTTTCTTTTCATTCTTTCTGTTTTTACTGTGTGATTCTTTTTCATTATAAATCCTTATGTTTCCAACTCAAGGAGCCTGACTAATCAGAAGGGTTTCCAGCAGAGGTAGACAAATATTCTCAATGTGGTCCTGAGACCCTACAGATGCAGATAGCTCTGCTATTCACAGGAAATGAAGAAGTCAGGTCCATCAGAGACAGAGGATTTCCTCTTCAGATAAAGTATGTTAGCTGTTGCATATTAGTGATATAAAGCTCAAGAGGAGAGAAACAAGATGGTCTGATGGTGGGGAAAAAGGCCTCCTCTTATCCTGGATGCTGTTGAAAGCAGAGCCTGAGACAAAATTTGCATATAGTTTATTTATTTGGGAGATGATCTCAGGGAGCAGGAGTGGGGGACAGAAGTAGTGAAACAAAGGAGGGAAAGCAACTCAAGATGTCTACAGGAGATGCTTGATCCTGTGAGGACCCTTTTGAAGTGTATCTCAATTCTGCCCATGGGCAAAAAGAGAAGACACTGGTTCATGTCTCCAATTGGTCAAAGCTCCAAACCCAACACTTCCTGGTTGCACAGGTATGAATGCTAAGTGGTTCATCTCATGTGGCAGCACGAGAGAGGCCCAAGGGCGGAAGGCAAGGCACTGTCAGCTTTCTTTTGCATGGAAATGGGAGCCACGTCAGTGGCTGGAATAAGAGATGGGATGGAGAGGACTTGACATGGTACACACAGGTATCCAACACGGCATACTGAGGAATTTGTTATTATAGGCTGGTAGTTCATAGAGATATGAGTTGAGGCCCCATCTGGATGACTTCCCACCTCTGTATCCTGGGCAAGTTATTTGCTCCTAGGCCCACCTTTCTCCCTTTTAATTTAATAACACTTAGCTCATCTGGTTGTTGTGACAAGGAAGTGAATCACATAAGCTTAGTGCCTAGTACCTTGTACAAATTCAGTAAATACTATCATTATAATCGATAGTATGAATAATCGACATGGGTTTGATGAGTTTGGCCTACAGCTCAGACCAATGGTGGCAAAACACTCTGTAGAGAAGAAGTGAAAAGGGAATTTAAGAAAGATGTAGGACTCATGCCTTTCTTAAGACAGGTGAGATTCATGTACACATAAAGTACAATATAGACGTCTGTTCTTGAAGATGAATCTCAGGCATGAAGATTCCAAAGTGATGTCACAATCATTAAAGAAATAGATACAGGATAAATTTGATTATTAATGATGTTTAATTTAATTTAAATTTATTGGAAAATTTTAAACAGGCCTGATTCCAAGGGAGCCTTACACAGAGCAGGAACATTTGCTTCCTGTGCTCTCCAAATTCATATCTGTAAAGTCAGCGTGTTAAATCAGATGATTTCTGAAGTTTATTTCAATTCTTAAATTTTGCATCCCCAAATAACTTATTTTATTATTCCTGAATATTAATTAGCTAGAAGATCTGATTTCCCACTTATACTGAAAGTCAAAAGGATTGAGTCACCTGTGTATGTCAAAAAAAGAGCTTGTCATAAAAGTATTTATTCACAGTAATTATACTGGCCATTCCAAACTCAAGGTGGATTGAGTTTTGAAAGTTGGTTATTTACAATGAGGGTTGTGTTTTCACACAATGACTATGTTAAAAATAATAGGCAAACTTCCAGGTCAGTAAAGCAAAAGTCTATTTTAATCATGGTGATCCATAAACACAGTATTTTTCTACTATTTGTCTGGTTTCTGAATACTATGTGTTACGATGATTTGAACTCTTCCATGGAAAGAGTTCCATCTTTTGATTACAAAAGCCACTGTCGTTTCTGCTCCAGTGATCTTAGGAAATTTCTCTCTTCCCAGGCAGTTGGACCTATGAACTTTTTCCAAGTCTCCTAACTCCTCCAAAGCGGGACACTTTTGAGAGTAGAGGGGGAGCTATTAATATTTTTTCTGGGACAACGAGCATAAATCATCATTGTCCTGAGAGCACTGGGGGGATGGTTGTCCTCGTCATACTCTTTTAGAAGTACTTCCATGGCCTGTCTGTGGACGCAGCAATATGAAGCTCTCACTTACTTTCATTTTCGTTGCAGTTCATTCAACAATGTTTACTAAGTTTCTACCATGTACTACATACTGGAGATATAGTATGGTAAAGATGAACATGGTACCCAACTTTGCTGAGCTTAGAGTCTAGTGCAAAAAAGAGACATTAAACAACTAATTGTAATAAAGCATAAGTGATGATTGAGGAAGTCCAGGCACCGGGAGAGCACATAGTAGGGGACCTTAGGTTGATGCTCTAAGGCAAGGGCTAGTAAACTTTTCTGTAAAGGGCCAGATAGGAGATATTCTAGGTTGTTACTATTTTAGCCTTTAATGATCATAGATGGTTTCTGTTTCTCCTCCTCCTCCTCATCTGTCTCTTCCTTCTTTTCTTTTTCTTCTTTCAAAATTCTTTAAAAAATTAAAAACCCATTCTTAGCTTGAGGGCTGTACCAAAACAGCTATAGGCAAATTTGTCAACCATAGTTTGTCAACCCGTGTTCTAGGAGAAACCTTTCTGGAGCAAGTGCTATGTAAGAGATTTAGAAGGTGAGTGAGTTTGCCAGGTAAAGAGTTGTAGAAAAAGGATATGAGATGGAAAGATAATATGTGCAAAAGCACAGGGACCGGAGAATGAAAAGAAATCCATCCTGGCTGGGAGTGGCCCAAGATTATGTTGAGATGTGTGAGATCTGTTCCCAGAATGTTTTATAACCCTGCTAAGGATTTTGGACTTGATCCTAAGGGTTAAGAGGCATTCATAAAGGACTTAAAAGGAAGGAGGATCATGATCAGATTTGCATGTTTAAAAGATTATTCTGACTGCCCTGTAGAGAACAGATTGGATGGGACAAGAGAGGAAGCAGGGCATCCAGTGCAGCGGCAAAGGTCCAAAGGATAGACAATGAGGCAGCACAGATCAGGATGATGACATGAGAAATACAGGGACTCAGGTGAGATGTAAATGGCTGGACTTGTTTATTGATTGGACGAGGAAGAGAAAGGAGTCAAGGATGACTTCTGAGTTCTTCCTTAAATAACTGGGTGGCTGGTGATACCATTTACTGAGGGAGAACCCTGGAGAAGGAGCAAGTTTGGAAAAGAAGAATTCCGTTTCAGACATACTGAATTTGAGGTATATGCTAGACTTCCGAGAGGGGATGCCCAATAGGGGTTAGATGTACAGCTCTGTAGTTCACATGAAAGGTCAAAGATGTAAGATTCATCGTGTGGATGGGAACCAAGACCAAGAAACTGAATGGAATTATGTGTACAGGGTGAGAAGAGCCTCACAATATTGAAGGAATGGCTGGGCAAGTAGATGGAAAACAGTTTCTGGTGTTTAATGAGTCACCTTCCACCTAGTCTACCTGCTCCTCCTCTTCTTCGTTCTTCTCCTTCTTTTACTAGTTATGCTACACATATTCTACCAATATAGACCAAACCTGGGGTGAGGTGATAATTAGAGATGACGTATGAAGCTGTCCTTGCTAGGGATGGGAAAGAACATTCAACTGGAAGTAGAAAGGAAGGTCCTTCTTGGGGCTGCAGTACCTCTGATACAAGTTAAAAGTGTTTTTTCAGTTGCTTCTGTGCACATAGGGATGTGAATAGGTTGGGCATACATAAATTGTGAATGACCTGCCTTCAGTATATGAGAAAACATGATCCAAAAAACAAGACTTGGCATGGGGAGAGCAGCAGACACAACAGACACAAATATCAATGAGTTGTTCCAGCTGTTGAAAAAATATCAAGAGAGGAATGTGTAGGGGAGGAAAAAATTCTACCCATCTTAGGTTCATTGGCTAGAGTCCTACAACTTAGACTAACAAAAGACAGATTAACAAGTGAAAAGCAAACAGAAGTTCATTAATGTGTACATTGTGCATTGACATGGAAGTACTCCGTGATGAGTAACTCAAAAGGGTGGTTCGAACTTGGGCTTAGACCTTGAGCATCTTAGCAAAGAAGAATAATTGCAAAGAAAAGTGACAAGGCAAAAGAAAGGGACTTGGAGCTTCCAGAGGTGGCAAATTGTGGGAAGGTAAATGTACGGAGACACTAATGGTAGATAAGGGTTATATGGTTTCCCTGGTACTATCTCTGGGCTAATAAGGGTCTAGCATCTCAGATGACTAACTTCAGTCCTTCCTGGTAGAGAGGGGAGGGGAGACACCTTTACAAATATATATTCTGCTTTTAGGGGGAGTGCAGAGGGCTTTTCTTGTATCTGCTTACTTCTAAATTATCTTCAGCTCAAAATTATCAGCATGCCAAACTGGTGTTTTTTGGGCGGAGGCATATTCTGCTACCCTTCAAAAGTCACCTAGCAACCACTGTCAGACTTAGATTTCCCCACATCCTCATTTCACTTCTGTGATTGTAGTTAGGGGAAATTACAATGAATTCCTATATGTTTGACCCTGGGCATTTAACATTTTTAAGTGCCGTGTATATCACCTAATAGATTTAATTTTTATCCAAATTAGTATTAAGTTTATTAAGTTGAATTTTTATTCTTGGAAATTGACAATCTATGTATGATGCTTCTCTGTATGTAGGGCATAAAAGATAATTTCAGCTAAACAGCACCAGTGATTAATCAGTGTTCTCTGCCCATTACAGAGCACATGTAATTTTCTGTTATTACTGCTGATTGAATTCAGGGCCAACTCAAGCAAAGCTGTGAGGCAGGCACTGCTTTTCTTTGGTGTCTGCCTTCTCACTTCCCTTTTCTACTTCAAGCATCTATCCTGGCCTCATTTCCAGTTGTTACTTGGGTATTTTCACTTTAATAGAAAATTGCTGCCAGTAAAAAGCCTTTAAGGTCCAATTAAATGAATCTTTCATAGTGGACTTTTAGGTGGAAATGGGGCCCTATGGGAGAGATGTTTTCTGGAGAAGGGCAGCCATCAATTTGTGCGATGGGCATTGCAGGTCTATCACAGTGGGTTGTGAGGAACAGCTCTGAGACAGGGTCTCTACTTGTGTCTTCAAACTATTCTTGAGGCCCTTTGACCCTGTATCCTGCTGTGGCTCCTGCCATATCCTCTTCATCTCTTCATAGTCAAACTTCTTTAAGGAAAAGTGCCCTGACTGACTCTTCCTTATGTCTCATTCAGTCTCTCCCGCTGCACTGCGGCTGACCAGCATCAGGAATTGCAAATTACTGGACGTTTTCTCCTTATCTATATGGTCTCTGCAGAATTTGACTCTGAGTCTCTCCCTGATTCTTTAAATTGCATCCTGCTTTGGTTTCCAAGACAACGTGCTCCCCTGGTTCTCCAGCCTCTCAGTAGTAGGGTAACTGAAAGTGGGGGCTGGGGTGGAAATGTAATGTCCAGCAGCATCCCCACTCTTGCGTACACACGACTGAATTTCCGTATTCTTGTAATGAATATTCAAACCCCCTCTGACCTGATTGTTGGGCTGAGTCCTTTCAAAATAGAAATTTTGGAATCTCCACTGCCCCAGCCGTTGCCTCCTCCTAATATTCTCCATCTGAGTCCTTTCCCCCCGATCCCTCCAATGTTAGTGATCTTTAAAGTTTTGTCATTAACAATCTTCTCCTTTTCCTCTTTTTCCCCTCCTGATCTTATCTGTGACCTGGCCTTCGACTCTTAGGTCACAAATCTCTACTTCTCTTCCAGACTCACCCTTCCTTCCAGATCTGAATATTCAACTGTGTGATATCGCCATTCTATCTATGTTAGAATGCCTTATCTTCAGCCCTCCTACTCTTAAATTTCCCAAATTAGTAGTCACCCTTGGCTGCTTTGCCCTCTCAACCTCTTCCTTCATGCAGTCACAAAGGCTTGCCAAATCCATTATGGTTGTTAAATTCATCCTCTCTTCCATTTCTCCCTACTGCCTTAGAGTAAGGCTTTATCTGAGCTGTAGCAGTGAATATTGTTCTCCCTTTCCCTACTCTAAACCTCTATAATTCTACAATTTACACAAGGAAGAAGTGCTCTTTCTAAAATGCAAATCTGATCATGTAAGCGTCAGCATAAAACTGTTAACTGGCTTCCCTTTATTTTGCAGAATAAAATCTCAGTTCATTAGCATAACATCTGATGGACTTTGTGATGGAACCTCCATCACAAGACCCCACCCTCCTCTTCAGGCACCACTTCCCTCCACAGTACAATTAAACACTTGATGTTGCTTGAGGCCTCTGTACCTTTGGACAGTATGTGCTTCTGGATCATTCTCTCAATGTCATGAGTGTCTATCTATCTAGAATATAGACTCCACGCTAGAAGGGTTGCGGAGTAAAATCCCTTTCTACAGGTATTGCTTGATTGACGTGAATGTCAGGGGAACAACAAAGAAGGGTAGAGGATGTATCATTTCTCCTCTGGTTACCACTGCCTCTCATCTGTATTAGCAGGACTGGCAGGGCTCTGAGGTAGAAATAACTTTTTGGAAATGTGCTAAGAACCCTCCAAACTAGGATCATTAGAGCAGAGATGTGAAGAGCCTGCATCCCTCAGAAACAGCAGAGCATCTTCTAAACCCTTGTATTTATGTTTATTACCAGATAAGCTTTCCAGGAATTAAAACTAAAGTTGGTGTGGTACATATATGCAATGGAATATTACTCAGCCATAAAAAGGAAAGAAATTGGGTCATTTGTAGAGACGTGGATGGACCTAGAGAGTGTCATACAGAGTGAAGTAAATAAGAAAGAGAAAAACAAATATCATATATTAATGCATGTATGTGGAATCTGAAAAAATTAATGTAGACAATCTTATTTACAAAGCAGAAATAGAGACACAGATGTAGAGAATAGACGTATGGATACCAAGGGGGACAGGGGGAGGTGAGATGAACTGGGAGGTTGGGATTTACATATATACACTATTGATACTATGTATAAATTGGTAACTAATGAGAACCTACTGTATAGCACAGGGAATTCTACTCAGTGCTCTATGGTGACCTAAATGGGAAGGCAATCCAAAAAAGAGGGGATATACGTATACGTATAGCTGATTCACTTTGCTGTACCATAGAAACTAATACAGCATTGTAAAGCAACTATACTCCAATAAAAATTTAAAAAAAAACAAAAAAAAACAAAGGTGGAGCTTTTGGTATAATACAGGGAGATGCTGAAGTCATCATCTGACTGATACCTGAAGAGGAAAAGGTTATGAGCCTTTTAAGCCTTCATCAGTCAGCCACGTTGCCACATTTTAGGTCATAGTTCACCACCAGCCTCCTCAGGAGAGAGGAGACATAAGACTTTGGTTTCCTTCTGAATTTATAAAATATGTGTGTGGTTTTGGTATTTATTGTATATCACACTAGTTTGGAAGATAAAAAAAATATTAAAGTTTTCTCTCTTCTTTATTCGAGCTTGGATTTGTATTGAATAATCTGGGGTTTTCTTGTTTGTTGTTGTAATTCCTCATTTTAATTCTTGAGATGGCTAGGGAACAATTCTCCATTAACTGGAGCTTTCAAATAAAAAGAATCTTAATTGTCAGAATAAAAGAAAATTTATTGTGATAGATGTAGTGGAAAAATATAAATAAAATACTCTTGACTGTGTCCTCAGTGTCCCTTTCAATTCAGTCAGATTATCTGGAATGCCTGTCTGTAAAGCTATACAGTGAAAATAGACCAGAATTGTTATTCAGAAGCAATACAGGGATTCTTCATTAAATGTTCTGAAGATCCAATGTCCTTATTGCTAAGATTGCAAGAGGAGAAATATACATTTTTATTATGAGAAACTTTCAACAGCATACTCCTAAGTCCTCCCTCTGTGTTTATGTAGCACTTTAAACAAATGTTTATGTAACACTATGTATACATACTTTTATTGCAGCCACGTTACATACCATTACTGTACTTTGTCCATTTGTCTTTCTGCTCTTGAATTTTAGTGCTTTGAGGGCAGGAGGCCATTTCTCTTTGTGTCTTCATCACCTAGCACAAATTCCAGGAGAATTTTAGTAAATAATATTTAATGGATGGCAACTCCAAGCAAAAAATGGATTTCTGATAATTCTGAGTCCCAGAGAAAGTTTGGTACATTCCATATTATTCATTGAGGTCTTAGAAGATAAAATATATGGCAACTACTTCTGCTAACTACATTGTCTGAGATAAGGTAAATCTGATACAAGTTTTGAATTTCATCCATAAAAGTCTGTGGAAATTTGTTTTCTCTCATTAAATAGGTATGTATGTATGTAATATCCTCAACTTGGCCTCTTTGCCTGTGAAGTCTAAAATACTTACTATCAGATCTCTTACAGGAAATGTTTGCTGACCACTGTTCTGTAAAATACTTTATATAAGTTTAAGAAACAATTGATTTGTAAAAATTTCTCTAATGTAACATTTTAACACTGGCCTGGGCATTAAAACTGTGAGCTCTGCTTCTCACCTATAGCTATGTCTGACCTTCTTTTGTGCTTTACTTGACTGGGCATAGGGCTGAATGCAGAATGGATGCTTAGGAGTAATGGTTAATTGATTATTTTCTCAAGCTGCTCAGTTTTAGGAAAAGGTTTTGCCTGATCCCATTAGAATTTTAATGAATGGCATCCTAAGAATGCAATGGAAACCCAAATATTTATTTATTTATTGGCCGTGCCCTAAGCCTTACAGGATCTTAGTTCCAGGACCAGGAATTGAACCCGGGCTCTTGGCAGTGAACGTACAGAGTCCTAACCACTGGACCTCCAGGGAATCCCTGAAACCCAGATATTTATAATGAGGATTATTTTAAATGACTGGCCTGGACTATGAGACGTACACTCAGAAATAAATGCCAGAATCTTCAGGCAGACTTAACTCTCTGCCACATGTTACAACTTGGCAAAATCTGTGAAGGACTGGGGGTGATAACTCACCCAGGTTAAGAAATGGCTCTGAATTAATATGTCAGGGTAAATAGATTGATTGTTACTTAATTCTAATTTAATATTTTCAAATGGCAGCATTACCAGTGACACCAACCATAAAAATATTTTAAAAGATCTCAAAATTAGGTAACTACATAGCAAAGGAATTAGATCGAGTGAAAAAACCCAGAGTTAATGTCTTGGTTAGTTAAGTTGAGCGTTTTAGTGAAATTTCTTTTTCCCTTTTGGTTACTGGGAAGTCCTTCCTAAATTCACTTGTTAAAAGAGTATATTTTCGGCTGCCTGGATAAGGCGGGTTGTATTGTAAATCCTGCCTAAATGTACTTGGAATAAGCCAGTCAAGGATTTAACCTCTCTTTGACAAACTAATTGGCTGGGGTTTAAAACCATCAGTTTTGTAATAAAACTGTGTGCAATCAATTAGGGTAAACTGATTATGTTCCCTTGGCTTCATGTCTGAGGAATCTTGTTAGCAGTTGAACTCTCTGAATGACTTGCCTAACTCTTGGAAAACGACTCAGCCTTTTGTATAAGCATGAGGTTTTCAATTCCCTGCAAATTTCACAGGGCTTTCAGGTAATGGCTGCATGTTACCGAAGGGAGAGTAATGTTAAGTGCATGTGTAAAGAACGGTTCGGGATATTATCCTTTCCTTAGTGAATCACAAATGAGCTTTTCATGTCTGATTCCCTCTCTGGATGAGCCAGCCGAGGGGCTGGGGTGCAGCGAGTTAGGCGTCTGAGATTGGGACAAATCCAGTCCTTCGTGGTCTATTGTCTGCCACTGCAAAGCTCCAGATATGATCCAGAGTCAGCAATCCAGAGAACTTAGAGAATAAGAACCCTGAGATGATCCTTATTAATGAGATGAGAACTAGGAATCTGGACAGGAGAGCATTCAGAGAAAGAGGAGGGAAAGCTGTGGGGACTGGTGACATTCCTCAGCCAAAGAGGAGAATTGACTTTTAGCTATTGATAACACGCATATGTTCCCTCCATTTATCAAAAGAGGTTTGATATTTTAAAGTACCGTTCATGGTTTTCTGTTTGCATTATAGATCTGCTTCTTCCAGAACTGGAGGTTTTTGTTCAGTTATCACAATTTGTATTATATTTTAGGTTTTAATTTGTACTAATGTCTCAGGAACACTTGGGAATTTCATTATTTGCTACAAAGTCAGAATTAAAGCACATTTGGCATTTTCTATTTATGCTTCCTAAGAGTGAGTACCAGGCATTGTTCAAACTAAGGCCAAGTTCTAAAACATCCCCAGCTAATAGACCCTATGCATTTCTTTAGACTGAATAATACTGTGATTGAATAATCACAATAATTGAATTATTGTATGTGTATATGTGTATATATATACATATATATATATATATATATATATGCCTCATGAGTACAGAAGCCGAATCTGTTCTCTTCACAATTATTCCTAGGATAATAACTCTCACTGAATATTTGTTTGCTGAACTAATGAGTGTGGTTCTGGTCCTTGCAGCGGCCCCAAAAGCAAGCAGCAAATTTTATAGTTGTCATAAATACAAAAAGAAGTAAATAAGTAGTTCAGAGCCATTACAGCTCCCCTGACCAATTTTATAATACAATTTTAGAGGATATTACAGTATTGAATAAAACATTTTATTATGGTTTCAAATATTTGATATCAAAGTACTTTCTACAAAACACTTTATTGGAAAATAATGCTATTTCCCAATTGGAGTGCTAAAATGTATTATAACAGTTGATAAAGATTTTTTTTTTTTTGGCTGCATCACGTGGTGTACAGGATCTTAGTTCCCCGACCAGGGCCAGGGATTGAACTTGGGACCCATGAGTGAAAGTTCCCAGTCCTAACCACTGGACCACCAGGGAAGTCAATATTCCATAACAACCTAATTGGGAAAAGAATTTGAAAAAGACTAGATACATGTATATGTATAACTGAATCACTTTGTTGTACACCTGAAACTAACACAACATTGTTAATCAACTGTACTCCAATATAAAATTAAAAAATTTTTTAAAAAGCTAAAAAAATATTTTTAAATAAAGTCATTCTAGAATTCTTATTAAAACTGTCAACCTGTAATAACAAGTGCTGGTGAGGATGTGGAACAACTGGAACTCTCATACATTGCTGGCGGGAGTGCAAAATTGTAGATACTCTGAAAAACAGTTTGGCAGTTTCTTACAAAGTTACACATATACTTAACATATGCCCCAGCAATCCTCTTTCTGGCTATTTACCCAAGAGAAATGAAAACTTATGTTCCCACTAAAACATGCAGACATATTGTTACCACCGAATGCAAGTGCAAGTTTGTGTGCCCAACACACAGTGAGACCAAACAAACTGAAACATTGGAGTTTGGAGCAGAGGAAGATTTATTGCAGGGCCATGCAGGGAGAAAGGGTGGCTCATACCCAAAAAGCCCTGAACTCCTGGAAGGGTTTCAGCAAAGCACTTTTAAAGGCGAGGTGTGGTTAGTTGTTGCAAACTTCTTGCTGTCCGATCCTTTGTTCTAGCAGCTGTCCACTTAGGTCAGGTCAGGATGATCCTATAAACCTCCAATAAAACAAATGTTATTCTCTGTTCTGCAACTTCTTATCTCTATATGAAAGGACTCGTAAAGGTCAGAGACCTGAGTATAGGCTATCCTTTATATTTCAGGCTATAGGCAACACTCTTTTACAAAATGTGCAGAGCCAACTTTTCTAAGCACAGGCAATAGACCAGGTCTAACATGGAATCAGATTCGTTCTTTCCTATTACAAAATGTTCAGAGCAGCTTTATTGGTGATAGTCAGAAGCTGTAAACAACCCAATGTCCTTCACGAGAAGGTCTGGATAAACAAACTGTCATATATCCATGCAGTAGAATACTACTCAGAGACAGAAAGGCACAAACTATTAATACATTTTGATATTGATACAGGCAAGATGGATGATTCCCAAAGACATGTGGGAGTGAGAGAAGTCAGTATGAAAAGGCTACATACTGTATGATTTCAACTATGTGATATTCTGGAAATGGGAAAAGTGTAAAGACAGTGACAGGTCAGTGATTGCCAGAGGTCTGGGTGTGGTGAGAATAGGATTATAATGGGGTAGCACAGGGGGTTTTAGGTGCATCAGCAAGTTGTTTTGTATCCTAATTGTGGTAGTTACACAAATCCATACATTGTTGAAATCCATAGACCCTTACAGCAAAAGAAAATAAATTACCATATGGTAATTGTAAAAAATAACATAAAAAAACTCTGTTAATAAGATTTAAGTAATTGTAGAACCAACGGCTGCTTACTTACAGTCAAGTGGTATCTTCCCAGGCACATCACAGCTGGAGACCGTGGGTTTTAAAAGCCATGATCTAGTTATCTGAGAGGTGGAAAGTTAGAAAAGTAAGCTACAGTATACTTTTTACAAAAGAAATAAAGTAGTACTATCAAAAAGGAAACTCTCCTATACTTTTATTCAAAAAGCAGAATTGCGAGATCTTGTTTGAAGCCATCACTTTATTGTCCAGTTATGTAGATTTTCCCCTCTGGTGCTTATTCTGGCATTAATTAATATAACAGAATCTGAAAGAAAGATTAGAAATGTGTTATGTTAGAAATAGCCTTGCTTTAAGGGACATGCATATTGATATGCCAGGAAAACTTGGACAATCTTCTCACTGCTGAGATTTTTTTTTTTCCACCCAGTCTGGAGTCCAGTGGAAACCACATATTTATTAAAGGATTGATGTTTGTTCTCCTCAGGAACCATGGGAATTACCATCTTAGATCAGATCATTAGTCTGCCTAGTCTAACGTCTTGCTTCTGGCTTAGGTAATTATCGGATGCTTTCGAGGGACATTTAAATCTTTCTTATAAAGCATCTGACCATTGTTTCACATAGTGTTGATTCTCATTGTTGAGATGTGGATGAGAAACGGGCTGAAGTTTCTTTTAGTGCAATTAAATTCATTTGTATTTTCAAAATCTAATTTTATTTTGGCTGTTTTGACCATACTGGTTAGATCCCAGACGATAAGAAATGCTGTGACACACTTGATTTAATGCTCAAAGATTTGATTTTTCTACTTCCCTATGAGGCTACAAGAATGACTAGGTAAAAATCCCATATAATGTAACGTGTTTTATACTTCTAGAAGTCCTATATTTTATAAGGCGAAAAGCAAATGGTCCTCTCCATGTTTGTAAGATGACTGTTCAGAGCTTTATGTGCTATGGTCTCAGAACTAATTTTTCCCAAATAATTGACAACTAATAACTCTTCAGACAGTTACTGTTTACCATTTTCTTTCTTATTTTTTTTTCGGTACGCGGGCCTCTCACCGTTGTGGCCTCTCCCGTCGCGGAGCACAGGCTCCGGACGCGCAGGCTCAGCGGCCACGGCTCACGGGCCCAGCCGCTCCGCGGCATGCGGGATCCTCCCGGACCGGGGCACGAACCCGTGTCCCCTGCATCGGCAGGCGGGCTCTCAACCACTGCGCCACCAGGGAAGCCCTTTTCTTTCTAATATATTGCTTTGATTCCTTAAAAATGGAACAGTTTAATTGACTGGTACAATGTGATCCTTTTCTGCCTTGCTATCTCCTAGGTAGATATTAAATGCATAGACATTATTTTAGGGTCAACAGCAACTTATTTAGCATTTACATCTTCTTAACAAAGACTTTTTTAAAATGAAAGCCAAGTGAGAGACATATCCTTTTACAAACATGCAGGAATTGGAATTTAGGCTTCCTGCTCAATGAGAACATTTGCTGTTGCTGTTGTTTACAAGTAGAGGTCTAGCTGAGGTGTTTGTTTGGTAAGGAGGCAACTACACCACATGAGTAGTAAATAATCTAAGGATAGGGTATGTAGAGAATCTTCTACAGCAGTGTTTTCTCAACCGGGATGCTTCACCCCCAGGGGCCGTTTGGCAATATCTGGAGACATTTTTGGTTGTCACAACTGGGGGGGTTGGAGGTGTAATTACCGACATTTGGTGGGTAGAGGCCAGGGATGCTGCTAAACATCCTACAATGTCCAGGACACTCCCGACAACAAAGAACTGTCCAGTCCAGCATGTCAGTCGTTCCAAGATTGAGAACCCCTGCTCTATAAAATACAGAAGATGCGTTTTTAGCATCAGACACAATGCCTTGAATATGATAGGTGCAGAGAGTATATTGAGGGGATTTTCACAAGGCACTGCTCAAATCAGACTCAGGGCAGAAAGGGAGGGTGTTTATTATTGGAAGCAGGCAAGTTACAAAGCGATGCTTATTGACCACAAATTTTACGATACGCATTACACTTATTTCATAGCACGTTTGATTAGGCACACAGGCAAAGCAGCTTATTAAGAGGACTATTTCAAGTATCATTTTTTAACCTGCGAGACTAAGCATTGTTTTCCTCTCTCCTCTGTTATAGTTTTCAAGGATCGGTCATCAGTTTTTCCTCATCTCCCACAATCAACGGCTCTCAGTTTTTGGAGCACGTGTCCCACCGGCTGGGGTTCTCTTGCTCCTCCTGACAGTTCTCCAGGGCTACAGTTTTATGTTTCACCAATAACTTCTGTTTTGCTAACCCTCTCTTTAGCTGTTTGATCTTAAACTTGAGGGGTTTTAGAGCAGAAAAATCCTGTTGATTTGTCTCTCTCTGGATTCTGGATCTTGAAAATAAACTTTTTATAATGAAATAGTAAATAGTAGGGTATGTGGACCAGGAGATGACTGTATACAGTGGGTTGTCCAGGGGAAAGTGCACGGGGACAGGATGGGTACCTCAGTCCTTGGATTGGGTGATTTTTATCCAAAAAAGTTTGGACAGATTTTTGCCTTGTTGGGTGGTGCTCATGATGGCTTTCGTGAATCTTGCTGTGCTGCTCCTGAGAGCTCACCTTCTAAAAATCTTCAGTCCCATTTGTCCCTTTCCTGGGAATCAATAATGGATCTATGGGCTATAGACCAACAAGCACCCTTGGCTAATTTAGTGTCTGTCTATCACTGCCAAATCCTTAAAGCAGAACTGGATTCAGATCCACCTTCAGAGTGCTATGGGTTTGCAGACTGGGGATGACCCTTTTCTAAAAATCACAGCGCTGCTTGAAAGCTTGTTGCATTCCTTGTCATGAAGATAAACTTTCAAATCCACTAGAGAGTTTAAAAGTTAAACTTATAAATGCAAACTGGGGGTGCCAACTTGTTAGAACAAATTTTCATAAAAATTCAAATAAGGATGGCAGATTCTTTCTTCTTTCTGTAGGAACAGAGAATAGTTTTTGGAACCCAAAAGCAGGAGAGGTTTTTTTCTTCCTGGCCAGGAAGCCCATCAAAGGCAAACTTTTCTTACTTCAAAATTTCACTTTGGGCTTGTGCCATTTTTCTTCTACTTTTCTTATCCAGATGTACAACAGATACAAGATAGTAGAGCAGGGAAGAAAAGGGATTAAGATTTCTTTTCTAGAATTCACTGTTACCTAATAGAATTTCAGGCTCGTTAAGGTCTCTACAAAACCTAGAAATTTATAATTGATATACTTCTCAGAGATATTCACATATACCCATACTGTTATTTTAAATCAATGATATTAAATAGCCATCAGTTATTTTCACGATCTAGGAAAAAATGTTCTCGAGTATCAATTTCTGAGACAGGTAAATGCAACATTGTTTTCATCTGAAGAGCTATAGCAATGAACCCTGAAAATAGGTTGAATAGGTCAAAGTTATTTCTTGGTCATTACCAATTTAATAAATTACGAAGTCAGGATTTCATTTTATATATTATTCGTCTTCTTTTTGGTTTTTTTCTTCTTCTTCTTCTTCTTCTTATTTTTTTTTTTGGCAACCTGGCTGTTCTTTATGTTTCAGAAATAACAGTATTAAATACTATGGAGAAAGGTTAGAGGGTTGACACTGAGGTTGCATTATAAAGACAAGTTAAAAGCTTTAATTTATACTTGAGAATAACAAGATATGAAAGGATTTTGTGAAAATCCTTTGTTCATTAGATAATGTTTATTTAACAAGAAATGAGTGTTTTCAATAAGATTTAACTGAGGATTTTGTTGGAAAGACTTTAAGAAGTAAGGTCTCTGTTCTTTAAACCCTGCTGATTTAAAGAAATATTACTAAATACGTTTAAGTCCATTTTTATTCAGTTCTGTCTACTTGCTATTGGTTATAATAGACTTAGAACCTTAAGGCTTATTCTTTTATTCTTCATTTTTTGTTTTAAAATTTTGGCAAGATTGTTTTCTTTGTGCTTGTTGTTATTCAAAGGCCCCAGCAGAATTCTGATTCTTCTGTAGCCAGTGCTGTTGGAAGAAGACATGATATCATTGCCAGTGGGGAAGCTGTTAGCTAGGAAATCTTTTAGTCACAGTGTGGTTGTGTAGCTAAATTGTCCTCTGTGTGTCAGAAGTGATTTGACCACACCTCCTGGTTTGCCCAGGACAACCTAAGTTCATACCTGCTGTTCCAGTGTAATTGTAATACATCCACTCTCAAAAGTGTCTTGGTTTGAACAATAAATTACATGATCACCATCAACTTAGGAGGCTATATGGAGAGAATGGTACTTGGATCAAGTGTTTATTTTCTGGCTTTTCTTGTTTATTTTTTTATGGTATTGGGAGTGTGTGGCTTGTGAAAAAGAATCAATAAAATTAGATGATCCAGAATGAAACTGAATGTGCAAGGGTTTTGTGGGAACTGAGAAAGAAAACATTTGTAGACATTGCTATAAATTAACAAGCCAAAACAGGGAGAGGGAGAAAAGATAAAAGTAAGCATCGTGACCGCAGGACTATAATTATGAGGATAAAGCCAGGTGTTTTGGTGATGGTGCTAGTGGAGGAAGGGATGTATAGGAACCAGCACGCAATATTATTTTAAGAAACACAGTAAAATGCTTAAATAGCTGGAGAGTGTAGGATAGAGGTCAAGGACATGGGCTTTGGAACAGACTGCCTAGTGTTCACTTTCCTCAAGCTACTGAAAAATAGAAAAGATGCTTAAACCATATATGCCTCATTTCCCTCATCTGTAAAAGGAGAGTAATAGTAGTACCTATGCCATAGAGTCATTGTGACGATTCAATGAGTTGATGCTTATAAAGCACTTAAAACTGTATGAATCACATTAAAATCACTCGATACATGTAGCCTGCTATTATTATTATTATTATTGCGATTGTTTTCAATGGGCAAAGGGGGGAACGGCTGTACCACGGTCATCAGGTGCCTTACATGAAGCTGCATATACTTCTGGACGCAGCATCACACACTGAGCAGCTCTGCTGCCAGGCGGGCTGGTTGGGAGTCCTGTCTTTATCATGTATTTGTTCAGCAAGTTTCTGAGCTTCTCTTTACTCTGTCTCCACATCTTTAGATGGAGATGAAAATAGTGTAGATGTTTTAGGTTTATTGTTATGGTTAGACTTACCACAATGCTTGTAAAACCACTCCCCACAGTCTCGGGCATACGGTCAGGGTTTCAATGTTAGAAGTTATTCTATAAGAACTTCTCCCTATAAACTTACATATGTGATCAGGGATGTTACCTTCTGGGTTTCTTAGCTCTAATCATTCTTACGTAGAAGATAGTGAGTGTGTAGTTCATACTGAGGCATAGAGGAGCTGCAGGACAGTGGGTGTGTTTGAGGTGTGTGTAATGCCTTGAAAGAGAGGGTAGTTGACACTCATTTCTGTCATTCAGGAGAGATGATGAGTTTGGGGTCCATTAGCACATGAATCAATCTCTCTCTCTCTCTCTCTCTCTCTCTCTCTTTCTCTCTCGTTCTGTTTATATATGAGGGGCATACAAACAGGGGGCATATGTGTTGTGAGATGAAGACAAAGAACTGAACCCTGAAGAATACCTTCCCTTAAAGGGCTGGATGAAGGAGGCCCCCCAAACAACAACAACAGTTGAGGAGAAACAGGGGTAAGAGGAATAGGAGATAAAGATGTCCTAGGAATTAGGACAAAAGAGTATTTCAAGAAGAACAACAAATGCTATAATGAAGCCAAATACGATTAAATCAGAAAAAAGCAACTGGATCTTAGAACTGGAACTGAAGCTTCTAGTAACATCCCTGAGAATAGTATCAATAGAGTGAGTGGGGCAAAATGGAGATTTCAGTGGATTGAGACCCATCTAGAAGATGAGAAAAATTAATAAATAACATAGAACAAAATGAAAAGAAAACCTATCTTTTCAAGGAATGTGAGAGTAAACGGAAAGAAAGGAAGATGGGAAACTTATACATGCTTCCAGGTAATGGGAAGAGGTTTGAAGACCCAAGAAACGAGCAGCAGTTGATGAGGCTAATTTGTGACTTTCAAGGAGAAGGAGACAGGGCTGAGATCACCCATATAGAAGTTAGCTTGGGAAGGAGGAAAGATACCCATTTCTTTGAGTCAGATGAGAAGAGAAAAAGAAGAGTGAATATTTGAAAATGTTAGGAGTAAATGTAGGAAAATTAGTTCCTCGTGTCCCCAGATTTATGTGTGAAGTTGGTGACTTGGTCATTAACATGAGAGGGTAGGGGCAACTAAAGCCTTGAACAGAAGAGAACTTTAACTAGAGGTGAATGGAAGAGGGCTTGGTTAATACTGAAGGCTCAATTGAGGTTGCAGATAAAATATTTGTGATAGCACCAAATGATAACAGTTCTCAGTTATGTGAGCTTTTATTCTTGTTTTATGCTTATAATTTTTATTTTTATTTTTTCCTCCAGTTTTATTGAGATAGAATCTACCTAAAGCACTGTATAACTTTAAGATGTACAACATAATGATCTGACTTACATACATCATAAACTGTTATCACAATAAGTTTAATGAACATCTGTAATCTCAATAGATACAAAATTCAAGAAATAGAAAAAAAATTTTATCTTGTGATGAGAACTGTTAGTATTTACTCTCTTAGAAACTTTCATATATAACATACAGCAGTGTTAATTATATTGATCATGTTGTATGTTACATCCCTAGTACTTATTTATCTTGTAACTGGAAGTTTGTGCCTTTTGACCACTTTCACCCAATTCCCCTCCTTCCACCCTGGCCTCTGGTAACCACAAACCTAATCTCTTTTTCTATGAGTGTTTATTTTTGAAGCATAATTGACCTGCAATACTATATTAGTTCCTGTTATACAGCATAGTGATTTTTTTCCCCTGTACATTTCAAAACTCATCACCACAAGTCTAGTTACGATATGTCACCACAAAGATATTACCTAGTTATTTATATTCCCTACATTGTACATTTCATAACTCATTTATTTTGCAACTGGAAGTTTCTTTCTTCTTTTTAATTATGTGATTTTCTACAGAATTCTTAAACTTCCCAGGAGCAAAAGTGGTGGAAATGGATGCATAGCTTTGTCAAGGATGGGGATTTTATATGCAGACATGGGAGAAGAATGAGGGAGGAGATATTGGGATTACTGAAAATGCTGATGACAGGGTCAAAGAAGTGATGAGGAGGAAGTACCATTAGGTAAGAAATGGAAGGAAGTGAGGAGAGGGTGAAGAACCAAGACTAAAGTTTCAAGGAGGTAAAGGAATAGGTATAGCAGGAGTATAAACACAAGGAGTTTGCTTGCTTGTTCATTTGTTTTTGTAAGGCAGGAGGTTTGGTTGGAGAGATGAGTTTCCTTTCTAAGACGTCAGAGAAATGAAAGGGCCAGAGTACGGCCATTTGAGGGGATAGTAGCATGATGTATAAGTGATAAAATCCTTTTTGATGTGAACGTTGAAAGGGATCTCAACAATAACTTATTTAGCCTAATCTCATTTTTAAGATGGTAAATTTGAAGCTCTAAGAGCTCAGGCAACTTGTTTAAGAATGGTGGATTTTGGCAAAACAAGGAACCCAGGTCCCCTTGTTCCCAATATGGGGCTATGTTTAATAAAACATACTGTTATATACTTGAAACACTGAAGTATTGATTTTGCTCAGTAAAGGTGGAAACACTCATAAAATGATTCTAGATCATGCTTAGAAATGAACAAACCAATCTCTTCTGCACACTTCATCAGATAAATCCATGGTGTCAAATCCTGACCAATGGCTTGTATATCAGAAAGAAAATGTAATCCAGGTGACATGTGACATAAAAAAGTCACATTGCCTCGCACCAGCCCTTGCTTGAGTCTAGCTAATTAGTGGCACTTTTTGATTAATTCAAGTGGATGGCCCTCGAGGCTGTAATTATAGAATTCAGTCTGAGAATTTAGCTCCCTCTCTATGTTCTCATTAAAAATGTTTTGGGTATTAATCCATATGGTTTGAAAATATGAAAATACAGTAATTTCAGGGTCACTTTGACGATTACAGAGTCAAGCCTTGGTTGATTTATTCATTCATAAGTCTACCCACTACTCATTTTACAGAAAACACAAAGAACATCATGTTATGGCAAGATCTTTGGACTAAGATGTCAGTTAGTCAGGGTACATAAGTGTAAGATGAGACAAAGATCTTTGCCCTCATGAAGCTTACTTTCCAGAGGTGAAAGACAGTAAGTGATCTCCGTAAAAGATAAGCGAAGTATCTACTAGGTTAGAAAGCAAAAAATGCCATGGACAAAATGTTAAAATGCAGGGCATCATAAGAGGCAGCAAGAGCATGTGTGAGGATAGGCTGATCAAGGTGGGCTTCATGGAGGGGGAAACATGTGAGAAAAGTGAAAAAAGGTGTAGAAATGGGCCACATGACTAATCTGGGAGAAGAGCGGAGAGATTGCCTTGTCCGAGGCCCCAAAGAGAGTGAATGGTCTGAGCAGAGTGTTGGAAAGGAAAATTATCAAAAGATGAGGTCAGACGTAAGGCACCCTGTCTTTTTGCAAAGAAATCCAGCCTTTGGTGTGGTTTTAAGGATTATCAAGTCTAATTCCCTTCACATATAAAGTAGAAGGGGAATCATCCATCTTTATGAAGGAGCATGAATCAGTTGTTCAAAAGGCTTTTCATCCTGCATCTTTACTGCCTTTCTGAATTCAGGAAAGTAAGATTTAGTTGGTGTCAGACTAATCTATCACAACACTTTTTCTAATGACTCTTCACATGGTCTCATTGCCTTTCCTAAGACTATATTTTAGCAACTACTGCCACAGATGGGCACCAGCCTTTGGAGTGAAACCTTTTGGCCATTTTGGCAAAGAAGTTGCTTTGGAAAATAGTGAGGTGAAGTTTGCACAGGGTACAGTGGACCAACTGGCAAAGAATCTTGGATTATAAGGTTAACCATGGACCTACAGGTTGAAGTCAATGCAGAGTAGGACCTCTGGATAGTGAGATAACAAAAGTGAAAAGTTTTAGAATCACTGGGAGACAAGAGTAAACATTTTCACATTTCAAAGGAGTAGTGGAAATTCTTCTTCTTTTATTTTTTTTCTTTACCCCATTTCACAATATGAGAACAAGTATGCTCTCAATGAAATGAACAGTGGGAAAATTTAAAACAAATGAAAGGAAATACTTCTACACTTAGTGCATAATAAGTCCATAGACTTTTCAGTTGAGGAAGGTCAGGGAGTCAAATGTTGAAGAGGAACAGAAAAGAGAGGAAAATCTGGTTAATTTTATGACCAATAATAACATTGTAATTATGCCTTAAGATAAGAATAATGAGGTTGAAGCTTTGGGGCATAAAATGATGGTCTCAGAGGACAGGAAGGAATTCTCCCACTCTTACCCCTAACAATTTGAATGGCACCAAAGGATTGACCAGGTGCATTATGGGGTGTAATATTTTCCCAGGAGGCAGCTCTTATTAACCTGGAAAACCATTCTTGAAAGACCAGTGGCTAGTTTTATCTGGAAAATCCTGTGTTTCTGGGGAAATCAGCCTTGAATCCAAACAAAAAGAATTTTGTAGTTGGTGGAAGGATAAACTCCCCAATGACAGATACGGTCTAATTTTGCTTTTGACCCAGTGTGTGAATGTGTCTAAACATAATATTCATGTAACTAACTTAGTGTATCGTAATGGATGGAAATTGGCCTTTGACACAGAGCAGGTCCAATGGAAAGCACATGAGCTATCCCTTAGGAATTAAAAATATGTTCTTGCCCTTTTGCCAAACTTTTTTCAAAGTTGAAACTAGCTGCCTGTAGCTTTTGACTTTCTTTCTTGGCGGGTAGGATGCTGCTGCAGCTCTTGTATTCCAGACCTTAGTGAGGCTCTGAATCCTTAGCTGTCTTTAAGGGCTCCCGCATAAATTTTGAGCTGGCCACCGAGTGGAGATCACCTAGGAGGGCAGAACTCATTTGTAGTCAATTCTCAGTGAACTTCTAAGAACAGGAAAGGCACTACTCTTATTAAATGGAGCCTCTTTAAAATGGTAGATATAGTCTAGGTCAGAGAGGCAGGGCCTTTGGCCTTTCCTCTTACTAATGCTTCTAAACCAACTGGGGCCTTAACCTTGTTTGTTCTTTGTCTCTGTGTACTGATTCACTTTTAAAATTGACTTCATTTACTTAGGTAACACACAAACGTTGTGTAGGGCAGAGTAATTAACTCCAGTTAACAGATAACCGCCAAATCTCAATTTTTTAACAAAATGGAAAGTTTGTTTCTACTCACATCTCAGCCTGATGAAGAGTGGGTGGTACCCCTGGCAGCTGTGCTGCTGGTAGTGACACCGGGATTGAGGCTGGCTAAGGTCTAGCTTTGCCATTTTAGAGTCCTTCAAGTCCAACTTCAGGTTTGTTTCCTTGTTTGGAAAATGGAAGCCATAAAAACATATCTCTGTGTTTGTCATGATGATTAAATAAAATATGACATGTTGAATGACTCTCACAGCACCTGGCGCATAGTTCATGGTCAGGAAGTTTTGATGTTTCTTGCCTCTGTGTGTGTATCAGGCACAGGTGTGAGTGTATAGGAGAGGAGGGAGACACACCAAGAGGAAGTGGGGCTGATACCTGTACTCAAACTGCTCACGAGCTCACTGTCTCTAAAAGAGGAGGCACATTTGTTACTAGAAACTTGACTAAGTCAGTCCCATGAAGGCAAACACGGTGTCTCTCCTTTTATTGTTCACTATCATGTTCCCAAGGTCTAGATCCTCTCAAGATAATGATAAAAGCTTAATAAATGGGGTTAAATCAGTGCAATGAAGGAACTAGAAAATGAGATTCTTTTCCTGTTTTCTCTTTCCATCACCCACCTGCCCCCAGAATTTACAAAAATCCAAGATGATAAGGTAATGCTCAGGATGGCTATCGATTTCCTGATTCTACACCAGCCTTCATCCAAATTGAAGAGGTTATCTTGAAGGATCCCTATATGCAAACCATAGTATGCAACTGCTTATAAAAGCTAACACATATATATGGAATCTAAAAAAAAAATGTTTCTGATGAACCTAGGGGCAGGACAGGAATAAAGACACAGACATAGAGAATGGAATAGATAGCTAGTGGGAAGGGGCCGCATAGCACATGGAGATCAGCTCTGTGCTTTGTGACCACCTAGAGGGGTGGGATAGGGAGGGTGGGAGGGAGATATGGGGATATATGTACATGTATAGCTGATTCACTTTGTTATACAGCAGAAATTAACACACCATTGGAAAGCAATTATACTCCAATAAAGATGTTAAAAAATCTTATATGTGGTTGTGTATAACTAAAGTTTTGCTTAATCTGTTATCCTTTTCATGTTAAGCTTGTATATATAGTGTTTGTTGGCATTTGTAGATCTTTTTTGAAGTACCTGTTTTCATAGCTCTAGCCACTACTTTGTCTCCCATTTTGTGTAAAGCCTTTGCTATAAATAAGCCATTCTGTCTGAATTTTTTTTTTTTCCAAGATAGGGTAAACAAGTGGAAGGGTAGAATTTAAAGGGAGATGAAAATTTCAGTTTTTTTTTAATTGAAATAAAGTTGATTTACAATATTGTGTTAATTTCAGGTGTGTGGTAAGGTGATTCGGTTATAGACCTATATATGTGTGTATATCTATTGTGTATATCTATATTCTATTTTCTTCTGATTCTTTTCCATCAGAGGTTATTATAAGATATTGAATATAGTTCCCTGTGCTATACAGTAAATCCTTGTTGTTTATCTATTGTATATATAGTAGTTTGCATGTGTTAATCCCAAACTCCTAATTTATCCCTCCCTCCCCTTCACCCCCACCGCTATCCGCTTTGGTAACCATGAGTTTGTTTTCTATGTCTGTGAGTCTGTTTCTGTTTTGTAAATAAGTTCACTTGCACTATTTTTCTGTCTGACTATTTGGTGCCAATTGTGCATCTCACTAATCTAGCTATGTTTTGTTACTCAAAGTTGAATTCCAAAATGTCCTTAAAACACTTTGACCTTGCTGAATTGTGTTGCACCAGTTTTCAAAAGGAAACATTGAATTTAAAAGATGACTTGGAAGTTGCTTACCTGCAAGGCCCTGGTCTGTTACCTTATTTGTAAGAATCCTAACAAATTATTTGTTCAAATGACTGAACAGTGTCTGGTCAACCTGATCATGTTTCCCATCCACTCTCCCTCCTGGCTCCTATTTATTGCCCTCAGTGAGCAGATTGCTTGGGTGGCTGCCTCCTCTCTCACCCCATTTTCCCCTGCCACGTTTCCTGGACATTAGTGCAGTTAACGTTTATGCCATCTCACTGTAGATCAATATCCGTGTATATTGTTTTGCATGCATGATAAGGAAACTGAGGTGCATAGTGATCCGTCTGTTGTCAAAGGTTACCAGGAATAGGAAGAAAATAACTTGGAATCGACATTTCACACCAGTGTCTCTATCCATCTGATCACAGCACTTCTCTTGGCAAGATACCCCTTGGCTCCCCTTTCAATGTCTGACACCAGGAACACAATACTCTCAAGGTGTCTCCATCACTTCCTGCTTCCAAAGAGCAGCTGCAGCAGGCTGTCCACTCTACTTGTCCTTCTGTGAAGCTGAAAAGGACCATGTTGTTTTCTGCCCCCCAAATGGACCTTTTCTTATTCTTCCAAAGGAGAAGATCTAGATATAGCAAAATGAGCAGGTTGGGCCAGCTGTATGCATTTTTTCACCCGTATTAAAACTGCTAAAGCCCAAATGCAAGAACTCATTCTGAAAGATACGAGCATTTCAATTCTGGGCTTATGGAAATCTTTCCCCTTAATGACATTAATAACCTTCTCTGTGCAGTATATTGAGGAAATTTTATGGCAAAGAAAGTAAATTTGCAGAGATTCAGGGGACTAGTTTTTCAAGGAGCTTTAACAGAGAAGATTGATTCTCAGGTATTAGAAGCAAATATCAGGATCAATTATGTAAAGAATATTTATGTTTAGAAAGTTCTAAGCCAAATGTTAACTGAGAATTCAAACATTTCATGTCCTCATCCTGTCTCCTGAGGACCAAAAAAAAAAAAAAAAAAGTCCTTTTATGCTCTTTGTTCGCTTCCCTAAAGCTGGATATATTATGTATGTTCAGAGAAAAGGATACATATGAGAAGAGCAAAGATGCTGTATCCATCAGGATAGGCTGGATTAGGATGCCATAGCACACACCCTGCAAATCTCAGTACCTAAAAAAAACCACCAAGGTTTATTTCTTGCTTACACTTCTTATTTATCTCTGGTTGGCAGGGACCCAGTCTGGGAAATCCACCTTCATCTTGTACTTTGCTGGTCACTGTCTTAGAGACAACCTTGGAACTCTTTGAGCAGGAGTTGGCAAATATATTCTGTAAAGGGCCAGACAGTAAATATTTTCAACTTCACAGGCCATAGAATTTCTGTTACAATGACTCAAGTCTGCTACTGCAGTGCAAACTATGGTTACTGTAGCTTACAGTGCATAAACAAATGAGTATGGGCTGTGTTCCAATAAAACTTTATTTACAACAATAGCCAGTGGGCTGGATTTGGCCTATGGCCTGTAGTTTGCCAGCTGTTTCACTTAAGTTGTATAGCCCCAAAGGGACACTTGGTACCTCTGCTCAATGACTAACGACTAACTAATGATTCTACTCAACCACGAGAGGATGGGGAAGTACAAGCCTGTCACTTCCCAAGGTAAGCCTGGCCTTACCTGTGTTCGCACACATACCTGGAAAATGATGAAGAATAGCTGAGCAGTTATTTTCACAGCTCCACAATGCTTGATTAAACCTACGGGTCTTTTAAAGTTTCTCTGTCCCCTCAATTTTCTCCTTAACTCAGAAAATCGGACTTTACAAGGTACAGTGTTCATTTGCTCCTTAACAGGAGGTGGAAGTGGCTGGGTAGTCAAAGAGGACGCTGCTCAGCTCTGTTTACGCAGCCTTGGGGGCCATGTACCTTCACCTTTGGGGATCCTAAAGTGAGTCAGGATATGCACCCTGGAAGCAGACCTTGGAAAGGGATTTGGAAGGAGCAAGAGAGGCATTTTATCAGATGACATTCCTCAACAGTGAAATTGCCTCGGGGACAAGTCATTTTCTCGCAGACCAGTTTTTGAGAAGTTTCTTGATGTCGCAGTGCAGCCTGGTCACAGGGAGCAGTGACAGATGTGGTGTTCAGTTCATTTTACTATAGGTGGAGTCTCACTTAGACCCATTGTACCACAGGATGATGTCACTTTATGTATCTGGTTTTCTAGCAAAACCTCCCTCCTTCCCCAAATCAAACCAACCCCACCTTGCCCCCTCCTGGTTCACCATTGTTGTTTATAAAGTCAGATGGTTCTGTGCCTTCCGTTGACTCACCTCTTTTAAGTTTTATTGGTACTTACTGCTTTAAGAGCAAAACTTAATGAGTGCCTTTATTTTTACACACTTCAACTCATTAATATATCTGACTTTTCTCCATAGGAAGAGTTTGACTAGATATAGAGAAATGTATATTCAAGTGGATCTGTCAGTTAAAACAGAGACACTAGGAATCTATTATACAGGTAGCAGGCTCTCTATACATGGAAATATCTGCTCATATTGATTATAATCCATGCCTTCTAGAATTTTAGGGCATTTTTTTGCATATTATCAGACAGCAAAACACTTCAGTAAGCCATTTTAATAATTACATTTCAAAAAGATAAAAAACAGAGAACAAAACATATACCTGAACTAGGATCCCTTAGTTGGTGATAGCCCTTAACCTTCATCCTCCTAATCAGTGATATTTCAGTTGAATATGAGAAGATTCTAAAGGCAAAGTTTACTTGACCATGACAAAGAGGACCACTTAAAAAGAGTGAGAATAACCTACATGTAAAAAAAGTACTTTCAAGGTCCAGATGATATTTTTATTTAAAGTAGTGTTGTACTATACCTGGAAATTAGTTGTAATTTACTTGAAGGTGCTATGTTTTCAAATTTCATTTCTCAGAATAACTGCCAATATGAAGCTATTATAGAGAAAAGCTCTAGTGTTTCTAAAGAGACTATTGTCTAAGTTTCTTTGTTTGGAATAATAATAATGATAATAATACCACTGATTATGTCCCAGGCATTGTTCTGAACCTTTTAAAATACAATTAATTGTCACAGCTGCCTTATGAGCTTGTTACCATTCCATTTTTCTTCCCACTTTGCAAAGGAGGAAACTGAGGCACAGTGAAGTTGTTACTTGCCTAACATTACACAGAGAGTAAGTAGCAGAACCGAGATTTGAACCACCGCAGTTTGCACCCACCAGAATCCATAAATAACCAGCATCTGTAGGAATAACCACTGTGCTCTAACATCTTTCACAGCTGGGACAATTGGATTAGAATTGAGATGCCAGTGATGAAGCAGCAAAATGTAAGGACTTATAAACAATTAATCCATGTCATGTAGGAAAATCTGCGCTGTTTCGGTGTTTATCTAAATTGACCACAGATTCACTGAATAGAGGCAACTTCATTTTCCTGGGACTGTGGAGATACAGGGAAAATGCTAACCCCCTTTCTTTCAGCAACTGTCTGGTGTAGACATTTCTCTTTCTGGAATGAAGGGAATGTGAAAGAAAAGGAAGCACTCAGAGGCTTCAGTTTGCTGTCCACAGGTAATCAGTGAGCTGGGGCATTATTGTCACCTCTTCTCCTTCCCACCTGAACTGTCCTTGGTTTGTCTGCCACAAGTTTCCTTGAAAACCCTCTGCTGTACTTGAGTTCCCATACATGACAGTCTTGCCTTGCAAAGCAGATTAATACAAAATATCAGCCAAAGGTTTGGTATTCCCAGCCCAGATCTTTATCTCAGAATAAAGGGGGGGAATTTATCTCTCATGAGTCATGGGCATTGAGAAGCTGGGAACATTTCACTAGCAGGAGGAGTTGGCAAAAATAGTCCCAGTGGATTTCAAGTTTATTTGACTAATTCTTTCACCACTTGTCAAATGAAACTACTTTTGTTTAGGTGACAAAACAAGCTGTTTCCTCTGCCATTTCTCCACTGAGCGGTATAGGCACTTGTGGCGAACACACATTACTGCTAACTGTTATGATGTTTGCTGTCAAATTCATTTATTTATACAACTGCTGGAAAGAGCCTGCGGCCCATAAGCAGCCATGAAAGATTTCAGAGTCGTGGTGTGGGGTCATGAGAGGGAAAAAAAAAGTCTCCACTGGTTATGAGAAAGGAACTGACACAGGAAACGGTCACATATGGTGCAGATTTATTGTGTCCGGGGTTTCCCATTCAAATCTCATTACAGCCACAGCTCAGAGCTGGGCATGGCATGGCTACATCCATTTCGGTTTTGGCATCCGACAGAATTACTGCTCTAGCTTCACACCGAGGACTGGAGTGGTGATAAGTTTATCATTCTGGGGAGAGAGTGTGCCCGAATTGTATTTGTAAAGAAGGCTGTTGGCTGTCGCTTCCTTTAATCTAACCCATGGACATCACTTTGTTCAAAGCTGGCAGGGAAAGTTTGCTAGTAAAAACAAGAAATAGGAGGGTGGTGAGAAAAGGTGGAATGGGGTGGAGAGTATTGCAAAAGGAATGAAGGGAAAGGTAAAGATTAGATGAAAGGGAAATCACCTTGAATTTTGCAGGTTTTAATTTATTTTTTGATTAGTGGAAAAAAGTAGGTGTCCTGCTTAGAGACACATGTGTGCGTGCATGTGCCCACATACCTATGTATGCGTGTATACATGTATTTCTTTCTGACCTGTATTTTCTAAAACCACAGAATCTTATGTCCACATTTTAGTGTTTTCTTCACCTGTAACTTGTCTCTTTCAAAATCCTTTATTGAGAATGCTTGCAACACTTATAGGTGCTGTTTTAGACTCCTACGAGGCAAATGTCATTAGTTGGAGATGAGGATAGTGCCAAAAAAGGCAAGAGGAGAGTGCAAAAAGTATTTTAAAAACTACTCCTTTTTAAATTATGGTGAATGTAACAGCTTGTATATATTAGCAAGTATTTGTTCCTGACTCTGCACGTGCATCATCTCATTTAATGCTGTCCATCAGCCTATGGATTGGGAACTGCTCTCAACCACTTTTACAGATAGTTACCTGAGTCAGAGAGAAGATACTTATGTAACCCGCCTGTGGTTTTGCACCTGGAAGGTGGCAGAGCCAGGACACAATGCAGGTTTCTCTAACAGGAAAACCTGATCTCTCACCCCCAAAACTGGGCTTCCTGAACTTGCATTTACATTAGCTGTTTTCAGAGCAGTATTCACTGAATAAAAATAATAATCGAGACCATACCCATAGATGTTTGCAGGTAAAATCATGATACAACAAAATAACAAAAATTGGGCTTCCCTGGTGGCGCAGTGGATAGGAGTCTGCCTGCCAGTGCAGGGGACATGGGTTCGATCCCTGGTGCAGGAAGATCCCACATGCCGCAGAGCAGCTAGGCCTGTGCACCACAACTACTGAGCCTGTGCTCTAGAGCCCGAGTGCCACAACTACTGAAGCCCGCGTGCGGAGAGCCCGTGCTCCGCAACAAGAGAAGCCCCTGCTCGCCACAACTAGAGAAAGCCCGCGTGCAGCAATGAAGACCCAAAACAGCCAAAAATAAAATAACAAAAATGCAAAAATATTTTCTATGACACTTATTTCAAGCAAAATATAGACAATGACATTTCAACATAGTGAAATCATATAAAGTAGTCCTCTAGAATTAATCTGAATGGACTTTCATCACCAAAAATAAGATTTTTTTTTTAATTTGAAAAAGGAAAAAGGAAAAAAGGTTGATTCAGAAGAAAGGTCTATTTGATACATATCTGACATTCTCCCTCATCTTCATTACCACTGCATTCAAAGTAATTTCATCTCCTGATCAAAGTAACACTTTTTATAAAAGGGAACAAATATTTCAAAATATTCACCAAGAGAACTTAGTAAGGACAGAAGGACCTTTCACAGAAGGCCTTACAGGCATCCTTGCTTCATATAACGGTTGGTCTTATGTGGTTTTCCATTTTTCTCACATTAGTTTGAACATGTATTCCAATGGAAAATAGACTCAAGTTCAAGAACTTTGGTGAGATTGCTCAGAAAATGGGCACAGATCCCAGATTCTGTAGCTCCTGAAGTCTGTTAGCCCATGACCCCTATGGATGTGCATTCGTCATTAAGAGCCTTTCGCGCCTGTGCAGTATCTTGTCGTTTAGAGCTGTCTTCATGCTCGGACATCTGTTTTTTAATTTTAATTTTTTAAAAATTGAAGTGTAGTTGATTTACAATGTTGTGCTAATTTCTGCTATACAGCAAAGTGACTCGATTATACATATATGTACATTCCTTTTTTATATTCTTTTCAATTATGGTTTATTTCTCTTGACTCCTGAACGTGGGGAGTCACTTCGCCACGCCAACCACCAGCTGCTAGAGTGTCTTCCTCACTGAGAATGATGCAAGGAGACTCAGCCCCTGAGTGCCGCTGCCTAGCACTTTGTGAAAACCAACCTGGAAATGCCTTTACTTTGAAGCTCCAGGGCCCAAACTTGGAATACATTAAATTTTCCAATTCATTGAAATTTAAGCCTCTCAAATTACATTTTCTTATAATACTATCTGAGTGTATGGGTATATGTGCAAACATATATACCTTATCTCTTTTACAAGGATGAGAACTACCATATTATGGTCACTCGATATATTTTAAGACCAATAATTCTAGACTCCAAATTAGCAAGGTTGTGTTCTTTGTCATCTGTATGGAATCTGTTATGCACAAGAACATCACCCTCAATTTACCTTCACTTTACAAATATAATACATGCCCATTAGTTTTGAGGTTTTAAAAAATAATTTTTAGCTTGAATTCCCCATTCCAAAAGAGTAGATAGTTTTTCTCTATTATTGCTAATATGACTAAATACATATTTTCTTTAATATTTCCATGCAAGATTTCAGTTACTCCATTTGTACATTTAGGAACACAGATTTTGGAGTTTCATTCCTCATAGCCTGAAGGTCTATGACAACCTATATAAATGGGGATAAATTCATCTTGTCTTCACTTTATTTGATCTGTGGCCATTTATATTTGTTAAATTAGAAACAATGAGGTGTAAATGTTGTTTGACAGAAAAGAATTGTAAATGATTTCATTTCTTGAGAAGAAGAGAATGATTATATATTTTGTTTTTGTCAAAATCTGCTATACTTTAGTGTACCATGAATTGTGAAATCTATCACAAAATGGCTAAAAAGATTACCAAGGGAAATGGTGTTAACCTTGAGGAAAAAAAATCATTAATGTTGATGTATTTCATTCAATTTCAAACATATAAATTTTTCTCTTTTGTTGAAAAGAGGAAGATGGAAGGAATCCATGTGCCTTTGAGTCAAAACATTTATTTTAAAAATACTTCTTTCTTTCCTTCTGATCCATTTTTCTAAATAAAGGATAGAAATTGTTTCTTTTTTATTTTCCTTTTCTTTTAATTTTTTTTCTGAGCAAAGACGACCCCTTTGGCATATTTTCTTTTCAAATGTGAAATGAAGTGGAAAATCCTCATTTCAAGACAGGAAGGACAAATATTGACACAAAGTTAATAATTGTTAGAACCCTGGAAGCAACCTGAGTGCACACACACACACACACACACACACACACACACACACACATATTCGCATACATACCCACCCACCTTTTCCTCTGGTTCTTCCTTTACCAGGAGTACCTAACACTCCTCCTTTCTGGTTTCTAGGTCCATGGTTTCCAATGTAGGGAAAGGCGGACAGAGAGTATTGTATGTCTAGGATATTTTAGGATGTTAAAGTACACACAGAAACAAGTGCACGTATGCACACATGCACACACATATACAACCTGCTTCATCTAATTTCCCCCACTTAGAGAGGAGCTTCTGGACTTTATCACTGGTCTTGTCCATCTTGAATGAAAGAGCATAGGCCAAGCCAATACTCACCGGTCACTCAGCATTTATTAAGTCCTGTCCACTCTTGCCTTCTGGAGAGGAATGCCCTGGGGCGACTGGGTGGCCGCCCCTGACAGGCTGGGTCACTTTATCTCTTCACATTGATTATGAAAGTCAGCTGTGGCCAGACCTTGGTGGTTTTTTTTTTTTTTTCACCCTTCTTCTCTCAGCCCCTCTTACAAGCACCCCTGCCTGGATTTTCATGAGGAAATAATCAGATTAGGCCTTTCACGGTGAGTTCATATGGAGTTCTCTTTCTCCAGTGTGCTACTAACTGAATAAATGTGTTTAGTGGTAAATTGTAAATGACATTATGATTACCAAAGCCAGCATGGGTTTCATTTAAAAGTGATCAGAATTGCAGACCACAAAAATTGTGACTGGCAGATAAGGCCATTTGGAGAAGTCAGAAAAGAAAAGACAAAAACAAGTGAGAAAGAGAATCATTACTGAAAACTACATCCTTCTCCAATGGAGAGAGGCAGGAGGAAGAGAAACCCAGGGAAGGAGAAGATAGATCGCTATTTAGGAGGGAAGCCAGACTGTCCAGGTGGGTGCTGCCAGCTGTGTCTGGGAGAGGGGACGTGATGTGTGTTTGAGTGTGCGTAGCTCTCTCCTAAGGAGGTAATGTCAATTGTCTCCCACAATGAAGAACTGTACCCACGTAGCAGCTTTGGAATCCCAGTGCATTGCTTTCCTGTGCTTGATTTTTGCCTCCCATCAAAATTAAAATACTGGAATTGATTAACTCTGAAGATGAAATAGGAAGATGGATGGTAAGATACCAATAAACCACCATCTCTTAGTCATTGGTAAGTTTTGGAGAAATAAAAGTAAAGTCTCTTATTTATGAACACCAGGATTCCACATTTGGCTACAAAACTACGTAATGTGACTTGCTGATAATCTTTAGGCTATTGCCTTTGTTAAATTTGTGGCTATACGTTTATACTTCAGGGATAGTATGTTAAAATATTAAAAAGGCCAAATAGTAATAGAAAAGAAGCAAATGGACCCTCGCCAAATATGTGACTTGACAAATAACCAAAAACCTTTCCGTGAGTTCCTGTCAATAGACCGTGTTAAGAGAACTCCTGACTATACAGCACCCTTCCCACAGGGTTAATCATCACAGCTGACCCCACATCTAAATACAATACCCAAATTAAGTCATTTGGATTCCATTTTATTTTGCCAAAAGCACAGGTAGAAGTTAAAAAATATGTTTTTCTCTTCCTCCTCTTCCTCATGGCTGTTACTAAGTAATTGTGTGAATCATAATTGCTGTGAGTCAATTTTTCTATCTATAAACTACGGATAATTAAACTTGCTATTAGAAAGTTTTAGGTAAAGGAAGTTAGGGAAGGAAGAAGGGAAGGAAGGGAGGAAGGAAGGGAGGGAAGGGGGAAAGAAAAAGGGAAGGAAGGATCACCAGGTACCTTATAGCTTGAGGGTATCTTTGTAGTGAAGTCAAGTCTTCCTCTTGGCATTCTAATCCCTGTTTTATCCCATACCCCTTCCAGGTACCATTCCCATGAGTCTATGGACTTCCTGTCAGATATTTCTCTATCTGAAGCTCTCCCAAGCAACCATTATATATTATTTGCAACAACATGGGATGACCACCCTCTGGCCATCTAAGACCTGTTGAAGCAATAACTCAGAGTCTCCCATTGACAAAACTATGTGGAAGTTTTATCTTATCAGGACCCCTCTGATAGTTTCCATGCCACTGTTACAGAATATTAGGATATGGTGTGTTTTCCTTAGTATCCCTGCTGCCTCAGTCATTACACCAAATCCACCAGCACATTCTGTTTACTGTCTGCAGAAGACGCATTGTTCTCCTGATTCATTCATAGGCTCATCCAACCTTTTACTCCCTTCCTCCACTTGTTTAATGAATGAATGAATCAGCCAAGAAAAAAATGCTTTGTCATAACACAATTTTTGTGTGTGTGGACAAATCAATTATGTGATTCAAGAGCAGAAGATTCATGTAAATATAATCAGCCATAATTTCAGTCTTATGGTTTCATGTGAAATAGTTGGATCTCTCACAGAATGCTATCAAATATTAACATTAATTCAAGGGGCAATTCTCACAATGCCCTTCTGTAGTATACTCTGTTATTGTGATGAGTTGGTTTAAATTGTATTCAAGCTATAGAATAATAATCTTATAACTAGACACCTGGAAATAATAGATAAAAATTATTTGAAGAATAGGAGTTTTGAAAAGGACATTACATGTCAATCAACTAATACATATTATGGAATTTCTGCTGTGTTTGAGGTAGGATGTGAAACCCTATTGTAATTTAAATATGAGATATAGCCTTAGGCCTTGAGAAATAACACCTTAAGGACATTGGTTCCTAGGGTTTATGTAATTTATCAAAGTACATATAGTTAGTTAGTAGCAAAGAATGATTGAGAATCATATCAACTAAGAGAATAAGTATTTTATTTAGGTACAGTGCCAAGAATTTAGCCATCTACAGAGGTCACTATGAAAGACCTTATAACTCCTGAATGAGAAGCCGGAAGAATAAAGTCAGAGATCTATAAAACTGGGTGGAATGTGAATGATTCATCAATGGCATCAGCATGGCTGAGAAAAATGTGTAAAAAGGCAAGTGAGCAGTAGGTTTAGAAAAGAGGAACTAGTGTGTTTAAGGATATTCCATGAGGAAAGGCTACCTTACTATCTCATTTGAAAATGATATACCTGTAGTAGCGATTGATGTATCAGGGTCTCAAAGCAAAATTTCCATGGCTATTAAGATCGTGCAATTAATTAATTCCCTTCCTACTGGTTCCATGCTTTTGAAGATAATTCTTGATTTCACATTAGCGTTTCCATATTATATTACCACAGGGGAAAAACACACTGTGTAAAGGTGAACATTTAAAAAATATTTTATAATTAAATCTCTACTTAAATTAACAATTTAATATTTAATGTAATGAATTCAAGTGATTTAAGAGACATAGAGCAATTAGAATTTTCCATTTTGTGTCAGTTTTCAAGGAGTCTGCCTATTTCATCAAAGTTGTTGAACTTGTTGGCATAAAATTTGTTTGTAGGAGTCTCTTAATCTTTGCCTGTAGGATCTGAAGTAGTAATCCTTCTTTCATTCCTGAAGTTGGTGATGTGTCTTCTTCCTTTATATCTTGATCAGTCTAGCGAGGGGTTAGTCAATTGGTTGACATTTTCCAAGAACGAAATTTTAGCTTTGTTCACTTTCTCTGTTTTTGTTTGTTTGTTTGTTTGTTGTCTATTTCATTGACTTTTGCTGTTATATTTATCATTTCCTTTTTTTCTACTTACTCTTGGTTTACTTTGCTCTTTTTCTGAATTTGTAAGGGAGTACCTAAGGCATCGCTTCTAGACAATTCTTCTTTTGTAATATAAGCATTTAACATTATAAGTTTCCTTCAAAGCAGTGTTTTTGCCACATCCCACAGTTTTGATATGCTAAAATTTCATTATCATTCCATTTGAAATATTTTACAATTTTCCTTATAATTTTGACCGTTTTGTTGCTATTATTTTTGAGGTTCAGGTAAACTGTGTGTCCTACTCCTGAAGTAGCATTTTGGTAATTAAGTTTATTGATACCATAGGCAGCTTTGGCACAGATTTTTTTTTTCT
Organism: Physeter macrocephalus; assembly: GCF_002837175.3. NCBI lineage: Eukaryota > Metazoa > Chordata > Mammalia > Artiodactyla > Physeteridae > Physeter > Physeter macrocephalus. The sequence continues at coordinate 83,056,362 of NC_041231.1, read as the reverse complement.
TCTTTCAGCTTTCCTCAGTGCCCTATGACACTCTTTTTTAAAACTGAAGTATGGTTGATTTATAATGTTGTGTTAGTTTCAGGTGTACAGCAAAGTGACTGAGTTATACATATAGATATTTTTTTATTATAGGTTATTACAAGATATTGAATATAGTTCCCTGTGCTATACAGTAGGACCTTATTTTTTAATCTATTTTATATATAGTAGTTTGTATCTGCGAATCCCAAACTCCTAATTTATCCTTCTCCCTCCCCCCTTCCCCTTTGGTCACCATAAGTTTGTTTTCTATGTCTGTGAGTCTGCTTCTGTTTTGTAAATAAGTTTGTTTGTATCATATTTTAGATTCCACGTATAAGTGATATCATATGATATTTGACTTTATCTGACTTACTTCACTTAGTATGATAATCTCTAGGTCCATCCATGTTGCTGCAAATGGCATTATTTCATTCTTTTTTATGGCTAAGTAGTATTCCATTGTGTGTATATATATATATATATATATATA